>NC_054480.1:123243859-123606359 GCF_017639515.1 Carcharodon carcharias | reverse complement strand
GCCAAATGGATGATTCCACTGGCCTCCCTGCACATTTCCCATCATTGTAGATAGGCTGGGTCAGCTGACAAAACAGGAGGCTTGGGAGAGGGACAGGTTGTGATCTATGATTGGACTGTGAGTCTGAACCAACTATTCTAGAATAGTTATAATGGGGAATTTAAACTATAGACTAGGATAGTAGTAGTGAAAAGGACAGGGCGGGCTGGGGGGTGGGGGGCAGGCAAGATTTAAATGTGTTCAGCAGAATATTAGAGGCCCGCATGGGCCTGACATTTCACCATGACAGAGGAAGTCTCTGGCTTCGCTAAAATGGTGCCGGGGCCTGGATCCAGAGGCCTTAATCCAGAGGCCTTAATACAGAAGTCCCAAACTGAACCCACCCACAACCATTTTCGCAGTGGGGGGGATGTGGGCGGGTTGTACTCTGCACATCCATGGTTCACAGAGGCAGCTGCACATGTTAAAGTGTAACAACCTTCAGTCAGATCTAATTCTCACAAGTGGAATGTCCAAAACATGACTTGTGGGCTGTAGACCTTTCAAGAGAATGTTTAAAGATGCTATAGTTCTTTGCAGAGGTTCAGTGCCCTTTTGGATAGGTCCAGGGGTATAGGGGCACCTTTGGGAGAGGCCATGTGCACTTTGGGATTGTTAAAAGTAGCCATGTATGTGCATTAAAAGTGGATTTGCGCATTGGAACTGTCAAGCTGTCAAGGGAACTGTCAAGCTGTAAGATTCTGATAATATACTACTTTTAGGATTTTGTCTTAATTGGAACTAATATTTTTGGGATCTCACATTATTTACTTAAATAGACCAGAATTTGAAATAATTTGAACAGTTAGGAGCTAAATTAAAAAGCAGAACATCCAAGGTAATAATCTCGGGATTACTACCTGAGCCTCAGTCAAACTGGCATAGGGTAAATAAAGTCAAGGAGTTAAATAAGTGGCTCAGGGATTGGTGTGGGAGGAATGGGTTTCAGTTCATGGGGCACTAGCACCAGTATTGGGGTAGAAGGGAGCTGTTCCGTTGGGATGGGCTTCACTTGAACTGTGCTGAGACCAGTGTCCTGCTGAATCGAATAACTAGGGCTACAGAGAGGGCTTTAAACTAAATGGTGGGGTTGGAGGGGGTGGGGGGGAGCCAGTTGTGGAGAGGGGATACGTAGGCTTACAAAGCAAAAGGATCTGGCAGCCTTGCAGGGCAGCTGTTCAGATAATGATAGACAGAGTGTGACAGAAAGTGACAGAGTGTACAAACATAAATAAACAGCAGCAAATAGGGTCAAAGGGGGAAAAATGATAAATAGGCAAAATTAATGGCTCTTTACTTAAATGCACGTAGTATTCGGTACAAAAGAAATGAATTTTCGGCACAAATAGAGGTTATTGGGTGTGATCTCATAGCCATTATGGAGACATGGTTACGTGGAGATCAAAGCCTAAATATTCAGGGGTATGTGACTTTTCGAAGGGACAGGCAGGAAGGAAAGGATAGTGGGGTAGCCTTGTTAGTACGAGATGGAATAAGTACGACAGCAAGAAAGGATGTTGGATCAGAAGATGTAGAATCCATTTGGGTGGAGGTAAGAAATTACAAGGGGGAGAAGACACTGGTGAGAGTAATCTATAGGCCCCCTAACAGTAGCTATACTGTCAGACAGAGAATAAATCAGGAGATAATGAGGGCATGTAAAAAAGGCAGTACATTAATCATGGGTGACTATAATCTTCATGTATATTGGGAAAATCAACTTGGCAGAGGTAACCACGAGCAAGAATTCATAGAGTGTATTCGGGATAGTTTCCTAGAACAATATGTGGAAGTAACTAGGGATCAGACTATTTTGGGTCTGGTAATGTGTAATGAAGCAGGTTTAATAAATGATCTCAGAGTAAAAGATCCCATAAGAAACAGTGACTATAACATTGTAGAATTTAAGATTCAGTTTGAGTGAGAGAAACTCAACTGTGCTAACCTTAAATAAGGGTAATTACAATAGAATGAGGGCAGAGTTGGCTGGAGTGGACTGAGAAAGGAGTTTAGCAGAAAAGATGGTTGATGAACAAGAGCAGATGTTTAGGAAAATAGTTCATGACTCACAACAAAGATATTTCCTAGTGAGAAAGAAGGATTCTAGGAAATGGATAAACCAACCATAGTTAACCAAGGAAGTTAAGGAATATATCAATTGAAAGAAAAAACATTCAATGCGGCAAAGATTAGTGGTAAGCCAGAGGATAGGCAAAGTTTTAAAAACCAACAAAAACTGACCCAAAAAAAGATAGAGAAAATAAACTTTGATGGTAAACAAGCAAGTAATATAAAAACCAACAGTGAGAGCTTCTTTAAATATATAAAAAGGAAGAGTGAGGCCAAAGTGAACATAGGCCCCTTAGAGAATGAGGCTGGGGAAATAATAATGGGGAACCAGGAAATGGCAGAGGAGTTGAATACATACTTTGCATCAGCCTTCATGGTAGAAGACGCTAATAGCATTCCAAAAATACTAAATAATCAATGCGCAAAAGTGGGGGAGGAAATAAATACAACTATCACTGGAGAAAAAGTACTAGGGAAACTAATAGGTCTAAAGGCCAATAAGTCCCTTGGACCTGATGGGTTGCATCCTAGCATATTAAAGGAGGTAGCTGAAGAGATAATGGATGCACTGGTAGTAATCTTCCAAGAATCCTTAGATTCCAGAAAAGTCCCAGAGGATTGAAAAACTGCCAAAACTGCTAATTTCCCTTATTCAAAAAGAGAGGGAGACAAAAAACAGCCAGTTAGCTTAACATCTGTCATTGGGAAAATGTTGGAGTCTATTATAAAGGATGTAATAGCAGAACATTTAGAAATACATAATATAATCAAATAGAGTCAGCATGGCCTCATGGGGCAGAATTTTCCTGTTGGCATGTGGGACAGGCCCCGCAAACACGTATGTAAAATGACACGCAGTGACGTCAGGTGAGCATCCCGACGTCACCATGCGCCATCGCGATATTTGGTTGGATGGACGGGCGCGCGATGCTCTCCAATGTGCACCCGCCACTTGAGGCCCTTGACGAGCCAATCAACAGCAATTTTTCGACGCCCGTGCAATCTTTAGGTTGGCACACGGGCGCAAAAGGCAGGCGGTAGGACACATTTGTATAAACCTCATCCACGGGCAGGATAAGAAGGCCCAGTGGGGTTGCGAGTGTGCTGTCAGATATTGATGTTTCAAAGTTACTGATACTTGCCTGTGTGATCTGCAATACTTCAAAACTCACACCAGCTGCTTGGTCTGGACTCACAGCCTCCAGGCCAGCACTCTGCAGTGAGGAATCTTTCTTGGGCCTGCAGGTTTCAGGAAGCCTTCCCTTAGCCTGGGAATAGGAGCTGAGCTGTCCACCGGAGGCATTTCCTCTGAGGAGGAAGGGAGGGCTAGAAGGGGGAAGAGGCCAGGAGTGCACATTCAGCCTCTAGGGGAGCCACCTTTGGGAGGACAGGCTCAGGCACAAGGGGCACTCTCTGTCTTTGCCAGCTCCTCCAGCGACCGTGAAGTGCCCTCACCGCTGTGCCCTGGGACACTAGCCGATGTTCTAGTTCCCACTAAAGTGCTGGTATCTGTGCTGGTGCCTGCCTCGCAGAGATGGTGTGATGCTGGTGAGACTTCAGGGCTCTCAGGTGTGAGAGGGGGTCTCTGCTGCTCCTCCTCCAGGCCCTGCTCCACTGATGCTGAAAGGAAGAACAAGGACATTGGATCAGTTAACATGGAGACAATGTCAATGTGTATCCCTGTCCCCTGGGTCATTATGCGTTCACCCTTCCATAAGCAATGATCAAGCCATGTTACAAACTTCAATCAATGAACATTCAGCCCTGCCATGGCTGTTGGGAGAACAATGGTTACCTCACTGCTGGGCATTCATACCTGGCCATGGCATCCCAGCCTCACCGACACCAGTGGACCTGGGCACATGGCACCTCTCCAAATCTAGGGCCTCCTGCTCGAAACGGCTGAGAATCGCTAACTGTGCTGGCCTGCCACCAGTCCTCACCCGTTCGGGGGCATTATGTACAGTCTTCTTCTGAGAAGGAGAGAAGAACATTTATTAGTGCTAATTGTACCTGGACTCTCTTCACGGACGGCCCACTGCAACCAGAGTGGGACATTGCAGGGCTCCAGTGCCTCCTCACCCCATTGCTGCCGAATGCTCACACAAAGATGCTAGGCCTGTCCCCATCCCGGCCAAATGCTGCCTACATCACATCAGGCACCACACAGTCTGACCTTCCATAGCAAGGAGGTGCAAGCATGTGAAGTGCAGAGGACAGCAGATGGATCGATGCCACACCACCTTGAAGCTCCCCTCCCAGCATGTCGTCACCCTGAGTTTGACATGTCCTGGAGTTCCAGCACTGCGCCTAGGTGCAGCTCCTCCAGGTTGCCCCCAAACCAGTAATGTGGGTCTCAGTGTACCACATGCTGTGGGGGCAGAACCCATCTCATCACCACCCTCTCAGAGTGACCTTGGCATGGGCAATATCTGCTGGCCCACCCAGCGGAGGACACAATCTGTCAATGATTCAATGTAGTCACTACACTCAGACTTGGGGGGATGGAGGCGGGGGGGGGCGGTGGAGGAGGTGGGAAGGGGGGGTGGCGCGGCACCAGGGGGAAACCTACCTGCTGGGTTAAGTGACCAATGCCAACATGGTGCTCACCCTTCGTGAGCGCAACAGGTCATTGAAAAGCTTGCGACACTGGATCCAGATGTGCCGCATCACGTCGTGGGAGCTCACCACCTCCGCCACCTCCTCCCAGGCACGTTTGGTCATGTGGGGAGGCCTCCTCCTCCTGTCCTGGGGTACGAGGACCTCCCGCCGGGCTGCCACCTCCTCAAGGAGGGCAGCAAGGCAAGCATCGGAAAAGTGAGGGGCACAGTGCCCCCCTTGCCCTACCCTCCTGTCTGGCCTGCTCACCAGCAGCGCTCTGGGGAACCCTCCCACTGGCCATGATTCGCTACCTTGGAAAGACTGCAGCAACTTTTTAAAGCAAGCCACCGGGTCGCCATTGGACCCGGCTATCATTGCAGACCCGCACACACCCGCTGTCCTCGGAAGCCGCGACTCACGCTGGGCGGGCCATAATTGGCCTGCCTGCGTAAAATGGCAGCACAGACCCAATTGCAGGCAGCGATCGGGTCCACACCCGCCCGTGTCTGCTCCCGCTCTGCCCCTCCCCCACCAGCCAAAAAATTCAGCCCATGAAGAGGAAATCATGCCTGACAAATTTATTAGAATTCTTTGAGGAGGTAACAAGCAGGATAGATAAAGGGGGACCAGTAGATGTAATATATTTGGATTTCCAAAAGGCATTCGATAAGGCACCTCACATAAGGCTTCTTAATAAAATAAGAACCCACGGTGTTGGCGGTAGTATATTAGCATAAAGGATTGTCTAACTAATAGAAGACAGAGAGTTGGGATAAGGGGGGCATTTTCAGGATGGCAACCTGTAACTAGTGGAGTGCCACAGGGATCAGTGCTGGGACCTCAATTATTTACAACATATTTTAATGAACTTGGATGACACAAAAATAGGTGGGAAGGCAAGTGGTGAGGATGACACAAAGAGTCTACAGAGGAACTTAGACAGGTTAAGTGAATGGGCAAAAACTTGGCAGATGGAATATAATATAATGTGGGAAAGTGTGAGGTTATGCACTTTGGCAGGAAGAATCGAGGAGCTGAATATTATTTAAATGGAGAAAGACTGCAGAAAGCTGCAGCACAAAGGGATTTGGGGGTCCTTGTACATGAATCATAAAGTTAACATACAAGTTCAGCAGGTAATAGGGAAGGCAAATGGAATGTTGGCCTTTATTTCAAAGGGAATAGAATATAAAAATAGGAGACAAAAACAAAAAAATCCCGAAAATCTCAGCAGGTCTGACAGCATCTGTGGAGAGAAAGACAGAGTTAACGTTTCGAGTCCGTATGACCCTTCTAAATACTCTTCCGTAGAAGAGTCATATGGACATGAAACGTTAACTCTGTCTTTCTCTCCACGGATGCTGTCAGGCCTGCTGAGTTTTTCCAGCATTTTTCGTTTTTGTTTCAGATTTCCAGCATCCGCAGTATTTTGACTTTCTTTAAAAATAGGGAAGTCTTGCTAAAACTATACAAGGCACTAGTTAGACCACAACTAGAATACGGTGAACAGTTTTGGTCCCCTTCTCTGAGGAAAGATATATCGGCATTGGAGGCAGTCCAGAAAAGGTTTAGCAGGTTGATCCTGGGTGTGGAGGGATTTTCTTATGATGAGAGGTTGAGTAGGTTGAGCCTGTATTCATTGGAGTGTAGAAGAATGAGAGGTGATCTTATTGAAACATATAAGATTCTTAGAGGGCTTGACAGGGTAGATGTTGAGAGATTGTTTCCCCTTGTGGGAGAGTCTAGGACCAGAGGGCATAATCTCAGAGTAAGGGGTCACCCATTTAAAACAAAGATGAGGAGGAATTTCTTCTCTCAGAGGGTAGTTAATCTGTGGAATTCTTTACCGCAGAGGGCTGTAGAGGCTGGGTTGTTAAGTATATTCAAGGTTGAGATAGACAGATTTTTAATCAGTACGGGAATCAAGGGTTATGGGGAAAAGGCAGGAAAGTGGAGTTCAGGATTATCAGGTCATCCATGATCTCATTGAATGGCGGAACAGACTCGATGGGCCAAATGGCCTACTTCTGCTCCTATGTTTTATGGTGTACGAGCTTAAATTCATGCCTGCTGAGACAGGGAGTTAAACAGTTAAGACAGGCTGCCAGCAAAAAACAGCTGTGAGAGAATTAAAAACAACTCAAGACTATCAGTAAGGTGAAGAACTGTCTTGCTGCCTATCAAAAAGCCAGAAGAAAAAGCCACAGCATGAACCCTCCATAAAGTGAAAAGGGCGAGTAAACACACCGTACTTTTTAGTTCGAATAGTTTTCTAAAATATTGATCATTTAAGGATATCAGTAGAGTAAGTTGTTTAAGTTCTTTGCTTATCGTTCTTCTTTCACCAGGAGAGACACCGTTTCCCAACTGATCAATCTGGGGATACAGGGTTATGGGAAGAGAGTAGGGCAGTGAGATTAGTTTGGGATTGATACAGGGCTATGGGGAGAGAGTGGGGCAGTGGGATTGGTTTGGGATTGATACAGGGCCTTGGGGAGAGAGTGGGGATGAGGAGTTATTTTGGGATTGATACAGGGCTATGGGGAGAGATTGAGACAGTGGGATTAGTTTGGGATTGATAGAGGGCTTGTTGCAGGGTGGCCGAGTTGTTCTATTAGTGATAAAGTTGATCTGCAGACACTTCTTGAATGGAAACCTCAAGTTTATTTACAATATACTCAGCAGCAACCACAGATGTGCTTTCAACTCCAACTCTACACTGACTGCTGAGGTAGCCCACACAATTCTCCTATTGGTGGCTACAGATCCTGTGATCTTCTCTAACACACATTATTCCTAAAGGTACATTACACACTGTAACGCACGCAGGGTCTACCTGGCCACTCCCAAGGGTATAACGGGGCTATCACTGGCAACTTTTGCAATTGCTGACATTGTACACAGTGCTTCACCAAGCTCTCTGTTTCACCATCCATCCCTGGCCAGCATAGATAGCTGTGTGCTATGGTCTTCATTCGGGAAATTCCTGGATGGGCACTGTGTAGTTCAATTAAAAGTAACTCCCTTCCCTTTGGAAGAACTATCACCCATGCTCCCCACAATAAGATGCCATCCAGGCTTGTTATTTCATGTCTCCTGTTGAAGTACGGTTTCATTTCATCAGATAGGGGCTCCTGTGACCAACTATGCAGCATTTGTTCTCATACCTGAGATAGGACTGGGTCCTGCCTTGTCCAGTCTCTGATCTGTCAAGCACATACCGGTGACGAATCTAAGAAATTTAACTGTAAAGCATATTCCTGTGGAACTGGGAAATGTTCATCATTTTCCGGTAAAGGCAAATGACTAAGGGCATCAATGTTTGTGATTTGATTGCCAGGCTTCTGTATGAAAGTGTATTCATATGCTGCCGGAATTAAAGCCCATCATTGCATTCTTGCTGAGGTTATGGGTGGTATAGCTTTTTCCTCACTAAACAAACCTAACAGTAGTTTGTGGTCCGAAACGATTATGAAATGGCGGCCGTGTACGTACTGGTGAAATTTCTTGACACCAAAGATGATGGACAGGTCTTCTTTTTTCCATCTGCAAGTCTCTCTTTTCCACAGTGGTGAGCATCCCTGATACATAACCTATTGGCTGTTCCGTGCCGGCATTGATCGGATGGGAGAGCACTGCGCCCGCTCTGTTTGCGTCACATGTCAGCACCAATTGTTTCATCTGGTCATAATGCACTAATAGACTGGACAAGTGCAGCAATTGTTACACCTTCATGAAAGCTTCTTTCTGGGGCGCCTCCCAAGACCAACGTTGGTTCTTTTTGAGGAGAGAATGCAGGGGAACCAGCACTGTCGACAAATTGTGTAAGAATCGACCATAATAGTTGATCATTCCTTGGAATGATTTGATCTCTGAAGCATTCTTTGGCGCAGGTGATTCTCTTTGGCTCTCACTTCTTCCTCAACTGGGTGGAGGCCCTGTGAATCTACCCAGTGACCCAAATAGATTACCCCCCTCGCTTGGAATGTGCTCTTTTCTTTTTTTAAATGGACTCCAGCTTGAAAAAAACATTTTAAGACTTCTTCTAAGTTTGCCAAATACTCTTTGAATCCAATCACCAATACATCATCTAAATAGATTACAACCTAGGGCAGTCCCTGCAGTAAGCTTTTTATTGTTCTCTGAAAGATGGCACAAGCTGAGGAGACACCAAAAAGCAATTGTGTATATTGGTACAACCCTTTGTGGGTATTAATTATGACAAATTCCCAGAAGGCATTATCCAACTCTAGTTGTTGATAAGCATGGCTCATGTCAAGCTTTGGCAGCTTGGCATACAGCTCTTCAATTTTTGGAATGGAGTGCCTCTCCAGTTTGGCTTCTTTGTTAACTGTTTGCATGTAACCCCCACAAATTTGGATGCTTTGGTCGGTTTTATGAACAGGGGCTATGGGTGCTGCCCACTCTCAGAACTGAACAGTTTGTATAACACCCAGTTTCTCCAGCCATTCAGCTCAATGTCAACTTTTTCTCTCAGAGCATATGGTCTCGCTTTCAGGGCATATGGTCTCACCTTCATGAAGTGAGAGGTTGCTTTTGGATCCACATAAATCTTGGCCTGCAGGCCCTGGATTTTCCCCAGTTCATCTTTGAAGACGGTGGTGTACTTTCTAAGTAGCTCTGGTAGCCCACTTGCTCTCAACTGGAAGATTCAGACCATTCTAACTTAATCTCCTTTAACCAATCTTGCCCAAGGAGGCTTGACCCTTCACCTGCTACCACCATCATGGGTAGCTGTGCCAATTGGCTTCCATAATGGATAGTTATTCTGCATATACCTTTTACTTGAATGTCTTCACCTATGTATGTTTTTAGCTTGGTGGTTGTTTGTTCCAAGCTTAATTGATGTTCACCATAATTCAAATATCTGAAAGTACGTTCCCCAATTACTGTAGTGGAAGCTCCCGTGTCCATTTTCATTCTAACAGGTTTGCCATTTACTTTCAGTGACAAATATTGGCTCTGTCTTTCCAACTTTCAGATTAAACAACAAATAAATGTCTGAATATGTTGTTTCAGGCTCTTCTACATTGTAAATTTCGTTGGGCTTCTCCTTTTGTTAACAAGCCTGCTTGAGTCTTCCCTTGCACTGCCTCATCATATGTCCATTTCTGTGACAATAGTAGCAAATGATTTTTTTAAACTGCCAATCGCTGAAAGACTGCTTAAACTCATAGACTCATAGATGTTTACAGCAGCGAAGGAGGCCATGCCTGTCAACAAAGGCCTGACTACACTAGTCCCATTTTCCAGCGCTTGGCCCATAACCCTGGATACTATGGCAACACAAGTGGATATCTAAATACTTCTTAATGTTACGAGAGTTTCTGACTAACCACCCTTTCAGGGAATGCGTTCCAGGCTCCCACCACCCTCTGGGTGAAAAATTTCTCCTCAACTCCCCTCTTAGCCTTCTACCTCTTAGCTTAAATCTATGTTTGTTTCCACCTCCATTAAAATTATTCTTAGATTTCACCGCTGTTATTTTTCTTTACTCTTCAGCTAGCGGGGAAACTTCTCAGCAGTCTCACTTTTTCACGCCACTTTCAGCTGGGGTTTCCTATCTTAATCTCCTTTAACCAATCGTGCCTAAGAACGCTTGATCCTTCACCTGCTACTGCCATCACAGGTGGATGGTGCCATTTTGTGCACCCTGTATTGTTTGTGAATCTCTTACTGCACTTTCCATGGCCAGCGCTATCTCTAGCACCTTCTTGAAATCCAGATTCACTTCTAACAATAATTTTTTCTGAATAGTGTCCTCATTGACACCACACACAGTGGGATTAGCTTAGGATTGATACAGGGCTATGGGGAAAGAGTAGATCACTGAAATTGGTTTGGGATTGATACAGGGCTATGGTGAGAGATCAGGATAGCGGGGTTAGTTTTGGGATAGATACAGGGGTAAGGGGAGAGAGTGGGGCAGTGGGATTAGTTTGGGATTGATACAGGGCTATGGGGAGAGTGTGGGGCAGTGGCATTAGTTTAGGATTGATACAGGGCTATGGGGCAAGATTGGATCAGTGAGATTGGTTTGGGACTGATACAGGGCTATGGGTAGAGAGTGGGGCAGTGGGATTAATTTGGGTTTGATAAAGGGCTAAGGGGAGAGAGCAGGGCAATGGGTTTAATTTGGGGATTGATAAAGGGCTAAGGGGAGAGAGTGGGGCAGTGGGATTGGTTTGGGGCTTGATACAGGGCTATGGGGATAGAGTGGGGCAGTGGGATTAGTTTGTGATTACTGTTTCAAAGTGCTGTACAGACAGTGGCCATACAGTGATTTTACTCGGTTCAACAGACAGACAGAATTTGTTCATTTTGCATTTTCTTCTTTGATAACTTCCCACTTAACACAAGAAAGACAAGGAACAGAATTGGCAGTGATTATGATGGGTCCAGTTATTATCTCCCAGTTTCATCCATTTGCCCTTAGAAAGCGAATGCTACCAGACCCACCCTCAATTCTGACTGAGTTAATCGAGCATTGTTGAAGGAATGGACCTCTGGCACTCTGATACACAACACCAGTACCTGACAGACCCTCCCTCACTGAAAACATACCACATTCCTGCTAAATAAACTGGCAATTTCTAGGTTATTTCCACTGTTTGCCCCTAGTTAACCCCTTAAAGCATTCACGCTGATGGCTGTTCCAATCTGAAATCTCAAATGTGCTTTGTTTGATGGAACATAATATACCCTAACCCTAACCCTAACTCTAACCCCCATCCCCATGCCACCTCCCCACCCCCCCACCCCGCCCACCCCATCCCCGCAACAGCCTGTCCACAGTGAATCAAAGGAGGTCTGAGGTGTACTGAACACATGCAGAAACTTAGAATGAGACACATACAAACTGTACAAAAGCAACAACAAAAAGCTCAGTGAGGCCTCACCAGTAACCGTGAACTCTGGCTTAATGTCCTGTGTAAAGGGAAAACTCTGACCATGGGCTTACAGCTGAAATATGAACCCCTCTGTTTGCTCTACATATACTGACTGGTTTGCTGAGCATTTCCATCATTTTCTGGAGTATCTGTCGTTGTCTGCATATGTCAGGTGAATCCTTGATTTTATCTTGTTTTCTGTGTAGCAACTACATGAGGTGTACAGTGTATTAGGCAAGAATTAATTGGTCCCCTTTACCACACACACTCAAATATTAGCACAAATGTTCCTGGATAGTGACAACTGTCAATAAATTGTCAATGTGTTTGACACTGAGACATGAATAAGCTGCACAGCACCAGCAGGCAGAAGTTAATCGTCCCTCATTGCAGGTTGTGCACTGTCCTTGAACTGAACTGTATAATACTTGTAAAATACTCTCTATAAGTGGTGGAACAGTTCCATAAGTAAGGTTGAGTTGGTCACTTACCCATGTTGACAGGAGTGATTAAAACCACACTATCTTTTCAAGTGACTGTCCCACACAAGCTGCAACTCTCTGCTACTGGTTCCAAATGATTCTGAGTTTAAAGTTCAGGGTGGTAACAAGAGAAAGGGAGGAGTTGGGAACCGGAAGTGTACCAGGAAATGAAAGCTGCACCACATTCAGGTTCCAGCTGGCACATGCCCAATATGCAACATTTGTCTAACCCCAGGCACTGTGGATCTGCAGTTTACAATGCACTTGACGTGAAACTGCTGCATCTTCAGATAATACAACAATACACTTTCAACTTTTAACTGTACAGGGTACCTTGTTTAATAGGAAGCCATTAGTGCTGCTTTTGCAATCAGGCATAAACTCAACAAGTCATAAGGACTTAAGAAATAGGAGCTGGAGGACTGGGCTGACCAATCCTTTGTCCCTTTCACCATCAGGTCAGACTGCCTGAGGGTGCTGGGGATATGATTCGGAGGGACCAGGGCATGCGTTAGAAACCGGAATGAGTGAGTAACAGTGGTCAAAAAAGAACTGGGCAAGTGGGAACAACACTGTCTCCTCATTGCGGGTAAGAACCTGGTCGTCAGGTGTGAGGCACACTCGCTGTTGGTCGTTGGCCCATTTCTCATTCCTTACACCCGAGCCATCTTCCACTTTATCTGGAGGTTGAAAATGGACCATGTTCGGAGGGACGCAATGGACAAACCTACAGAAAAAGGAGGAAAAAAATTTACCCAACATCACCATCTTTCTGGCCATCTTTCTGTGTGGCTGTGTAAACCCTCGGAACACAAACATCGAGGGTGGCATCATCCTAGATTTGCAGTAGTGAGCAGGAAAAAGGATGTTTTACTGGCCGGCTGTAATAGCAGCTTTTCACGCCGTATCATCCTATTCCCGGCCATCACACCTCTTTAATAATTCACTCCCAGGAAACACACTGGGTGGCTAGCGGGCTGATTCCCCTGCCCCCCTGTCACCTCAGGCCTTCAGTAAACCAGGCACCATATTTAAAGGCCGCACCCGCACAGAGGTAGCTCTCTTCAAGGAATCGGAAGCTGCTGGGAACTGATGGCTGCCAAAGGGAGGAAACATGGTGCCCCAAGGTTTAGCAATGCCTCCCTCTATTGGACACAGTGGAGACCTGCCACAGTGTCCTCTACTCCCACACTGGGTGAAGACCAGCAAGCAAGCTTGCCAATCCAGCATGGGAGGCAGCGCCAGCGGTGGTCAGCACCAATGCCCTGTAAAAAAGGACAGCCACACAGTGCCAAAAGTGGATGAATGATCTCCTCCATTTCACCAGCTTAAGTCACTCTTCTCTCTCAGTTCACACACTCACAAACCCATCAGGGATCTCACTAACGGCCAGTTCAGGGGACATTTCCATTCAGTCTCTCACACACACCTTCATCTGCCTTGCAGATCATGTCCTCATCCTGTTGATGGCACCACTCACCACCCACACATGTCAGGCATCTTTATCATCTGGCCTGGCAGGCGTCCTGTTTACACTCTCTCCATCTGTATTCATACAGGGCAAGCTGCCACACAACGAAAAGGAGAGGTTGCAGACAGGTGGAGAAATGTCTGAAATCAGGGTCCTCACGGACTTTGAAAACACAGCCATCCAGCTAGCCGGCGAGGGTCTGGACCATTCCTGTGCTGACGGTGAGGTCAGCGATGCTCTACCAAGTGGGAGTCCAGCAACGCAACATCCATCAGACAACCATGCTGTTAGTGAGTTTCCCTGTTCCACAGTCCCCTGCCATGCATTCATTACCTCTCCTTGCTTTTGCAAGCACATCTGGGAAGCAACTGAGGGCTCCATGAGCCAGGTCTTTGACTCAAGCCCCGAAGACACCTCAGAAGAAGAATCTGTTGACACCCTCATTGGAGATCCATTGCAGCACTCACCCACACCCTCCACCAGCACAGAGACACACACCTTGGTGGGACCTAGTTCTAGAGTAGCCTCGGGGTCACAATTTGGTCACCACATCGCACTATCTGATCTACAGCAGGCGGTGGCAGGGTCTTCCCAGGTGTTCAGCACTCGGAGGACTGCTGGAGGCCAGAAAGTTGCTGAGTCTGAGTCAGATGACGAGCCTCTAGACTAGGTCATGTCACAGTTGTTGGAGCTGCAAAGGCAAACTTGGGAACATCAGGAAGCAATGTCCGCTGCACTCTTCAGATTGCAAGGCACAATGGAGGAGTCTGTCTGCCTTCAGGCTGAGGTAACAGTGCCAGCATTGCAACGCGCCGAGGTCAACACTGGCAGGATGGCGGCCGCCACAGAGACGTTGGACCAGGACGTCGCTCCTGCACTATTGTGCAGGCTCAACACTATCGCTGACGCTATAGCTGACCTCCAACAGTGTGTACGTGAGAGGGGTGCTGGGCAGCTCAATCTCACTCCAACTACCCCTTCTCCTCAAGGAGTCAGCCAGGGGCTCTCGGGCACCCATAGGAAGGACGATCAGCAGCTATACCCTCTGGGGCCATCCATCCAGGTGTCTCTGGGAGTGACCGGCCCATCCGAATCCCCTCTTCCTATGACCTCAGTGACTCCAGTTCCACAGGCTGAGGAGGGTGCCACTGCCATACAGCAGGACCCCGAAAGCAGGCCAGGGCCCTCCACGTCTTGGCCCTCCAAAGGACGCCCGCCAAGGGCATCACAGACAGGGCGTCTCAGTCAGTAGGCTGCCTCCAGTTCTGCTGTCGATGTTGGGGGAGAACCAAGACATAGCAGCAGGTTTAGGAAGATTAAGATGATCTAATTGCCAAGCCTGGGCACTGGTGTTAATCACTTGTATATACTGTTCACTATTGTCAATAAACTCTCAAGAATTTCTCCTCATCTATGGCTCCTTGTTCTGATGAGCAGTATTCACGACGCTCAGATGTGAAACCTTGGTCCTTGCACAAGATAACGGTAGGTGTCTCAGTCCAGGGCCTCTTCCCTATGCTTTGTGCAACCTACCCAGCACACTGATGATGCGCCTTCACTGTCACTGGACACATCAGTCATGTCTGCACCTCGATGGTGCTGGTCATTGCTGCCAGAATGTCCTGGGCTGGCAGCACAGAATCCCTCATTCCCTCTGTGCTCCCAGTACCTTTGAGGTACGGCTGGCCCCCCATCCCATCAGCATCTGTGTCTGCTGACAGTGCAGTCCTGAAGGGTTTAGATCACGAAGGATTCCATAGATCAGGAGAAGTTAAAGTTTCCCACTGCCTCCCCATGATATGACCCTGTTCACAGAGCACAGGCGAGTTGCCATCAGCCAGACAGGAGTCAGACATTCACATAAACTATGTGAGGATCAATAGAGTGTCTCCACTGCATGTCGTCATCATCCTCCTGGAATGTAGGGTCTATGGGCATCCACTGCATCTCCATGGCAGCAGCCTTATCACAGAGGGTTTGTGCACTGCCACCAGCCAGACAGGAGTCAAACTTTCACAGATGCAATGTGAGGATTGGATGGCCAGATATTAGTGCGATGCATGGCTGTCCGAAACCCCACCCTCCTCCGCCCCACTCCACCTGACCGATTGGCAGCTGCTTTTCCCACTGGACTGCATCCTGTGCTCTCAGCTCAGGCACAGGCATTCTCCTAACCCACACTGCAAGGCTGCAGCGTTAGCTTGAACCATGGGGGAGACTGGTCCAAACCTGAGTAAATACATTGCAAGGGGCTGTGAGTGCCTCCACCAGTGACTGCTCCATGGCCAGCATTAGCAAGGAGATTGTATGTGTGCAGTCATCCAATTGTTCTACAGTCCACTAGAACGCTCATCAGTTTGCAGTCTGTGCCCAAGGGGTGAAAAGCTCTGGAGCACTTGGTGGCACTTTGATGCCTCAGTATTGCTTGAATGGGCAGATAAGCTAGAGGCCTGACTCCAATCATATCAATGTGGCTGAACTGTCTCAGCTGTGGAGGAATGGTCATTTTAAACAATGTCTCCCTAAAGTGTAGCTGCTTCCCTTGCCCACGCCACATGTGTTTGTGCACTACCGTCAGACTAGGCTGCTTTGCCAACCACAACTTACCCCAACCACAGGGCAACCCTTGCCCCAGCACCGCACTGTCAGCCAGCCAAGAAAAAGCGACTTGCCTGTGCCTGTGCCTGAATGCGCAGCACCTCAACCTCGAAGTTGAAGTTGAACAAGCAACCCTCGCGAGCGCTGTGCAACGTTACTGTGCACTCACCTCTGAATCCCCCTCAAAGTTCAGCTCGCCAGGTGCATGCCTTTTAAATGCTGTTGTGAAACATGTTGGCATGCAATCACGCCGATGTGCCCGGATAATCCAGCAAGGGGGGATGATTCCTGCGAGCAGGGATTATAATTATATGCAGATGTATCAAAATGAGGTTCCGGGAATCCGGCATGTGGAGTGAACAATTGCAAACTGGTTTCATGATGTCATGAAACCGATTTTTGGCCTTCTTGCTATATTGTCCACTCACGCCTGCCATGATGGCTGATGCCAAGGGGACAGAAAATTTCGGCCCAAGTGTCACTACATGTTGAATTTCTACATGTCCCCAGTTTTGCGAAGGATGGGTCTGGCCTAACTGCCGCGGAACCCTCCAAGCAGTCAAACTGTGCCGTACCACCTGCCCCTTGTGGAAAAATCTATGTAGAGAAACACCTTTGACCACAAGTCTATCAGGCAGTGGTCGGCATGTAACATCCTAGAAGCCCTGCAGGAAAAGGAGAAGGTGGAACATGTCGGCTGGTTCCCCAAGCAGACTATCAAAGCCACTTGGCAGAATGCCTCATTGCCAGAACTTTCCAGCAAGCACCAAGATGTAGCTTGGCTGGTGGTGAGAAAGGCCCTCCCTGTTAGATCCTTCCAACACACCAGGAGTTTAACCCTGTCTGCATGTTGCCCTCGAGGTGGCTGTGGTGGGGACGAGACCGCTATTCACCTTGTGAAATGTGCCTTTGCAAAGAAGGTCTGGAGAGAGATGCAGCGGTTTTTGTCGAAGTTCACCACAAGCAGCTCTGTGACACAGGACTCTGCGCTCTACGGGTCGTTCCCAGGGACACACACCGAGACAAACACCAACTGCAGCTGGAGGATTATCAACTCGGTGAAAGATGCTCTTTGGTCTGCCCGAAACTTGCTGGTCTTCCAGTGCAAAGAGTTGTCCTCAACGGAGTGTTGCAGACTTTAATCTACATGTAGATTGGGAGATTCAGGTTGATGAAGATGGCCTGGAAAATGAGCTCTTAGAGTGTATTCAGGGCAATTTCTTAGAGCAGCATGTTCTAGAGCCAACCAGGGAGCAGGCTATTCTAGACCTGGTAATGTGCAATGAGACAGGGTTAATCAATAACCTCATGGTAAAGGGAGCCTCTAGGCTACAGCGATCATAACATGATAGAATTTCACATTAAGTTTGAAGGGGACAAGAGTGGGTCTACAACTAGTGATTTGAACCTGAATAAAGGTGATTATAAGGGTATGAAGGCAGAGCTAGGTAAAGTGAACTGGGTAACTAGGTTAAAGGTAGGACAGTAGAGATGCAGCAACAGACTTTTAAGGTGACATTTAATAATTCTCAGCAAAGGTTTATCCCAGTAAGAAAGAAAGACTCTTTGAGAAGCTTGCATCATCTGTGGCTGAATAAGGAAGTTAAGGATGGTATTAAGTTGAAAGAAACATTGTAAAAAATCTGCAATGATTAGTGGTAGGACAGAAGATTTGACAGATTTTAAGAACCAGCAAAGAATGACTAAAAAACTAATGAGGGAGAAAGTAGAGTGTGAGAGAAGGCTAGCTAGAAATGTAAAACCAGATAATATGAGTTTCTACATGTATTTAAATATAAAAGAGTAACTAAGCTAGTGTTGGTCCTCTACAGAATGAGTCTGGGGAATTGATAATGGAAATCAAGGAAATGTTGGAAGGGTTCAACAGGTATTTTGTGTCTGTCTTCACTGTGGAAGATTTAGAAAACTTCCCAAAGATTCTTGAAAATCAAGAGGTGAATGGGAGGGGGAGCTTAAAACAATCACCATCTCTAGAGAAAAAATGCTGGGACCTAAAGCCTGACAAGTCCTTAGGGCCAGAGACCCTGCATCCCAGGGTCTTAAAAAAAGTGGCTGCAGAGATAGCCAATGCATTGGTTATAATCTTCCAAAATTCCTTAGATTCTGCAAGGGCCCTAGTGGATAGGAAAATAGCGAATGTAACACCTTTATTCAGGAAAGGAGGGAGATAGAAAGCAGGAAACTACAGGCCAATTAGTCTAACATCTGTCACAGGGAAATTGTTAAAATTCATTATTAAGGATATTATAGCAGGATACTTAGAAAATCATAATGGGATCAGGCAAAGTCAGCATGGTGTTGTGAAAGGGAAATTGTGTTTAACAAATCTATTAGAATTATTTGAGGAAGTAACAAGCAATCTGTAGATGTGGTGTACTTGGATTTGCAAAAGGCATTTGATAAGGTGTAACATGGATGCAATTAGCTAACAGGAAACAGAGAGTAGGGTAAAATGGGTCTTTTTCAGGTTGACAAGCTGTAACTAGTGATGTGCCACAGGGATCAATGCTGGGACCTCAACTACTTACAATCTACAAAAATGATTTGGATGAAGGGACATAATGTATGTGAGTTAAATTTGCCGATGACATGAAGGTAGGTAGGAAAGTATGTTGTCAAGAGGAGGTAGAGAGTTTACAAAGCGATATAGACAGGTTAAGTGAGTGGGAAAAAAAATTTGGCAGATAGAGTATAATGTGGGAAAATGTGAACTTGTCCACTTTGGCAGGAAGAATAGAAAAGCAGCATATTATTTAAATGGGGAGAGACTGCAGAACTTGGCGGTACGGAGGGATCTGGGTGTCCTGGTACATGAATCACAAAAAGTTGGTAATCAGGTACAGCAAGTGATTAGGAAGGTGAATAGAATGTTGGTGTTTATTGCGAGGGGAGTGGAATATAAAAGGAAAGAAGTTTTACTCCAGCTGTACAGGGCATTGGTAAGACCACATCTGAAATACTGTGTATAATTTTGGTCTCCTTATTTGAAAAAAAGATATAATTGCATTAGAAGCAGTTCAGAGAAGGCTCACATGACTCTTTCCTGGGATGAGGGGCATATCTTTGAAGAAAGGTTGAACAGGTTGGGCCTGTACCCATTGGAGTTTAGAAAGTGAGAGGTGATCTTATTGGAACATATAAGATCCTGAGGGGACTTGATAGGGTAGATACTGGGAGGATGTTTCCACTTGTGGGAGAGACAAGAACCAGCGGACATAGTTTAACCATTCTACCGTTTAAGACAAAGATGAGGAAAAATTTATTTTTTCTCAGGTGGTTGCTTTGGAAATCTCTTCCTCAGAAAGCAGTGGAGACTGGGTCATTGAATTTATTTAAGGCTGAGCTAGAGAGATTTTTGATGGATAAGGGAGTCAAGGCATATGGGGTCAGACAGGAAAGTGGAGTTGAGACCACAACCAGATCAGCCATGACCTTATGGAATGGCAGAGCAGACGCAAAGAGCTGCTCCTGCTCCTACGTTCCTAGGTAAATGCATCTCAGTGCTTTGTTTTTTTTCTCTGGTCTTATTAACATGAGTCACTATTGATAGTGATTTGTGTATTTGTAGCCCAGACCCCCACACCCTTCCCAACCCACCCAGCTCCTCTACCCCATTTAGATGCATTTTCCAAGAAGTCTATTGCCTTCTAATTTATCTTACCAAAATTCACCACCTCACATTTCTCTGGATTCAGGTTCATGGGCCTATTACTTTCTGCAAATTGATTCATGAAACCGCGAATAGTCTCTTTCACCAGGACAGCTTGACTCATAGACTCATAGACGTTTTTAGCACAGAAGGAGGCCATTCCGCCCATCATGTCCATGTCCGTCAACAAAGGTCTGATTAAACTAATCCCATTTTCTAGTGCTTGGCCCATAGCCCTGGAGGCTATGGCAACGCAAGTGAATATCTAAATACTTCTTATATGTTATGAGAGTTTCTGACTCGACCATCCTTTCAGGCAGTGACTCCCACCACCCTCTGGGTGAAAATATTTCTCCTCAACCCCGCTCTTAGCCTTCTACCCCTTACCTTAAATCTATTCCCCCTGGTATTGACCCCTCTACTAATGGAAAAAAATGCCTTCCTACCCACCCTATCTATGCCCCTCATAATCTTATACACCTACATCAGGCCCCCTCTCAACCTTCGCTGCTCCAAGGAAAACAACCCCAGCCTATCCAATCTTTCCTCAGAGCTCAGACCCTCTAGCCCAAGCAGCATCCTGGTAAATCTCCTCTGCACCCTCTCCAGTGCAATTACCTCCTTCCTATAATGTGGTGACCAGAACTGCACGCAGTACTCCAGTTGTGGCCTAACCAGCGTTTTATAGTGTTCCAGCATAATCTCCCTGCTCTTGTATTCTACGTCTCAGCTAATAAAGGCAAGTATCCCATGTGCCTTCTTAACCACGTTATCTAGCTGCCCTGCTACATTCAGGGATCTATGGATATGCACACCCTGGTCCCTCTGATCTTCAGTACTTTCCAGGGTCCTACCATTCATAGTGTAATCTGTTGCCTTGTTAGCCCTCCCCAAGTGCATTACCTCACACTTCTCTGGGTTGAGTTCCATTTGCCACTGATCTGCCCATCTGATCAGTCCATTGATATCCTCCTGCAGTTTATGGCTTATCCCCCTCACTATTTTCCATCCCATCAATTTTCGTGTTATCCATGGAACTTCTTGGTCATACCCCGTACATTTAAGTCCAAATCATTTATGAACACCACAAACAGCAAGGGGCCCAGCACTGAGCCCTGCGGAACCCCGTTGGAAAAAGACTTCCAGTCATAGAAACATCCCTCTACCATCGCCCTCTGCTTCCTGCCTCTCAGGAATTGAATTTGTCTCTTTAACACCAGATGCACTTCTAATCCCTGTGTACATCACAGGCAGGTTGGTGCAAGCCCACCAAAGTGACTCTGAGGTAGAAGCAATGCAAAGGAATAAGGAATTGGCGGCTGTGTTAAACAAACTTCCTACATCTATTCTGACAAAATTAGTACCTCATAGAAAAGATTAATGTGACTGTGATGTGTAATTAATGTAACAAGTGCAGCTAGATTCCAAACAGCATTAAAACAATAGCAACTTACATTTATATAGTGCCTGGAGTGCAGTAAAACATTCCAGGGCATTTCACTGGAACATTGCCAACAAAGTTGGATACGGAGCCACATAAGTAGATATTAGGACAGAAGATTAAAATCTTGGTCAAAGAGGTACGATTTAAGGAATGCCTTGAAGAAGGGAGAGAAGTAGAGAGGAGGAGACCTTACAGAGGTTATTTCAGAGTTAAAATAGATAAGTGCACACTATGCTCCTGCCAAAAAGGCTATTAGCAGCAGAAAATATGTTTGCAAAATTTCACAATATCCTGTCAAGACAACTAACTATTTCTAAATATGCTGATGAACTCACAGAGAAGAGCAGAAAAGGTTTTTTGCCATTACATACCAGCCTCCCATTTTCCACCCAACACAAACTTCAGCTCATCCAAAACAAACCCATATCCTAATTTTACATCCATCACCCTCCCCTTGCACGACCTATACTGTCATTTGTCCAGCAAAACCTTGATTTTAAAATACTCATCCTTGTTTTCAAATCACTCCATGGCCTCTCCCCTCCCTTTATCTGTATATCTCCTCCAGACCTACAACCCTCCAAGATCCTTACACGTCACTAATTCTGGCCCCTTGGGCATCTCTGAACTTAATTGATGCAGCATTGGTGGCCATGTCTTCAACTGCGTGACCCTAAGTCCTGGAATTCCCTTCCTAAACTGCTCCACATCAGTAACTCTCTCTCCTCCTTAAAGACACACCTTAAATCCTACATCTTTAAGCTTAGATCTCCTGATGAGGACCCATGTGAAGTTTTATTTGATAATCACTCCTGTGAAACACCTTGGGTTATTTTACTATATTAAAGGTGCTATATAAATACAGGTTGTTGTTGTTGTGTGTCCACTCCAGACCTTTGTATTTGAAACTGACAAATCTTGCAGGATCAGGAGGAGATACGTTATTTCCTGATTGCAGGTTCTTAATCCACCCAGAGCTCATCTGGAGCCTCTGCTATCGTAGGAAAGCCAGAAAGTTCTATAACAGCCCAGGTCAGAATCTATCACATTCCCCCCCTCCACCCCTCCCCCTTCCCCTCTAGCTAGTTTGAACTACCTATTCTGAATTGATTTCAGATTAAAGGTGACTACTGCGGCCCAGGATCGGAGGCCTAAAACTTTAGCTTCAACTCAGCAGAGACAGAGAGTTCCGGTTGATTTTAGAAAGTATATTTTGATACTCTATTCTAACTTGCTTTCAGATTAAAGGTAAATAGGAGAAATATTTTACAGGTTGATAAACTAAAGACCAGTAGGAAATTTAAAAACAAATTGAAAAACTAATTAAATAAAATAGAGATGCAGGGCCAGGCGATGTGCTGTAGCTGCATGATGTGGTAGCTGGTGGACCCCATTGTGGTTGCTAGTGACCACATCTGTAGCAAATGTTGGTTGCTTGAGGAACTCCGGCTCAGAGTTGATAAGCTGGAGTCTGAGCTTCGGACACTGTGACACATCAGGGAGGGGGAGAGTTTCCTGGATGCTGTGTTTCAGGAGACAGTCACACCCCTTAGATTAACTACCTTAAATTCGGCCAGTGGTCAGGGACAGTAGGGTGTGACTATGAGTGAGGCAGGTAGAGGGATCCAGGAAGTAGCACTGCAGGACCCTCAGCCCTTGCCCTTATTCAACAGGTTTGAGATTCTTGCTCCCTGTGTGGATGAGAGCGGGAACTGTAGGAAGGATGAGCAAACTAACCATTGCACCATGGTAAAGGGAGCCATTCAAGTAGGGGGAGAAAAGAGAAATGTAGTTGTAATCGAGGGTATAGTTAGGGGAATAGATACTGTTGTCTGTAGCCAGGATTGAGAGTCCCGAAGGCTGTGTTGCCTACCTGGTGCCAGAGTTAAGGATATCTCATCTGGACTGCAGAGGAACTTGGAGTTGGAGGGGAAAGATCCAGTTGTCGTGGTCCACTTAGGTACCAACGATATAGGTAGAATGAGGAAAGAGGTTCTGCTGAGGGAATATGAGCAGGTAGGAGCTAAATTAAAAAGCAGAACCAAAAAGGTAACAACCTTCGGATTACTACTGAGCCACGAGCTAATTGGCACAGGGTCAGAGATTAAAGAGGTATATGTGTGGCTCAAAGATTGTTGTGGGAGAAACGGGTTCAAATTCATGGGACATTGGCACCAGTATTGGGGAAAGAAGGAGCTATTCTGTTCGGACGGGCTCCACTTGAATCATGCTGGGACCAGTGTCCTGGTGAATCGCATAACTAGGGTTGTAGATAGAGCTTAAAACTAAATAGTTGGGGGGAGGGTTCAGTTGCATGGAAATATAAAAAATCAAAGTTTAAGGAAAGGGTGAGAGTGCAGGTTAGTTACGAGGCTGATTGTTACCAAAAAGTGAAAGGAAGGGACAGAGTTTGTGAACACCATACTGCACCAAAGAATCATATAAGAGCAGGGAAAATTGACGATAGGGCAAACTTAAAGGCTTTGTATCTGAATGCGCGTAGCATTCGGAATAAAACTAATGAGTTAACAGCGCAAATAGAGATAAATAGGTATGATCTGGTGGCGATTACTGAGACATGGTTACGGGGAGAACAGGTTTGGGAGTTGAATATCCAAGGATACTCAGTGATTCGGAAGGATAGGCAGGAAGGAAAAGGAGGTGGTGTAACTTTGTTAGAAAAGGAAAAGATCAGTGCTATAGTGGGGAATGATAGAGACACTGGAGAGCAAGATGTAGAGTCAGTCTGGGTAGAGATAAGAAATAGCAAGGGAAAGAAGTCCCTGGTGGGAGTAATCTATAGGTCCCCAAACAGTAGTTCAGCAGTAGGGCACAGTATAAACCAAGAAATACTGGGAGCATGTGAGAAAGGAAATACTCATGGGTGACTTTAATATGCATATGGACTGGACTAATCAAATTGGCAAGGGTAGCCTCGAGAGAGAGTTCATAGAGTGTATTAGAGATTGTTTATTGGAGCAATATGTTACAGAACCAACCAGGGAGCAGGCTATTCTGGATTTGGTTTTGTGTAATGAGATGGGATTAATTAATGATCTCATAGTAAAGGATCCTATAGGGAAGAGTGATCATAGCATGCTAGAATTTCAAGTTCAGTTTGAGAGTGAGAAACTTGGGTCCCACCCTAGTGTTCTGGAATTAAACTAAGGTAACTACATAGGCATGAGGGCAGATTTGGCCCTAGTGGACTGAGCAGGAAGACTACAAGGTAGGACAGTTGATGAACAGTGGCAGATATATAAGGAAATATTCAATTCCTCCCAAGTAAAATATATTCCAAAGAGGAAGAAAGATGGTAAGAGGGGGATAAAGCATCTATGGTTAAGCAAGGGAGTTAAAGATAACATAAAGGCAAAAACTAAGGCATACCAAATTGCAAGGGTCAGTGGCAGGCTGGAAGATTGGGCAACTTTTAAAGATCAACAAAGGGTTACTAAAAAAATAGTAAAAAGAGCAAAGGTAAATTATGAAAGAAAACCAGTGCAAAATGTAAAAACTGATGGCAAAAGCTTCTACAAGTATATAAAAGGAACATGAAAAGCTAAAGTGAATGTTGGTCCCTTGGAGGCTGAGACTGGGGAGTTAATAGCGGGGAACACAGAAATGGCAGAGACACTTAATCAATGTTTTGCTTCAGTTTTCACAGTGGAGGACACTAGTACCACCCCAATAGTAATAGGTAGTGCAGAGGGTATATAGAAGGAGGAACTAAGAACAATCACCATCACTAGAGAAAAATTACTGAGCAAACTTGTGGGATTAAAGGGTGACGTCCCCAGGACCTGATGGCCTACATCCCAGGGTCTTAAAATGAGTGGCAGCAGAGATAGTGGATGCATTGGCTATAATATTCCAAAATTCCCTGGATTCTGGAAATGTTCCAGTGGATTAGAAAAATGTTAATATAATATTATTCAAAAAGGAGGGAGGCAGAAAATAGGAACCTATAGACCAGTTAGCTTGACGTCTGTCGTTGGGAAATGGTTGGAATCCATTATTAAGGAAGTAATAATGGGGCATTTGGAAAGTCAAAATGCAATCTATCAGAGTCAGCATGGTTTTATGAAGAGTAAATCATGTTTGACTAATTAATTTGGACAGGATAGTCATAAAGAGAGAGTAAGTACTCGAAGGGTTGAAATCCTTGAAAGTTGATAAATCACCAGGGCCAGATGGATTGTTTCCGAGGCTGCTGAAGGAAATCGGGGAGGAGATAGCAGATGCTCTGAGGATGATTTTCCAATCTTCACTAGATACAGGGGAGGTACTGGAGGACTGGAGAAATGTAACATAGTTCCATTGTTTAAAAAGGGATCAAAGGAAATGCCAAACAATTATAGGCCAATTAGTCTTACACTGGTGGTGAGCAAATTAGTAGAATCAATCCTGAGAGATAGGATTAACTGTCATGTGGAAAGGCATGGACTAGTCAGGGATGGTCAGCATGGATTTGTTAAAGGAAGGTCCTGCCTCACAAATTTGATAGAATTCTTTGAGGAAGTGACAAGAAGGATTGATGAAGGTAGTGCACTGGATGTTGTGTACATGGATTTTAGCAAGGCATTTGACAAGGTTCCAAATGGCAGATTGGTCAGGAAAGTAAAAGCCCATGGGATTCAGGGTAATGTGGCAAACTGGATAAAAGGTTGGCTTTGTAACAGGAAACAAAGGGTAATGGTCAATGGATGCCCTTGCGAATGGAAAGTTGTCTCAAGTGGTGTTCCCAGATTTGCACTAAGTGCAAATGAAGTTTTACCCGTGGGTTGCTATGGAAACACGCTGTACCCATGGCAGGCGGGTTCTTATTTGCCTGCCTGCCATCACCTCACCGCTGCATCATGCCAGGCGCCATGTTTAAAGTCCAGCCACAAGCACACATCTCAGTGCTTCCAGCTCACCACTGCAGCATGGAAGACATCGCCCTGAAACTGAAGAAGATGGCAGCCCCCACGTTCAGTGATGCATCACATGAGCACCTTTTGGATGCTGTGGAGGCCTGTGGGATGTTGTCTACCGCTCTGTCCGCAGGATGGGCAGCAACATTACCAATCCATCTTGGGAGGCGGTTCCAGCAATGGTCAGTGCCAATGCCCTTCAAAAGAGGACAGCCATCCAGTGTCGCAAGAGGATGAATGATCTCCTCCATTCCACCAGGAAGTCACTCTTCTCATCACTCTCAACTCACACACTCACAAGCCCATCACACATCCACAGGGCCCTCACTCACTGCTATTGCAAGGACATCACCATTCACTCTCTTGCACACACCATCATTGTCCTCATCCCATCACAGGGTGAGGCATACTTATCATCTGGCCTGGCAGGCGTCCTGTTTACACTCTCTCCATCTGTATTCATACAGGGCAAGCTGCCACACAACGAAAAGGAGAGGTTGCAGACAGGTGGAGAAATGTCTGAAATCAGGGTCCTCACGGACTTTGAAAACAGAGCCATCCAGCTAGCCGGCGAGGGTCTGGACCCATTCCTGTGCTGACGGTGAGGTCAGCGATGCTCTATCAAGTGGGAGTCCAGCAACGCAACATCCATCAGACAACAATGCCATGAGTGATGTTTCCTCTTTCACTAGCTACAGTCATGTACTAATTATCTCTCCTTGCTTTCGCAGGCACATCTGCCAAACAGCCAATGGAGTCCATGACCCAGGGCCTCTAATCAAGCCCCAAAGAAACCTCTGAAGAGGAATCTGGAGGCACCCTCCCTGAAGTCCCCTCACACGCTCACCCACACTCTCCACCAGCGCAGAGACACACACCTCGGTGGGAACCTTGGGATCAGAATTTGGTGAGCACATTGCACTGTCTGATCCACAGCAAGTGGAGGCAGAGAATTCCCAGGTCCCCGGCACTCAGAGGACTGCTGGAGGCCAGAACGTTGCTGAGTCCGAGTCAGATGATGACCTCTGGACTCGGTCATGTCACAGTTGCTGGAGCTGCAAAGGCAAGCTCTAGAACATCAGGAAGGGATGTCCGCTGCACTCCTCAGATTGCAAGGCACGATAGAGGAGTCAGTCTGTCTTCAGAGGTGATAGCGCCAGCATTGCAACACACCAAGGTCATGGCAGCACTGGCAGGATGGCGGCCACCATGGAGACCTTGGTCCAGTACGTCGCTTCTCCACTGCTGCACGGGCTTAACTCCATCGTTGATGCCATAGTTGGCCTTCAACAGTGTGTACATGAGAGAGGTGATGGGCAGCTCAATCTCACTCCAGCTAGTCCTGCTCCTCAAGGAGTAGCCAGGGGCCCTCGGGCACCCATGGGAAGGAGGGTCAGCAGGTGCACACTCCGGGCCATCCACCTAGGTGACTCTGGAATTGAGTGGCCCATCCGAATCCCCTCTTCTTGTGACCTCCGCAGATCCAGCCTCACAGGCTGAGGAGGGGGCCACTGCCACAAAGCAGGACCCTGAAAGCAGGCCGGGGCCCTCCAAGTCTCGGCCCTCCAGAGGACGCCCGCCAAGGCCATCAAAGATATGGCATCACAGTCAGCAGGCTGCCTCCACCTCCGCTGTGAATGTCCGGGGAGCACCAAGATGTAGCAGCAGGGTTAGGAAAGTTAAGGAGAGTTAGTTGCACAGCCTGGGCACGGGTGTTAATCTCTTGTACATACTGTTCACTATTGTCAATAAACTCCTAAGAATGTCTCCCTACCTGTGGCTCTTTATTCTAATGAGCAGTGTTCTTGTCACTCAGATGTGAAACCTTTCTGCACAAGATAAAGGCAGATTTCTCAGTCCAGGGCCTCTTTCCTTTGCTCTGTGCAGCCTTCAGACCACAGTGATGGTCCAGCCTCACACTCCCTGCAAACATTACTGATGCCTGCACCTCGGTGGTGCTGGTCATTGCTGCTTGGGTGTAGTGGGCAGATGTCACAGAGTTCCATCATTCTCTCTGTGTGCTCTCCGCACCTTTAAGGTGGGGCTGGCCGCCATTACATCAGCATATGCAACCACTGATGCTATACTCCTAAAGGGCTCAGTGCTGAAGGCGGAAAAAGGATCAGATGCTTCTAAAGTTTCATGGTACATCTCTATGATATGACCCTGATCGCAGAACGCAAGTGAACTGCCCTTGGCCAGACAGAAGTCAGACATTTACAGAGGCTATGAGAAGATCAATGGTGTGTCCTCACTGCATGTCGTCATCATCTTCCTTCTCATGAAGCTATCAATGTATAGTATTGGAAATTATTTTTCTTTTAAAATAGAGGTTTAGTCTGTGGGTGTGTTTTAATTGGATTAAAGCCAGCTAGTCTGGGTGCTTTGTTGTATACAAATTTTGACATGTAAGAGAGGTAGAGTGCACTTGCATTTTGTTAAATAGAACATTCAAGAAGGGGAGTGAAATCTAGCAACTAGCTAGCAGAGAACAAGCAATATTTATATTATGAATAAAATTGGTACTATGAAAGGAATTTTATTGTTAGAAGAGGTGGAGTTCAAAGGAGCTGGTGATACAATGAGAATTTACATTCAATGAGATGTGCTGGGTATAATAGACAGCAGTTTTGTGTGTGCAGGGCAAAGGCAATGTAAGATCAAAGCCTGTAAGCCTACCACTGTCTGCAAAGGAGCTAAAGTGAAAGGAACCTCATTTTGAATTTGCATGGTGAAAATGCTTTGTCTGGTGTTTGGTTAAGTTTATGGGTTGCTGTTGCCCTAATGGAGATTAGTTTGTGAATTTGTTAAAAGTTATGATAGTAGTAATTTGTAGCCATCTGTATATATTTAACTTATGTAAATTAATAAATGTCTCAAAGTATTTTGATATAAAACCACTCGAGAACTGGTGGTCTGATTCCTGAATTTAGAGATGCATCTCAAACATATTGTTTAAAATTTCCCTCTGAGATTTTTAAATAACTCAGCTTTACCAATGCTGTGTCATAACATTCCTGCAATCGAGTGACTATTAGGGCCTACACTACGTCTCCATGACAGGAGAATTCTCACAGAGGGTATTGGTGCTGCCATAAGCCAGACTGGAGTCAAACATTCACAGATGCAATATGAGGATCTATAGGGTCATCTCACTGCATGTCATCAGCATCCTCCACAAATCTAGCAGCTATGAGGGCCTCCTGAATGCGCCTGCCCCACCTGGCTAGTGCGAGGGCCTCATCCCCATCATCGTCGCCTCCAAGGACCTCCTCAACGTCATCCCCATCAGCATCATCCTCATCAAAGGAGGCCTCTAGCTCCTCCATCTCCTCCTCAGCCAGCTCCTCTCCCCGTTGCAGCACCAAGTTGTAAAGGAGTCAGTAGGTGACGATGATGTGTGACACCCTCTGTGGACTGTATTGCAGGGCTCCACCAGACCAGTCCAGGCACCAGAACCGCATCTTCAGCATCCCGATGGTCTGCTCCACCGAGTTGTGAGTTGCAGCATGAGCCTCATTACACCATTGCTCTGCTGCAGTTTGAGGCCACCGCATGGGTGTCATCAGTCACGGCCTCTGTGGGTAGCCTTTGTCCCCGAGGAGCCAACTCTGCAGCCTCTGTGGACTCTGGAAGACATCAGGGATCTGTGACCGACTGAGAATGTAGGCATCGTGCACACTCCCTGGAAATCGTGTTCATACCTGCAGGATGCATTTCTGGTGGTCACACACCAGTTGCACATTCAACCTTGCGGTTGCCATAGTTGACCGTGTGTTGTGATGGAGATCTGAGTGCCACATGGGTGCAGTCAATTGTACCCTGCACCTGTAGGAAACCCGAGATCTAGGCAAATCCAATGGCCCTTGCATCTTGGCTGTCCCAGTCCTGGGTAAAATGCATAAAGTTGTGTGCCATGGAGAAGTTGGCATCTGTGACCTTATGGATGCATTTGTGGGTGGTAACTTGTGAAATCCTACAGAGGTCACCTATGGAGCCTGGAAAGGAGCCACTGGCATAGAAATTGAGTGCCGCGGTCACTTTCACAGCCACTGGCAGTGGATGCCCTCCATGTACCCATGGTGCCAAATCCTGCAGTAACTGGCAGATGTGACCCACCAGTTCCCTAGACATGCACAGTCTTCAGCGACACTGGTTCTCAGTCATCTGCAGGAATGAAAGGCAGTGTCTCTAGACCCTGGGTTTCGCTAGGCACCGACCAGTGACAGCTCACTGTGGCTCCTGGGCAGCATGTGTGGGTGCTCCAGTTGCCTCTTCTTCCAGAGGTTGCTGCTTCTGCCTCTGCGCAGCCAGGAGGCTCAGTTGCTCCCTCCTCCATTGTCTTCACTCTCTGTAGGCCATCAGGCATACAGCTAGCTCACCAGTCTCCATGATCCTGATGTACTCCTCCTGCAAGATGAAAGAGAGAGACACATGGTTAGCATGGGTGTATTAAGAACCTGTCTTGGCTAAGTGCAAAGGCCCCTTAATGATTCCTGGAGATTGCTGGCCACCACTTGGATGGCCAGAGATTAGTGCACTGCATGTCTGCTCGAAACTCCACCCACCTCTGCCCCACTCCACCCCACAGATTGGTGGCAACTTTACCCACTGGACTGCATGCTGTGCTCTCAGTTCAGGGACAGGCATTCTCCTAACCCGCACTGCAAGGCTGCTCTGTTAGCTTGAACCTTGGGGGGGACTGGTCCAAAGTGGGATGATGACATTGCAAGGGGCTGTGAGTGCCTCCACCAGTGACTGCTCAATGGCCAACTTTAGCAAGAAGATTGTACAACGTGCGCAGTCATCCCCCGATTATGCTCAATGCCAGCGGGCATGGAAAATTCCATTCAATGAAACAGCACAATACTAACAAATATTACAAGAAGAATTTCAAGGTCTTTTTGGCAAACTCTTGAAAATACGATCTCGGATAGTGAGTTACACGAGGGAACCTCTAAACAGAATCCATATTAGACCCCCAAGAGAGAGGAAAGAGCTGAGAGTGTGGGAATTCCTGCAGTATGTGGAAGCCTCTAAATGAAATCAGACAGGCTGACAACAATTTACATTAATGATTTGGACACAGGAAGCAAAAGTACGATTACAAAATTTGGAGATGGCACCAAGTTGGGCGGTTTTGTGAATATAAAAGGAAGATTACAACAAAATACATGAATAAACTTGCCAAATGAGTGTGTAATTTGCAAATTAACTTCAATATTAGAAAGTGAGAGGTAATGCATTTTGGCAAGGGAACTGTATAACTCGAGGGAAGTATGTCACAATGGGGTAGAAGGATCAAGGGGCACAGAGTGAAGGGATCTGGAGCAGTACAGGTACAGAAATCACTGCAAATAATTACAAAGGTTGGTAAAGCCATAAAAACAAAAATTAAGCACTGGGGTTAATTTCTAGACAGATAGAATGGAATAGCAGGGAAGTTATGTATCAAACCCTTGTTAGACCACACTTGCACAGTTCTGGACTCCAAATCATAATAAGAATATAGACTACCAGAGAAGGTGTAAAAATGATTCAGAAGGGCAATGCCAGAAGTGAGAGTTTATAACTATCAGGAAAGACTGAGCAAGCTGGGACTTATTCCCCTAGGAAAGGACAAAGGAAAGGGGGTGACCCAATGGAGGTCATTAAAATAATGAAAAGGCTTGATAAGGAGAAGTAGGGAAAATGTTTCCCTTTGTTAGGAAAACCAAAAATTAGAGGTTAAAAATATAAGATAATCATTAAGGGAAGTCAGGCAAAACTTTTTCACACAAAGGGTGGTTACTGAGGCAGGGCTGCAAGATGGTCACGAGTGGGGTTAGCTATACCAGGTTATAAAATCTACAGGAGACAAGGGGAAATGTGGAGAGTAGGGAAGAGTATATTTGGGTGAAATCTCTTCAATGGTCAGAGGATGTAACATGAGATAAGCAGCCAGCGGGCAGGAATAAAAATAGAAAAGGATTTAAGACTGGTGTATGAGCTGTAAATCAGCCCTCTGGTGATAGCTGTGAAATGGTAGATTGTATAAATACAGAGATTAGACAAACATGTAGTAAAGGCATTATTCCGTGCGCGGGGGTGGGAACACGTCTAGTGGCAGGTTCAATGGGGACCCAGCGGGGTATTGAAAGGCAGACGAGGCAGCTCTCTGAAGGCCGCCAGGCATTGGGGGGAGGCTGAGGGAGCTGTTCTGAAGCTATCCAAGAAGCAGCCTCGTGTGTGCAGTCATGGCCTCAGCACCTGGTGGTCATAGAAAGTGGGAGGGCAAATTGGTTGGGCACCCTGCCCCCCCATTTCTCAGATGAGTGTCTGGAAGTGCTGGTCACAGAGGTCAATGCCAGGTGGCATATCCTAATGCCCAGGGACTGCAAGAAAAGGCCTCCCCACCTGACCAAGAAGGACAGAGGTCAATGCCCAGGTCAGTGGGCATGATGTGGTATGCCAACCGTGGATTCCGTGCCACAAAAGGTTCAATGATCTGCCGCAGTCAGCAAGGGTAAGTACAGAGATGGCATGGGCCTGTGCAGAGAACTTTGGCCAATGCCCGTTGCTCAGAACGTTCAGGGGTTTAAGAATGTGTATGCCAACTGGCACTGAAGCCTGCCCTGCCAAGGCTGGGATGTCAGCACGACCAGCCTCAGTGCATCGCAGGGTGAGATATGCCACAGTGTCATGGCCAGCCTAATGCCAGGGTGGGAGGGCAGTTGGGAACCAGGAAAGAACCTACAGGGAGACGGAGCAATAACGAGGATATTTTTCTCTGTCAGGAAAAGCGGAGTCATAATGCTGCTGAGTGCCGCAGAACTGGTGGAGAAGCCAAATCTGTGTATCCTCATGAAGCGCAAAAGTGATGCACTGGAGCTGAAATGCCACTGGCCAGCTCGATCCTCCAGACGTGGTGAGATGGGGGTCTCGGATGAAGGTAAGAGTGCAGGTGACAGATGCGGGTGCGGTGGGTACCAGAAACATAACGGGCTCGCCTTATCGGACACTGAACTGTCGTAGCCAGGGAGCCCATTGAAGCTCCAATGCAGATGGCATCATGCAGCAGATCCCCATTACCTCCTCAGCCCGCCTAGCATGCATAATGACTATGATGATTGAATGTACTGATTTTTTGCCTTCCTCCCACGGATATGGCATCTGCAGGAGCTGCTGATGATCCTGAGGACCTTCCATTGAGCTCCAGGGAAAACAGCTCGCTCGCATCAGCATCACACTGTCTCTCTGAACCAGACACCAGCGCAGATACTCACACGTCGGTGAGCATTAGGTATTCAGCTCTGTGGGTAATGCACAGCAGTGAGGACACATCACATTCACATGAGGAGCTGGCAGAGGCAGAGAGGTCCCAGGGAGCTGACAGTGGGAGCACAGCTGGAGACCAGGACCATGCTGCGCCTGAGGCAGATGATGAGCCTCTGGAGTCATCCATCAGGTGGCAGATACTGGATGCCGGTGGTTGCATGGGGAGAACTGGAGAAGATCCATGAGGGTCTGCGTGCCATGATCTCCATCATGGATGAGTCCATGCGGAGCATGAGGTTTGTGTTGACGCTTAACACCAAGCGCACTGCCTCCTACATGGAAAGAGTGGTGACTCTCATGGAGAGGCAGCTCCAGGGACAGAATCAGGGGTTCCTGGGATTGAGCTCGGACCTGCAAGCCCTCACACAGACAATGACCTCTCAGAGATGGATGAGGCACCTAGTGTGTCTGCTAGGTGCCCATCCATCAGTGGTGAGCAGGGAGGTGCCGGACGACTTGCCTGTTGTCTCTGTGGACTTCTCTCAGGGTGCTCTGGATGAGGGCACCAGCCCCTCCACCCCTCTGCCAATGGCTGCTGCATCTGATGATACCGTGATGACTGAGGAATGTCCAGCCATGAGGCTGGATGCACCCTCCCATGTGGAGCCTGCTCAGGCTCCATTGGCTGGAGGACGATCACCAAGGTTTTCAGGGCCACCAGGACAGCAGGGTCAGCAGCTGCCTCCGCCACCACTGACAGCGAGGTGGGGGGGCACCAAGGCTCAGCACCTGCAAATGTAAGTTGAAGGCACTTGAGTGCAGCAGGGGCCTGTCACGAGTGATATTATTTGTGTTAATTATTTTGACATTTGTGTTAGGAACGGACAATTTGTTTGTTCATGTGAAGTAATGTAAACTTTTATTTGACTTAAATAGGCTGATTTGGCTGGATGGTTTGAATAGGCATCAGATGCAGCACAGACTTGTAAAAGTGTGGCGTTGTGTGGTGCTGGTGCACTGGGTTGGGTTCTCATTTATTGATTGTTAGTGAAGGAGACAGTGCCATTGGCTTGACAAGGCAGTGATGCCTTGGATGCCTAGCTGAAGGTTTGCTGGATCAAAGCATCCCTGGTGTCCGTGCCTCTACAAGGGTTCCTGTCCTCTGCCTCAAGATCCTCACTCTGCACCTCCCCAAGCTCTTCCTCTGATCCATCGCTTATCATCCTCCATGGCCTGTGGAGCTGCCTTGGCTTTCCTCAGCCACCAATAGTCCCCCCTTGCCAGAACCAGATTGCGCACAGGCTGCATGCAACAACTATGAGGGACACAGGCTCTGGAGGATACTCCAATGCTCGCCCTGACCGGTCCAGGCATCTGAAGCACATCTTCAGCAGCCCAATCGTCCTCTCTACCACCGCCCTTGCTGTACCTCTCCTCGGCCTCAGTTCTTGGGTGATGGAGTGGGGTCATCAGCCACCTCTTCAAGGGATAGCCCTTGTCACCCGGGAGCCATCCATCCACTCATGCAGGAGTCATGAACAGCCTTGGTGCCTGTGAGTTCCACAAGGCATAAGCATCATGTGAGTTTCCAGGAAAACGGGCACAAGCTTGGAGAATCTGTGCCCTGTCTTCACAGGCAACATTCATTGAGTGGAACCCCTTTCTGTTTACAAAAGCTCCCAGCTCTCCTGCTGACGTTTTGATGGCCGCGTGAGTGCAGCAAGCTATTACCATCCAGACACAGGGAACCCAGCCATTGCAGTGAAACCTCGTGGTCTTTCCACCTGGCTCGCCTCATCTGTCCAGAAGTGGATGAACGTGTGGAGGTATCTAAAGATAGCATCAGTCATGGGCTTGACACAACTCTGTGCAGCAGATTGAGAAACACCGCACAGATCCCATACTGAGCCCTGAAAAGAACTGGAGGCGTAGAGGGTCAGGGCCACTGTGGCCTTCAAAGCCACCAGCATAGGGTGTCCGCCCACACAGTTGGAGTTGATTTCTGGACCCATCATGTGACATTGCTGTCACTGCATCCCTGGAGAGGCAGAATCTCCTGCGGCACTGGACCTCGGACATCTGGAGGTAGTTGGAGCGCTGCCTGCACACTCCAGCCGCTGGATAGTGTTGTCTTTGACATGCCCTCACACCTTGGCCTCCCTGCTGGCCCTGCACCAACTGAGCCCCTGCCTCTCCTTTTAAAGGCCTAACCTTGGGGTGCTTCCCATGCCCACCTGGCCCCCTACCCCTCCTGCCCCTCTCTTCCCCTTCAGAGGAGGTTCCACCAGTGGAATACACTATTCCCGTTAGATGGGATGCAGAGCAGCAGGGCCTTGAAAATGAAGGAGCGCTGTGCTGCAATACTCAGGGGAACCTTCCCGGGAAGATGAGGACCTGAAAAGCTGAAAGGCCGGCTTGACAATCAAACAAGATACAAAGAAACTCTGGGTCAGCTCTGCACTCACACAGCAACAAGTGGCAATGACAGAGAAAGTGCTGCCACTCCAGGGGCCTTTTATCCTGCCTGTGGATGAGGAAATGATTGACATGTGAATTTCGGCTGCCTGTATTGCCCGTGCGACGAGTTAAAAATTGCACAGGCAGCATAAAATCGCTGACTGTTGGCTTGTTAATTACCTTAATTGGCTCTTTAAATACTAATGGGCACAGATCCAATTCGTGCACATGCCCTCCAACCATGAAATTGAGCTCATATGTGATGACATCAGGAAGCACACCTGATGTCACTTAACAATATTTTACATTTAGTTGGGCTTGGCCTAAATAGCCAAGTGGTTATGGTAGTGGGTTTGTAACCCCAAGATCAAGAGTTCAAATCTCACAATGGCAAAACTATGAAACAATGTAACTTCATCTGAATAGGAACAGATGGAAACATGTTTGTACTTGAAATAGTTGCTTTTTAAGCTTGGCCTAAATAGCCAAGTGGTTATGGTACTGGGTTTGTAACCCCCAGATCAAGAGTTCAAATCTCACAATGGCAAACTATGAAACAATGTAACTTCATCTGAAACAGATGGAAACAGGTTTACTCAAAAGAGTATCAAGAGTTCAAATCTCACAATGGCAAACTATGAAACAATGTAACTTCATCTGAAACAGATGGAAACGTGTTTGTACTCGAAAAGTTGAGTGTGCACCTGACCCTGAGTGTAAAATTCTGGCCAGTGGGGATTTTAATTTTCATCTAGATTGGGATAAGCAGACAAGCACATGTCAGAAAGGAAGTGAATTTCTTGATTATGTCTAGGATAGTTTTCTGCAACAATAGGTCCTAGAACCAAAAGGGGCCAGGCATATTAGATTTAGTAATGAGTAATGAGCCAGATTTAACCGCCAGCCCCAAAGTGAGTAAACATTTATCTAACTGTGATTATATTACAATCAAATTCAACATAGTGCTTGAAAAAGAGAAATATGGAACAGCTGCTAATTCCACTTCCCATCAGGACAGTCTGAACACCCTTTGCTTCTTCCTTGAACAGAGGCCCAACCAGGTCACATCCAGCACCCTCCTCCATTTGGTGGAACTTATTCTCTCAGAGGACAAACTCTCCTTCAATTCCTCTCACTTCCTCCAAATAAAAGGCATTGCATGGGTCCTATTATTCCTGTCTTTCTGTGGGATATGTGGAATATTTCTTGTTCCAGTCCAACTCAGGCCCCCTCTCTCACCTCTTTCCCCAGCACATTTATGACTGTATTGGTGTTGTTTCCTGCTCTCACCCTGAATTGGGAAATTTCATCAACTTTGCTTTTAATTTCTACCCTTCTCTCACTTCACCTGGTCCACCTCTGACTCTTCCTTTCCCTTCCTCAACTTCTCCGTCTCCATTTCTGGGGATACGCTATCAACAAATGTTCATTCTAAGCCACCGCTGCCACCACTACCTCAACTATGCCCTGTAAGGACTCCATTCCATGGAGTAGACAGTGAGGGAGAGCAATTTATGGTGCAAACTGAAGACAATAGCTCTGGTCTTCCCAATATTTAGTTGGAGGAAATTCCTGCTTGTCCAAGATGGAATCCTCGGTTGAGCAAAAAAAAAGGGCAATGGTATGGAAATTACATCATCAGAACAGATGTGACGGAGTTGGGGAAACTGGGAGAATGGAATGGAGTCCTTACAGGGAGCAGGGTGTGAGAAAGTGTAATCGAGATAGCTGTGGGAGTCCCTGGGGCTTGTAATGACGCCAGACAGCCATAGAGGTCCACGTTCTGATCTGAATGACATCACAAGAAATATTTCTGCAAGGAAACAAGTGACTGGAGCAAAAGAAGTTGAAGGTTCATCCTTTGCACAGTATGAATTGATTACATGATAAAACTTGTTCCGTACACCACACCATTATCTCATGCATATTTGAAGAGTTTCATTGTGAACCACAGAAAAATGAGGTTGATTAATAGATAATGAAACATCTGCAGCTTCCAACCAAATATCCTCTTGATCACCAGGACTGGTAACCTCCAGCTCTGTAACATCGCTCAATTCTGCCCCTGCCTCAGCTCATCTGCTGCTGCAACCCTCATCCAAAACTTGATTGGCTCAAGGCTAGCCTATTCCAATGCATTCCTGGCTGGTGTCCCGCATCGCACTCTCCATAAACTTGAGCTCATCCAGAAACCCTGCTGCTCCATTCCCTGACTTGCACCAATGTTCGCCATCCTTCCTGAGCTCACTGACCTACACTGACTCTGGGTCCAATAACACTTTGATTTTAATATTTTTATCATTGTTTACGAATCCCTCCATGTGGACATTTAATTGTGTCTGTGACTCAGCAGGTAGCACTCTTACCTCTGACTCAGAAAGCTATGGGTTTAAATCCCAGTTCAGAGGCTTGAGCCCAGAATCTAGCTGACACTCCAGCTCACTTCTGAGGCCTCATGTGCTTTCCAAGCTTCATGTGAAAGATTTTATGGCACTATTTTAAAGAACAGGTGTCCTGGTCAATACTTCTCCCCTAATCACAACATCACAAGTGCCCATTTTATCTGATCTTTATCACATTGCTGCTGTGCATAATCGGCTGCTGCATTTCCTACTTTACAAAAGTGACTACACTTCAAAATACTTCATTGGCTGTAAATGCTCTGAGACATGCTGAGGTTGTGAAGGCTGCCATATAAATGCAAGTCTTTTTTTTCCATGGTCTTGTCCTCTCCGCCACCCCGCCCCCCCACCACCCCCCACTGCCCCCCCCCCCCCCCCCCCCCCCCCCCCCCACCACCCCCCCCACCCCACCCACCTCCCCCACATCTCTATAACCTTCTCCAGCCCCACAAGGGACAGACTATACTGTAGTCAAGTTTGCTGATGATACAAAGCTAGGTAGGAAAGCAATTTGTGAGGAGGACACAAAGGGCAGAATCATCACAGATTTGTACAAAGTGCAGTAGTGGACAGGAAAAAGGAGGTTTTACCCACCGGACACAAAGGCAGGTTTTCACGCTGTATCATCCATATCCTGCCTCAGTAATTATACAGTCACAGGAAACATGTCAGCTCGCTGGCGGACAGCCACTGAATAACCTACCATACCATTACCGCACGTTTCCTCACTCCGGGTGCCATATCTAAACTGCAGCCACGCGCACAGTTCTCAATGCTTGCAACCTAAAACTGCTCCAGTGAAGACATGGACCTGAAAGACAAGAGTTCAGTGACCCATCACTGGAACGCCTTTTGGAGGCCCGCTATGATGTCCTCTACCCCACTCTGGCCGGAGGAGGTCCAGCAATCTCACCACTCTGACTTGGGAGGCGGTGGTAGTGCCAATACCGCACAGAAGAGGTTGGCCATCCAGTGCAGAAAGAGGATAATGATCTCATCCATGCCGCCAAGGTAAGACAACCATCTCATCACTCTAATCTCAGCCACTCACAAGACCATCACACATTCACTGGTATCTCACTCACTGCCAGCTCAAGGGGCATCACCATTCACATAGAAACATATCAAATAGGAGCAGGAGTAGGTCATTCAGCCCTTTGAGCCTGCTCTGCCATTCAATATGCTCTCCCCATACCCCTTGAAGACTTTAGAGTCTAGAATTCTATTTCCTTCTTAAATATATTCAGTGACTTGGCCTCCACAGCCTCTGTGGTAGAGAATTCCACAGGTTCACCACCCTCTGAGTGAAGAAGTTTCTCCTCATCTCGGTCCTAAATGGCCTACCCTGTATCCTGAGACTGTGACCCCTTGTTCTAGACCCTCCAGCCATAGGAAACATCATTCCTGCATCCAGTCTGTCCACCCCTGTCAGAACTTTATATGTTTCAATGAAATCCCCTCTCATTCTTCTTAACTCCAGTGAATACAGGCCTAGTCAGCCCAATCTATCCTCTTCAACAATCCTGCCATCCCAGGGATCAGTCTGGTGAACCTTCACTGCACTCCCTCTATGGCAAGTATATTGCTTTTAGGTGAGGAGTCCAGAACTGCACATCTGCAACTTCTGCTATCATATGAAAGCCAGAAAGTTCAATAAAGAGCCCAGGTCAGAGGTTATCACTTTCCCCCTCGCCCTTCTCTCTGAAACAAGATTAATTCGGTCCCCCAGTAAGGGGGCATAGGAACAGAGAGACAGAGGAAGCTATTCAGCCCCTCGAACAATGAGATCATGGTTGGTCAGTGCCCTAACTCCATGGGCAGAATTTTTAGCACAGCATGCAGGTGTGCGCCCAACCCACTCAAGCATAAAATAGCGCATGATGATGTCGGGCAAGCATCCCAACGTCATCCCACGCTCACACGATATTTCACGGCAGTGCAGGACCAACATCCTGGACCAACGTCTCCATGGTGGCCGCCATCCTACCAATGTTGACCTCAGTGCGTTGGCATTCTGGTGCTATCACCTAAGCCTGAAGACGGATGGACCCCTCCATCGTGCCTTGCAATCTGAGGAGTGCAGCAGACATCCCTTCCTGATGTTCCCGAGCTTGCCTTTGCAGCTCCAGCAACTGTGACATGACTGAGTCCAGAGGCTCATCATCTGACTCGGACTCAGCAAATTTGTGGCCTCCAGCAGTCCTCCGAGTGTCGGATGCCTGGGAAGTCCCTGCCTCCGCCAGTTGTGGATCAGGCAGTGTGATGTGCTCACCAGATTGTGACCCCGAGACTACTGTAAAGCTAGGTCCCACCGAGGTGTGTGCCTCTGCGCTGGTGGAGGATGTGGGTGAGCGCTATGACGGGACTTCAATTAGGGTATCATCAGATCCTTCTTACATGCTGTCTTCGAGGCTTGGGTCATGGACCTGGTTCGTGGAGCCCTCGGCTGCTTCCCAGATGTGTCTGTGAAAGCAAGGAGAGATAATTAGTGCATGGCAGGTGTCTGTGGAACAGGGCACTCACTCACAGCATGCTTGTCTGATGGATGTTGCGCTGCTGGATCCTCACTTGGTAGAGCTGCGCCAATCTCCCCGTCAGCACAGACTGGTCCAGATCATCACTGGCCAGCTGGATGGCTTTATTTCCAAAGTCCATGAGGACCCTGATTTCAGGCATTCATCCACAAGCTGGATCCAGAATTGGCTGAGTGGCAGGAAACAGAGGGTGATGGTCAAGGGGTGTTTTTTGTGACTGGATGCGTGTGTCCAGTGGGATTCCACAGGGATCAGTGTTGGGTCCCTTGCTGTTTGTGGTATATATAAAGGATTTAGACTTGAATGTAGGAGGGTTGATCAGTAAATTTGTGGATGACACGAAAATTGGTGGGGTGGTAAATAGTGAGGAAGATAGTCTTAGGTTACAGGAGGATATAGACGGGCTGGTCAGATGGGCTGATCAGTGGCAAATGGAATTTAATCCAGGTAAGTGTGAGGTGATGCGCTTGGGCAGGACAAACAAGGCACAGGAATACACGATGAATGGTAGGACCCTGGGAAGTACCGAGGATCAGAGGGACCTTGGTGTGTATGTCCACCGGTCCCTTAAGGTAGATAAGGTGGTTAAGAAGGCATATGGGATACTTGCCTTCATTAGCTGAGGCATAGAATATAAGAGCAGGGAGGTTATGCTGGAACTGCATAAAACGCTGGTTAGGCCACAGCTAGAGCATTGCGTGCAGTTCTATAATCCGCATTATAGGAAGGATGTGATTGCACTGGAGAGACTGCAGAGGATAAAAACAAAAAAACTGTGGATGCTGGAAATCCAAAACAAAAACAGAATTACCTGGAAAAACTCAGCATGTGTGGCAGCATCGGCGGAGAAGAAAAGAGTTGGCGTTTCGAGTCCTCATGACCCTTCGTCAGAACTTGAGTAAGTCCAAGAAAGAGTTGAAATATAAGCTGGTTTAAGGTGTGTGGCGGGGGGAGAGAGAGAGAGAGAGAAATGGAGGGGGTTGGTGTGGTTGTAGGGACAAACAAGCAGTGATAGAAGCAGATCATCAAAAGATGTCACAAACAACAGAACAAAAGAACACATAGGTGTTAAAGTTGGTGATATTATCTAATTAAGAATGGATGGTAGGGCACTCAAGGTATAGCTCTAGTGGGGATGGGGGGAGCATAAAAGATTTAAAAATATTTAAAAATAATGGAAATAGGTGGGAAAAGAAAAATCTATATAATTTATTGGAAAAAAACAAAAGGATGGGGGAAACAGAAAGGGGTTGGGGATGGAGGAGGGAGTTCAAGGCCTAAAGTTTTTGAATTCAATATTCAGTCCGGAAGGCTGTAAAGTGCCTAGTCGGAAGATGAGGTGTTGTTCCTCCAGTTTGCATTGGGCTTCACTGGAACAATGCAGCAAGCCAAGGACAGACATGTGGGCAAGAGAGCAGGGTGGAGTGTTAAAATGGCAAGCGACAGGGAGGTTTGGTCATTCTTGCAGACAGACCGCAGGTATTCTGCAAAGCGGTCGCCCAGTTTACGTTTGGTCTCTCCAATGTAGAGGAGACCACAGAGTAGAGTGCAGAGGAGTTTTACAAGGATGTTGCCTGGGCTGGAGAGTTTTAGTTATGAGGAGAGATTGGATAGATTGGGGTTATTTTCCCTGGAGTACAGGAGATTGAGTGGGGGCATGATTGAGGTGTATAAAATTATGAGGGGCATAGATAGGGTGAATAGGAAGGAACTTATCCCCTTGGTGGAGGGATCAATAATCAGGGAGCATAGATTTAAGGTAAGGGGCAGGAGGTTTAGAGGGGATGTAAGGAAGAATTTTTTCACCCAGAGGGTGGTGGGAATGTGGAACTCACTGCCTGAAAGGGTGGTAGAGGCAGAAACCCTCATAACATTTAAGAAGCATTTGGATGTGCACTTGCGATGCCATGGCATACAAGTCTATGGGCCTAGTGCTGGAAAATGGGATTAGAATAGTTAGGTACTTGTTTGACCAGCGCAGAATCGATGGGCCAAAGGACCTTTTTCTGTACTGTAGACCTCAATGGCTCATTGTCAGAGAGTTAGTACTGAGGGAGGGCTGCACTGTCAGGGGCTCAGAACTGAGGGAGCGCTGCACTGTGGGTGGTCGGTCCTGAGGGAACGCTGCATTGTCGGATGGTCAGTACCGACAGAGAGCTGCAATGAAGGAGGGTTAGTACTGAGGGAGCGCTGCAATGTTGGAGGACCAGTACTGAGGAAGTGCCGCACTGTTGGTGAGTCAGTACTGAGGGAGTGCTATACTATCAGAAGGACAGTACTGAGGGAGTACTGCAATGTTGGAGGGTAAGTACTGATGGAGCGCTGCACTGTCAGAGGGTCAGTACTAAGAGAGTGCTGCACTGTCAGAGCATCAGTACTCAGACAGCACCGCAGAATTGGAGAGTCAGTACTGAGGGACTGCTGCACTGTCAAAGGGTCAGTTTTCAGAGAGTGCTGCAGTGTCGGAGGGTCAATACTGAGGGACTGCTCCAATGTTGGAGGCTCAGTACTGAGGAGATGCTGCATTGTCAGAGGGTCAGCACTGAGGGAGTGCTGCATTGTTGGAGGGTCAGTACTGAGGGAGTGCTCCACTCTCAGAGGGTCAGTACTGAGGGAGTGCCGCACTGTCAGAGGGTCAGTACTGAGGAAGTGCCGCACTGTCGGAGGGTCAGAACTGTGGAAGTGCTGCACTGTCAGAGGGTCAGTACTGAGGGAGTGCTGCACTGTCAGAGGGTCAGTACTGAGGGAGTGCCACAGTGTCGGAGGTGAGATATTTTGAATGCAATTTTAAACAGGCCTTTCCTGTGCCTCATATTATTTCAAACATCCCGTGACACTATTTTGAAGGAGACAGGGGAGTTCTCCACTTTGTCCTGGCCAATGTTTATTCCTCAACTTCACGAAAACACAAAAACACAATTTCTGGTCATTGTCATTGTAATCTGTAGGATCTTGCTCTACGCAAATTGGCTGCCAGGTTTCCTATGTTACAACAATGGCTACACTTTTAGAGTACTTCATTGTCCGTAAAGCACTTTGGGATGTCCAGTGGTCATGAAAGGGGCTATAGGAATGCAATCTTTCTTTTTTTTTGCCTTCTTACACTTCGTGTTGGAGGTGAGGGTTGGGAAGAAGGGGAGGTGGGGAGGGGACTTTAACTAGACAGACTGCAGTAAAGAGAAGAAGCTATGAGTCATTTTGCATTCCAGACTGAGACTGGAATAGTGAATGGTTTTCACAGACAAGACCAGGACCAAATAGTTATGTTTTATTCGTTCACAGGACTTGGGCTTCACTGGTTGAGTCAGCTGGTTGAGATAAGGCCATCTCTAATTGCCCTTGAGAAGGTGGTGGTGAGCTGCCTTCTTGAACCCCTGCAGTCCATGTGGTGTAGGTACACCCACAGTGCTGTTAGGAAGGGAGTTACAAGATTTTGACCCAGCGACAGTAAAGGAACAGTGATATATTTCCCAGTCAGGGTTAATTGGAATCTCACCAAAGCATTATCTGCACCCTGCAGCTGGTTCTGAGAATAATATTGTGATATGGGGATGGAGACATTCCTGAAACTTGCCAGGCTCTTCAATCTTCTCATCCATTCTCCAGGCTCCCTCTCCTGATCTGCTGATGAAGGGATTTCAGAGGCTGAATAGGGAAATGCAAAGTCGGAAACTCATCGATTTAAACGTGTCACTGAGTGAGGAGAGAGATGAGGGCAAAGGCAGTCACACAGTGAACTTTTCGAGCCTAGAATGTTTTAACACAGGAGTGTGGTGGCACAGGTGTTTGAATCCTACCACGGCAACTGGTAGAATTTAAATTTAATTAATAAATCTTCAATTGAAAAGCTAGTCTAATGGTGACCACGAGAACATTGTTGATTGTCGTAAAACCCATCTGACTCATTAATGTCCATTAGGGAAGGAAATGTGCCTTCCTCACCTGGCCAGGCCTACATGTAACTCCAAATCCGCAGTAAATGCCACTCAGTTGCTTTTTATTGGCCTTGGCTGTACCAAATCACTAAAAAGCCAATAAAAAGGTACTGGAAACGACAACAGTAAACCCAGCCCTCTTGACCCTGCAAAGCCCTCCATGCTAACATCTGGGGGCTAGTGCCAAAATTGGGAGAATGTCTTACAGACTAGTCAAGCAATAACCTGACATAGGTGACAAGACTACTTGCTTGTCAAACAGCATAAGCAGCAAGTGATAGACAAAGCTAAGAGATCCCACAACCAACGGATCAGATCTAAACTCTGCAGTCCTACCACATCTAGTCATGAATGGTGATGGACAATTAAACAACTCACTGGAGGAGGAGACTCCACAAATATCCCCATCTTCAATGACGGGGGAAGCCCAGCACATCAGTGAAAAAGATAAGGCTGAAGCATTCGCAACAATGTTCAGCAAGAATTACCGAGTGGATGATCCATCTCGGCATCCCCCGGAGGTCCCCAGCATCACAGATGCCAGTCTTCAGCCAATTCAATTCACTCCACATGATACCAAGAAGTGGCTGAAGGCACTGGATAGTGCAGAGGCTATGGGCCCTGATAATATGCCAACAATAGTACTGAAGACTTGTGCTCCAGAACTTGCCATGCCCCTAACCAAGATGGTCCAGTACAGATACAACACTGGCATCTACCCAGCAATGTGGAAAAACTGCCCAGGTATGCCTTCTATACAAAAAAGCAGGACAAATCCATCCCGGCCAGTTACTGCCCCATTAGTCTACTTTCCATCACCTGTAAAGCGATGAAAGGGGTCATCAACAGTACTATCAAGCGGCTCTTGCTTAGCAATAACCTGTTCTCTGACACACAGTTTGTGCTCTGCCAGGTCAACTCAGCTCCTGACCTCATTACAGCCTTGGATCAAACATGGACCAAAGAGCTGAACTCCCGAGGAGAGATGAGAATGACTGCCCTTGACATCAAGGCAGCATTCGATTGAGTGTGGCATCAAGGAGACCTAGCAAAACTGGAGTCAATGGGAATCAGAGAGAAAACTCTCTGCTGGTTGGAGTCATACCTAACACAAAGGAAGATGGCTGCAGTTGAGGTCAATCATCTCAGTTCCAGGAAATTAATGCAGGAGTTCCTCAGGGTAGTGTCCTGGGCCCAACTATCTTCAGCTGCTTCATCAATGACCTTCCTTTCATCATAAGGTCAGAGGTGGGGATGTTCGCTGATGGTTGCATGTTGTTCAGTACCATTCATGACTCCTCAGAAGCAGTCCATGTCCAAATGCAGCTAGACCTGGACAATATCCAGGCTTGGGCTGAAAAGTTGCAAGTAACATTCATGCCACACAAGTTCCAGGCAATGGCCATCTCCAACAAGAGGGAATCCAATCATTGCCCCTTGACATTCAACGGCATTACCATCACTGGATTCCCCACTATCAACAACATCAACATTGATCAGAAACTGAACTGGACTAGCCATATAAATACTGTGGCTATAAGAGATCAGAGTCTAGGAATCCTGCAGTGAGTAACTCACCTCCTGACTCCCCAAAGTCTGTCCACCATCTACAAGGCACAAGTCAGGAGTGTGATGGAATACTATCCGCTTGCCTGGATGAGTGCAGCTCCCTCAACACTCATGAAGCTTGACACCACCCAGGACAAAGCAGCCCGCTTGATTGGCACCTCATCCACAAACATTCACTCCCTCCACCATCGACGCACAGTAGCAGCAGAATGTATTATCTACAAGATGCACTGCAGGAATTCACCAAGGTTCCTCAGACAGCAGCTTCCAAGCCAATGACAGCTACCATCTAGAAGGACAAGGGCAGCAGACGCATGGGAACATTACCACCTGGAAGTTCCCCCTCCAAGTCACTCACCATCCTGACTTGGAAATATGTTTCCGTTCCTCCACTGTCGCTCGGTCAAAATCCTGGGACTCCCTCCCTAACAGCACAGTGGATGTATCTACATGACGTGGGCTGCAATGGTTCAAGAAGGCAGCTCATCACCACCTTCTCAAGGGCAATTAGGGATGAGCAATAAATGCTGGCCTAGCCAGCAACACCCACATCCTGTAAATGAATTTAAAAAGTCATAGAATCATAGTTTACAGACAATGGGAGTCCTCAACATCAGCTCCGGACCCCATGAAATCTTATGGCATCATGTCAAACATGGGCAAGGAAATCTCCTGTTAATTATAACATACCATCAACCATCCACTGATGAATCAGCACTCCTCCACTTGGAAGAAGCACTGAGTGTGGCAAGAGCGCAGAATGTGCTCTGGGTGAGGGACTTCAATGCTCATCACCAAAAGTGGCTCGGTAGCACCACTACTGACCCAGCTGGCCGAGTCCTAAAGAACATAGCTGCTAGACTGGGTCTGTGGTAGGTAGTGAGGGAACCAACAAGAGAGAAAGACATACTTGACCTCATCCTCACAAATCTACCTGTCACAGATACATCTATCCATGACAGTCTTGGAAGGAGTGACCACCTTAAGGAGTGAACTCCTTATGGAGATGAAGTCCCATCTTCTCATTGAGGATACCCTCCATCGTGTTGTGTGGCACTACCACTGTGCTCAATGGAATAGATTTTGAACAGATCTAGCAGCTCAAAACTGGGCATCCATGAGGCGCTGTGGGCCATCAGCAGCAACAGAACAACGTACAAAAACAACCTATAATCTCATGGCCCGGCATATCACCCACTCTACCATTACCATCAAGCCAGGGGATCAACCCTGGTTCAATGAAGAGTGCAGGAGGGCATGCCAGGAGCAGCACCAGGCATACCTAAAAATGAGGTGCCAATCTGATGAAGCTACAACAGTGTTTGGGTTTTGAAATGCAATTATTTGTACATGGCATACTTGGTTTGCCAAAGTCATGTGACCTCTACCATGAGGGAATGTTGGGGGCAGCCGTGTTGCATTCAGTCCAATAAAGCCACTACACTAGAGAGACAGTAGCCTTTGAGCTGGTAACATGGGGCAGAATCATCCCAGATTTGCAAAGTGCAGCAGTGGGCCGGAAAAATGTTATTTTACCCACCAGCTGCAATGGTGGGTTTTCATAACGTATCGTCCCCTTCCTGTCTCATTAATTTTGCAGCCATGCATACCATTAAAGAGCTGCACAGCTCAATGATGATGTATGCAATGCTTGTGCAGTATCTGACTAGACTAACAGTTTGTTAATGCATGAGAACGGCTGTTGTATAGTGGGTAACTTGGGCAACTCACAGTTATGCATAATAGTGCATGCAAATTTGTCTGTTCATGATGGAAAGGGGGATGTTTGGGTTTTGAAATGCAATCATTACTACATGTCCTACCTGGCTTACCATGGTCATGTGATCTCTAGAATGAGGGAATGTCTGGGGCTGGCATGATACATTCAGCTCAATAACAACGTTAAAACAGAAAGATTGTTATCTTTGAGCTCATAACAAATACAGATTACTTGCATACCAAACAGAGGAAACAGCTTGCGACAGACAGATCTAGGCAATTCCACAAACAACAGACCAGATCTAAGCTTTGTAGTCCTGCCACATTGAATCATAAATAGTGCGGACAATTAAAAAGCTCACTGGAGGAGGAGCATATGGCCATCCTCAATGATGGGGGAGCCCATCATATCAGTGCAAAAGATAAGTCTGAGGCATTCGCTACAATCTTCAGCCAAAAGTGCTGAGTAAATGATCCACTTCAGTCTCCTCCGGAGGTCCGCAGCATCACAGATGCCAGTCTTCAGCGAATTTGGATTTATGAAAGGGAAATCATGTTTGACAAACCTACTGGAGTTCTTTGAGGACATAACTAGCAGAATAGATAAGGGAGAACCAGTGGACGTGGTGTATTTGGATTTTCAGGAAGCTTTTGATAAAGTCCTACATAAGAGGTTAGTGTGCAAAATTAAACCAATGGGATTGGGGGTAATATATTGGCATGGATTGAGAATTGGTTTACAGACAGGAAACAGAGAGTAGGAATAAATGGGTCGTTTTCAGAGTGGCAGGCAGTGACTAGTGGGGTACCGCAGGGATCAGTGCTTGACCCCCAGATATTCACAATATATATCAATGATTTGGATGAGGGAACTAAATGTAATATTTCCAAACTTGCTGACGACTCAAACTAGTTGGGAATTTGAGTGGTGAGGAGGCTGGTAAGAGGCTACAAGGCGATTTAGACAAGTTGGGCAGAATTCTCCGTAAATGAGACTAAGTGCGGTGGTGGCTGGTTGCAGCAGCGCCCAACCCGCTGTCCAGAATGGTGGGAACTTATGCTCGATTCTGTGCTTGAAGCCTCATTAATTATGCAAAGGCGGGTATGCACCCAAATCAGCTGGCAGGTTGGGAGTTGTTTTGTGTGTGGCCGCCGTCAGCTGGTGGGTTCACTGGTCCGGACGCCATATTTAAAAGGCAGTCCAACACACAGACTCACTCTCTCCAGCCCACCAGAGATGTCCAGCAGCCAGAAGAGGAATGCAGCACCTGCTTCACGCACTAAGCCCTCCAGGTCTTAACCTGAGGGGTTCAGGCACACAGGCAAGTGCTCTATCCCAGGGATGGCTGCAGGAAACGCAGCAGCCTCACCTCTCTGGCCTGGGAGGTCTTCGTGGAGCAGGTCAGTGTGGCTGGCACCGCACCTGAAATGCCATCCAGTGCAGGAAGAGGCTGAATGATCTTATCTTCTCCGCTAGGGTAAGTCATCCTTCAACACCCTCCAATATCAAACTCTTATCGTGGCATCATACACTCCAATAGCTACTCTCTTCAGGGATCCCACACAACCATTAGCGGGGGACACATCAGTACTCATTCTCCATCTGAGACTTTCACATCACCACCATCCCATTGATCATGTTGCTCACACTCCATCCTCTGGCCCTTCTGGGGAGGGCTCCCCACGCACAGGGGACAAGCATCTCACCCAAACTCTGCTCCGTCCCTTCTCATCACCTGCTTCTCTTTCCTCTTCATACAGGACAAGCTGGCACACAACAGGAGCCAGAGAGCGCAGACTGGAGGAGGGACAGCCGACATCATCGCCCTCAGTGAGTTTGAGGAGGCTGCAGCTGAGCTGGCTGGGGAGGACAGGGGTCGCTCCTATGGGGGAGGGGAGATCAGCTTCTCCCACCAACCCAGTGCAGACCACAGCTCCATCACCTCATCAAATCCTGACATTCACAGTGAGTCACGTGCAGTCTTATCGAGCTCATGCTCATTAACTGAAACTCTATTTTCTAGCAGATCGAGGCCCCCAAGCCAGTCCAGCACCAGGGTGGACCCCAGACTTCATCCAAACAGGAAGCTCTGGAAGAACCGTCATGGCACTCACACACACCCTCCACCAGCTCAGAGACACACACATCGACGGGGCACAGATGTAGTTTAGGCTCAGGCTCACTTTCTGGGGAACACCTCACTGACAAGTACCTGCAGCAGCCGGAGACATGGACAGCCCAGGTCTCTGGCACTCGGACGGCTGCTGGAGACCAGCCACCTGCTCGGTCTGAGTCAGATGATGAGCTGCTGGAAGCGGCTGCCAACTCAAGGCTGGAGTTGGAACGACAGGCAACAGAACATCAGGCAGAGATTCAGCAGTCACTCAGCAGACTAGAACGAATGATAGAGGAGTCCGTCTGCGTTCTATCTGAGGTTGGGTCTCCGACATGCGAGTGCCTTATGGTCGCCATGGGAAGGCTGGCGACCACCATGGAGACCTTGGTCCAGCAGCTCTTGCCGGATTTGCGCTCGGCCCTGCACACCTAATCCACACACCCTGGTGGGCACCATCAGGATGTGGGCGACATGGGAACGAGGCACCTTGACCATCCTCCAGGTTCCCCCACCATCTCCTGCAGGAATCAGGGTGGGGTCCATAGGCACCCACAGGATGAGTGTCAGCCGGACACTCCGGGGCCTCCTCTCAGGACACTCCAAGGGTGTGCAGCGCTCTCAGCCCCATCTGCCTGTGACCCCATCCACTCCAGCTTTTCAGGCTGCTGAGGGCACTTCTGCCCCAGAACAGGTGACCCTTATTAGACGGGGATCGTCCAGGCCTCAGGCCAACAGAGGACATTTGCCAAGGTCGTCACAGACATCAGGATGTAGCGATCAGCAGGCTGCCTCCACCTCTGCTGCGGATGTCAGGGCTGCAGCCAGGCCTAGCGATAGAGTTAGGAAAGTTAAGAAAAGTTGATGTGACTTTTGGGTCATGGGTGTGCTAGACATGTAAATAACTTGCACTTTTTAAAATACATTTGATGGTTATGTGAATGTTCCTGTCAACTGAAGGGGTTGTGATTTTGTACTTTGGAATCCTCTTATTTCAAGGTTTAGCCTTCCTCCCGCTCAGTAATAGTGTCCCACTGTGAGATTCACATTCCTGTGATGTCAACCTCAGTTGAACTAATCTTCATACTCCCTGTGTGATGTCAGGAAGATGTGTTTAAATCTTTATTGGAAGTGTGGGATGTAAGCGTTTCTAACCCTTCTTCCTCAAGAAACACCATTGAGCAAGGGCAGTTCATCAGCATTGATAATCTAATGTCTCAATGTTTGAATCTGACCCCTTTTCAGAGGAAACAATATCTACCGGTGAGAGGGTGATGTTAAGTATCTCTCAAGAGCGTCAAAACACCTGGGACACCTTGATAGAGACAACAGATCTTACAAAAAACAGCAAGAAGGCATGGGCTCTCATATGCAAACTTGGAGGCGATCCTAAGAAAGCTGCCCAACATCCAAATCTGTCTGCAAACCAAGTTACACACCAGTTGCTCCTAAATGGAAAAATCAACAAGAAACAACCAAGAGCACAACTAGATAGGAAGAAGTACAGCGATGAACCTGGCTTCACTGGACCATGCACCATGGAGGAGCTGGAAACTGGTATATCTAGTCTAAAACATGGAAAAGCAATTGGTCTTGACAACATAGCAACGGAGCAGATAAAGCATTTTGGCCAGCAAGCAAAGAAATGGTTCCTACAATTGTTCAACCACTGTCTGGCAACACACAAGCTACATAATATTTGGCAGAAGGCACATGTAATAGCACTTTTAAAGCCCGGAAAAGATCCCTTAGATCCTAAGAGTTTTCGGCCAATTTCACTGCTTTGCCACACCAAAAAGCTGTTTGAGTGCCTGATACTCAATAGGATAGCACCAACTGTAGATGAGAAGATCATTCCAGAGCAAGCAGGTTTCCACCCCGGCAAATCAACAACAAGCCAACTGCTCAACCTCACACAACATATCGAAGATGGTTTTGAGCAAGGGATGGTAACAGGTGCTGTTTTTGTAGACCTGTCAGCAGCATATGATACAGTGAACCATAGATGTCTCCTCTGCAAGACCCTAGAGATGACAAAAGATATTCACTTAACAGAGCTGTTAGAAAGCATGCTTCAGAATCGTCGGTTTTATGTTGAACTAGGTGGGAAGCGCAGCAGGTGGCGTATTCAGAAGAATGGTCTTCCTCAGGGAAGCGTGCTTGCACCGCTGCTGTACAACATCTACATGAACCAACCTATAGATGGTGTCACACGCCGTTTTATATATGCTGATGACTTATGTGTCACTGCCCAAAGCACTGATTTTAACACCGTGGAGAAAACGCTTTCTGAGGCCTTGGAGGGACTAACATCCTACTGTGAAGAAAACCACCTTCGCACAAACCCCTCAAAGACGCAGGTTTGTGCATTCCACCTCAGAAACCATGAAGCAAAACTCCAGCTTAAAGTAACCTGGTGTGGAGCAACACTGATGCATTGCGAGCACTCTATCAACTTAGGAGTCACCCTTGACAGATGCCTCACCTTCAAGAACCACATCAAAAAGACAAAGGCAAAAGTGAGCACACAAAACATCCTGAATAAGCTCACTAACACAAAATGGGGAGCAAGCTCGAAAACATTGCGATCCAGTGCACTTGTTCTTTGCTATTCCACTGGCGAATACGCCTGCCCTGCATGGGAAAGATGCTAAGAAGATGGATGCCGTTTTGAATGCAAGCTGCCGACTTATCACAGGTTGTTTAAAACCAACAAACAGCCTATATATCCTGGTGGGTGTCGCTCCCCCTGATATAAGAAGAACGGTAGCCAGCAAGAAAGAGCGACTCCGTCAAACATCAGATGAGGGGCACCCTCTACGTGGTGATACACCTACACCCAGCCGCCTAAAGTCAAGGAAGAGCTTCATGAACAGTGTTGTTCCATAACAATCAACCATCTGAAGCCCGCATGCCCTTGTGGAAAGACCGGCTCGCCAGAGATGGAAATTCTACCGGATGGAAGCCTTCCCCCAGGAGCTAATTGCAACTGGGCAACCTGGAAGTGCCTTAACAGACTTAGGACTGGTGTAGGTCATTCAAAGCTGTCACTAAGCAAATGGGGATATACAACTAGCCCAACAACTTGTGAATGTGGAACTGAGCCACAGACTATGCAACATCTCCTGCAATGCCCTTTGCTAGAGGAACCCTGCACTGTTGCAGATCTTGCCAAATTCAACAACAAGGCGCAAAAATATGTCCAGTTCTGGCTGGACCATGTATAGACTGTCCGTGGACACGATAATAATAATTATCTAATGGCATTTGTGTCTCCTCCATGCTGGTGGCAGAAGACAAGACATATACGGGAGGAGGAGATCCCTAGGTATATCCACATCTCAGTTGCAGCAGTGTTTACACCATTAGATGGCAGCGAAGGCTTCAAGTCTTCTCTCACATTGCTTTTGTTCCTGAGTGGACTCAGTTCCCAGAATGAGTTCACTCACAGGGCCCCACAGACCAAAGCAAAGATCATGGCCCTGGCGATTCTTGAGGCAAGTGTGAATGCTGGACTCATTCTCGCTGCAAGTGGGTGGAACCAACATGAGTTGAAAGAAAATGGCATTGAGGGCTAGGAGAGATGTGGCCATATTCCCTCACTTTACTCTTCCTGGAATCTGTTAGCGATTAATGTATCATGGGCACATCTCCCACGTCTTCCTTCTACTTTTTACCTTAAATCTATGCCTCCTGGTTATTGACCCCTCTACTAATGGAAGAAGTGCCTTCCTATCCACCCTATCTATGTCCCTCATAATCTTATACACCTCTATCAGGTCCCCTCTCAACCTTCACTGCTCCAAGGAAAACAACCCCAGGCTATCGAATCTTTCCTCATAGCTCAGACCCTCCAGCCCAGACAGCATCCTGGTAAATCTCCTCTTCACCCTCTCTATGCAATCACATCTTTCCTATAATGTGATGACCAGAACTGCATGCAGTACTCCAGTTGTGGTCTAACCAGCGTTTTGTACAGTTCCAGCATAAATTCCTTGCAGTTTGTTGTTGATGACACAAGGTGGTTTCCTAGCACTTTCAGTCTGTGTTTCACTGGTTGAAAAAACTTACTTTTCACTGTCTCTGCTAGTGATTTTCCACTTTGCCTCTTGACAGGGGTTTTCAGAGAGAAAGCAGGTGATAGAGATATGAGGAGAAAAAGCCGGCTAGCTGTTATTTTGGAATTACTGAAATCTTCCACACACAGAAGACAGAGGTTTTAGATCTTCCCTCTTTGCGGGCTAGAAGCTGTTCTGTCTGCACTGTTACCACACAAAATCCTGGTTACTGGTCAGGAGCCAATTAAAATGCTATCATCAGGCAGTTTCCCTTAGTTCTGGACTCCTTTTCGGCACCATCCTGTTCTTTTATGGCACACTCTGTTCCGGGATAGCAACATTGTAGATATTCCTCATCCTATTCCAGTGAACATCTCTTTCAAACAGTAGCCATGGTAGTTTTTAAATCCACAGCCCAATTTTAAAGCCACAGTCCAAGGAAAAGAAAAATAGGTTCTTTACTCCATGGAGCATGTTTAGCCACATGGGTGCAGTCTATTGCACCCTGCACTTTAGGGAAGCCTAAGATAGCGGCAAAGCTGGTGAATCTCGCAGCCTGGCTACCTTCATCCAGAGCAAACCTGACATAATGATGGGCCTTCCTGTAAATGGCATCTGTGATCTCCTTTATCATTTGATGTGTTGTGGACTGAGAGATGCCGCACAGGTTGCCTGTTGATCCTTGAAAAGAACCAGCAGCAAAGAAATCGAGTGCAGTGATCACCTTCAAAGCCACTGGCAGGAGATACCCTCCAACCCCACGTGGCATCAGGTCTTCATGAAGAATGTGACATATGTGATGGACCAGATCTTGGAACAAGCACAGACGTGCATGGCATTGCCTCTCACTCTTTTGTAAATAGGAGGCTCTTGGATGATAAAACCTAGATCTGGTGAGTCACCCCCAGATCTGGGTCTCTCCTCCTGACCCTCCTGTTCATGGTCTTGCTCCACTTGACCGTGTCCCTCCTGCTGGTGCTACGCACGTAGTCACCTCTCCCTCATTCGCCCCCTCCATTGCATTAGGACCCTGACAAAGGCAGCATTCTCACCGTTGGGAGAATTGCAACATGTTCTTACAATGACGGATTTGAGACCCACATCTGCTTTTGTCTTCTCTCTGAAAGGAAACATTGACATTAATGATTCAAGGGGCAAGAAAGTGAATCTCAGAAGATGACACATTTGGAGACCATAAGGGTCCATAGTTTCTCCTGCTCTACTTGCATGGTGGCTGGTGACGCCTTGTCCCTGAGACACTGCCACACACAAGGTGACCAAGATGGCATCGCAGATATGTAACATCTTGAGTCCAGTTGCAACTTCCCTTTTTTCTGCCCATTTTCAATATTTTTATATCTAGCAAAGAGAAATATTCAAAGGAAATGACAAAAAAAAATTTTTAATGTCTCAACAATTTTTCTCCAGTGGTGTCCTGAAGATTGGTGTTCAATTCCTGGAGACTCCAGGCCAATCCTGTAGGGTTCATAACCTCAGGGAGTTCCAGGATTTTGACCAGTGACAGTGAAGGAACGGCGATGTATTTCCAAGCGAGGACGGTGAGTGACTTGGAGGGGAACTTCCAGGTGGTGGTTTTCCCATCTATCTGCTGCCCTTGTCCTTCTAGGCGGTAGTGGTCATGGGTTTGGAAGGGGCTGTGTAATGAAACTATAAAGTGACAGATTGAGAGGACCTGATGAAGTAAAGATTATTTGCAGACACTCCATCATGGGGATTCACGATGATGCATCAAAGCAGCTGTCTGCTTGGCAGGGTCAATCACTTTCATTTCACTTTATTGTTGTGTTTGGAGCTGCTGTAAATCACTACCCTGTCTGAGGCACAGCTTAAGTAACTTAGTGATCAGTTCCCACAATGTTCAGCACCATTCGCGACGACTCAGATACTGAAGCAGTCCATGTCCAAATGCAGCAAGACCTGGACAATATCCAGGCTTGGGCTCACAGGTGGCAAGTAACATTCACACCACATAAGTGTCAGGCAATGACCATCTCCAACAAGAGAGAATCTAACCATTGCTCCTTGACATGCAATGGCATTACCATCACTGAATCCCCCACTATCGACATCCTGGGGGTTACTATTGACCAGAAATTGAACTGGACTAGATATATAAATACTGTGGCTACAAGAGCAGGTCAGAGGCTAGGAATCCTGTGGTGAGGAACTCACCTCCTGACTCCCCAACGCCTGTCCACCATCTACAAGGTGCAAGTCAGTGGTGTGATGAAATACCCCCCACTTGCCTGGAGGAGTGCGGCTCCAACAACACTCAAGAAGCTTGACGCCATCCAGGACAAAGCAGTCGACTTGATTGGCACTCCATCCACAAACATTCACTCCCTCCACAACTATTTTTAATATCTCGACGATTTTTCTCCAGTGGTGTCCTGAAGATTGGTGTTCAATTCCTGGAGCCCCCAGGCCAATCCTGTAGGGTTCATAACCTCAGGGAGTTCCAGGATTTTGACCAGTGACAGTGAAGGAACGGCGATATATTTCCAAGCGAGGATGGTGAGTAACTTGGAGGGGAACTTTCAGGTGGTGCTGCATAGTAGCAGCACTGTAGATTTACAAGATGCACTACAGGAATTCACCAAGGCTCCTTAGACAGCACCTTCCAAGCCCATGATGTCGACCACTGAGAAGGAATCTTGGATTTCTCTAGCCCAGAGAACTGTGGATTCCCAGTCATTAAGTATTTTTAAGACTGAGGTCGATGAACTTTTGGCTACTAAGGAAATAAAGGGATGTGGGTATCAGCAGGATGTTGGAATTGAGGTAGACTATCAGCCATGATCTTGCTGAATGTCGAAAAAGAATAGAGGGGACAAATGTCCTCCTCCAGCTCCTATTTTTTATGTTCTTATGTAGTCGTGTTTCCTAGATTGAAGCTTGTGGTCTGCTATAGATTCCCTCTTGGTAACCAGAGATTTGAAATCTCTCTCCTTGTAACCTGCTCAATTGTCTGAAAGCTGTTATCTCCACACATCTCTAACTCAAGCAATCCTTTTCAATTTGGTATAGTTATGCCTAGTAGCATTCACAATGAACCCTATAAACTCTGTTATGCCAGTGAACCAGGATAACTTAATTTAAATGTAAACTGCTTGAAATTAGGCTACTTATCTTGGTCCACACTGTCTTACAGCTTATAAAAAGATGTGAACTGTGTGGGTTGAAAGAATCATTGGATGTCATTTGGTTCCTTCTTCTGTGAATATCTGTCCCCATATTTTGCCATTACAGCAAACCTTTGACGAGTTGTGCTTGAACTCCGCTTCATTGCTGACGCGTCTGTGGTTTCCCAGATTTAGCTGCAATTTCTCTGCCTATCAGCACATCTTTGCTTGTTCCAGTCTCTCAGCTCTGGCATTGAAGAAGGACACTGAGAATGAAATAGCTGCAAACACTGCTATCGTTTGTCCTGATCAGTTGTTTTATAAACTGCTACGCTGCTAAAGGTATAGAACATAACAGATTCTGATCTAACTTCCTTTTAAATGCAAGCAACAAATTCAATCTTCTCCCATAAACTGTTTCCATGCAGTATCTTAATTAATGAAATTGTCATCTTGTCAGCATGGATTTGTTAAAGGAAGGTCTTGCCTCACAAATTTGATTGAATTCTTTGAGGAAGTGACAAGAAGGGTTGAAGTAAAGTAGTGCAGTGGATGTTGTGTACATGGATTTTAGCAAGGCATTTGACAAGGTCCCACATGGCAGATTGGTCAGGAAAGTAAAAACTCATGGGATTCAGGGTAATGTGGAAAACTAGATAAAAGGTTGGCTTTGTAACAGGAAACAAAGGGTAATGGTCGATGGATGCCCTTACGAATGGAAAGTTGTCTCAAGCGGTATTCCACAGGGCTTGGTGTTGGGACCCTTGCTGTTTGTGTTATATATTAACGATTTGGATGTGAACGTGGGGGGCACAATTGGGAAATTTGCAGATGACAGAAGGATTGGCCGAGTAGTGGATAGTGTAGAGGATAGCCATAATCTCCAAAATGATTTAGATGGGTTGGTGGAGTGGGCGGTAAATTGGCAGATGGATTTTAACATAGAGGAGTGTGAGGTCATACATTTAGGGAGGTCAAACAGTTATAGGGATTACACAATAAGTGGGAATATACTAAGAGGGGTAGATGAAGTGAGAGATCTTGGCGTACAAGTACACAGGTCCCTGAAGGCAGCAATTCAAGTAGACAAGGTTGTAAAGAAGGCATATGGAATGTTCTCCTTCATTGGCAGAGGTATAGAATATAAAAGTAAGTATATAATGTTGGAATTGTATAAAACACTGGTGAGACCACAACTGGAGTATTGTGTGTAGTTCTGGTCACCACATTACAGGAAGCACGTAATAGCTCTGGAGAGAGCACAGAGGAGGTTTACAAGAATGTTGCCAGGGTTAGAAAAGTGTAACTACGAGGAGAGATTGGATAGGTTGGGGTTATTTTCCTTAGAATAAAGAAGGCTGAGAGGTGACTTGATTGAGGTGTACAAAATTAAGAGGGGAATAGAAAGAGTGGACAGGATAAAATTGTTTCCCTTGGTAGAGAATTCTAGAACCAGGGGACATAGATTCAAGACAAGTGGCAGAAGGTGTAGGGGGGAACATGAGGAAGAACTTTTTTACACAGGGGTAGTGGGTGTCTGGAATTCGCTGCCCAAGTTGGTGGTAGAGGCAGAAACTCTAAACTCTTTTAAAAAATACCTGGATCTGCACCTTAAGTGCTGTAAGCTACAGGGCTATGGGCCAGGTGCAGGAAGGTGGGATTAGAAAGGTCACCTGGGTGTCCTCGGGCTGGCATGGACAAGGTAGGTCTCCTTCTGTGCTGTAACTTTTCTATGGTTCTATGGTTCTAATTTGCTAGCGTTCTTTGATGATGTGACAAGCAAAGTGGATGTAGTGTATCTGGACTTCCAGAAGGCCTTTGATAAGGTACCGTACAAAAGATTAATACACAAGATAAGATCACACGGAGTTAGGGGTGATATACTGGCTTGGATAGAGGATTGGCTAACCAACAGAAAGCAGAGTGTCGGGATAAATGGGTATTTTTCTAGATGGCAAGCTGTAACTAGTGGGGTGCCACAGGGTTCAGTCCTTGGGCCCCAACTATTTGCAATCTATATTAATGACTTGGATTCAGGGATAGAAGGTTCTATAGCTAAATTTGCAGATGACACCAAAATAGGTGGGAAAGTAAGTTGCAATGAAGAAGGGGATCAGCAGGATGTTGGAGTTGAGGTAGACTATCAGCCATGATCTTGCTGAATGTCGAAAAAGAATAGAGGGGACAAATGTCCTCCTCCAGCTCCTATTTTTTATGTTCTTATGTAGTCGTGTTTCCTAGATTGAAGCTTGTGGTCTGCTATAGATTCCCTCTTGGTAACCAGAGATTTGAAATCTCTCTCCTTGTAACCTGCTCAATTGTCTGAAAGCTGTTATCTCCACACATCTCTAACTCAAGCAATCCTTTCCAATTTGGTATAGTTATGCCTAGTAGCATTCACAATGAACTCTATAAACTCTGTTATGCCAGTGAACCAGGATAACTTAATTTAAATGTAAACTGCTTGAAATTAGGCTAATTATCTTGTTCCACACTGTCTTACAGCTTATAAAAAGATGTGAACTGTGTGTGTTAAAAGAAACTTTGGATGTCATTTGGTTCCCTCTTCTATAAATACCTGTCCCCATATTTTGCCATTACAGCAAACCTTTGACGAGTTGTGCTTGAACTCTGCTTCATTGCTGACGCGTCTGTGGTTTCCCAGATTTAGTTGCAATTTCTCTGCCTGTCAGCACATCTTTGCTTGTTCCAGTCTCTCAGCTCTGGCATTGAAGAAGGACACAGAATGAAATCGCTGCAAACATTGCTATTGTTTGTCCTGATCAGTTGTTTTATAAACTGCTACGCTGCTAAAGGTATAGAACTTAATAGATTCTGATCTAACTTTCTTTTAAATGCAAGCAAAAAATTCAATCTTCTCCCGTAAACTGTTTCCATGCAGTATCTTAATTATTGAAATTGTCGTCTCAACAGGTCAACATCAAAGTAAGCTATTCTAATTATTTAATCCAGAATATGCTATCTGAAGTACTTAATCTGGGGAATTTTGTGCAGTGTATTTCACATGAATAATTGTGTATTTAATGAGAAGTATTCTATCGAGAATTCTATCTTGAATATTTAACTCAAAGTATTTTATTCTCTTATGACTAAGTATGAGTGCATTTGAATTCACTTCATAAACACTTTATGTGAATAATGTGAACGTAAATGATCTTAGAAAAAATAAATTAAGAACACTATTGATCCATGGAAAGTTTCAGCAACCTCCATTATCTGGCAGATATGACCACACTTATCTTTACCAGAGTATAAATGTTAAAAACAGTTCAAATTAATTGTCTGTAAAGTTGCAGTCTGAACAATTTAGATTCATTGTGGTAAAGATAGTTATGGAACTGAAACTTGTCCCTGGTCTAAGCTCCATGTCTGTCCTTACCTCAGCAATGAAGAGTTCCCAGCTGAGGAAGGAAATGCAGCCGAGCTCCCACAGTTCTGCTGAATAATGGTATGAGGAAGTCAAGTGAAGATAATCAGCTGCTATTGTGACCTTTTCCACAGAAAACCAGTCAGCTTGCACTTACTGGGCCAGGTTTTCATGTGTCGTATGACTTTTTAACACGGGAACAGCATGAGGCCATTCAGCCCAAAAGTTTGTTCCAGTACTCAGTAAAATCATGGCTGATCTGCAACTTAACTCCATTCACCCGACTTGGCTCCATAACCTTTAATGCTGTTGTCTAGTAAAATTCCATCAATATTAGATCTAAAATGATTAATTGATCCCCAGCATTTGTGGCCTTTTGTGGGAGAGAGTTCCACATTTCTACAATCTTTTATGTGAAAAAGTGTTTAGGAACATACAAGTTAAGAGCAGGAGGAGGCCGCTTGGCCCTTCGAGCCAGCTCCACCATTTAAAAAGGTCATGGCTGATTTGATTGTAACCTCAACTCCACATTCCCACCTAGCCCCGATTGCCTTGCACCCCCTTGCTTATCAAGAATCTACCTACCTCTACCTTAAACATATTCCCAGACTCTGCTTCCACTGCCTTTTGAGGAAGACAGTTCCAAAGACTCACGACCCACTGGGAGGAAAAATTTCTCTTCATCTCCATTTTAAATAAGCGACCCCTTATTTTAAAGAGTGACCCCTAGTTCTATATTCTCCCACAAGAGGAAACATCCTCTCCACATCCACCCTGTCAGGACACCACAGGATCTTATATGTTTCAATCAAGTTGCCTCTTATTCTTCCTAACTCTGTCCTGAATGGCCGGCCTCTGATTTAAGTTATGCTCCTGTCCCTTCCCCACCAGTGGGAAGGTTTTCCTGCCTTACCCCTCAATTACTTCCAAAAAAATTCAATCAACTCACTGTTTAACCATCTGAATGTCACAGTATACAAACCTATTTTATGTAATCTCTCCTCATAATCTAATCCTTCAAACACCAGTCAAATTCAGTTACCCTGACTGGAGAGTCCAGAACAAGAGGTCAGTGCCTCAGGTCAGCTCGACCATTTAGGACTGAGATAAGGAGAAATTTCTTGACTCAGTGGGTGGCGAATCTCTGGAATTCTCTATCCCAGAGGGCTATGGATGCTCAATCATTGAATCTGCCCAAGACTGAGATTTGTAAGTTTTTGGATACTAAAGGAATAGCGGGATTTGGAAATTGTGTGGGATAGCAGAGTTAGAGTAGAAGATCAGCCATGAATAGTGGAGGAGGCTCAAAGGGCTCCTTTTCTTGTTCAGGTCTATATGTGCTGTACTCTTCCTAAGGCCAATAACATTATGAGGTATTACACCTAAGACTGTACAGTCTCCGGATGTGGTCTAACCAGGGCTGTGTCTATCAGAAGCAAAAACTACTCTTTCTGCCCTCTTCCGTTTATATTCTAGGCCCTTAAATATAAAGGCTAACCTAACATTCCATTAATCATTTTAGTTATTTTTTGAACCTATTTTTGTACTTATTACATTTTAATGATCTGTATATAGAGGTTCCTAAATCTCTGGGAACCTCCACTGCTTCTATGTTTACACCATTTAAATAATACTGGGATCAATCCCTTTTTTGGCTCCACATGGATGATCTCACACTTTCCTGTGTTGCTTCCATGTGGCACAGTTTTACTCACTCATTTTATCAATGTTTCTTTGTAATTTTATACTCCCGTCTACACTACTCACTATTCCACCAATCTTTGTGGAATTGGTAAAGCTGGTTATATGGCTCTCTATTGTGTTAATTAAGTTATTAATCTGTATGGTGAATTGTTGAAGCTACATGTGGGATATCAGTTCCTTTATTTCAAGTATGTGTATATGGTAACACAAACAGCAAGAGGTCATTATCATGATTTACAAAAAAAAGCCTCTCACAGTGAACATTAAGAACCAAACATGAAACACAGTGAACACTAACAGACATATCATGATAATGTCACTAGAGCAATAATCCAGAGGCCTGGACTAAGGCAGTGGACTCTGAGTTCAAATCCCGCCACAGCAGCTGGAGGAACTTAAATTAATTAAATCTGGAATTAAAAGCTAGTCTCAGTAATGGTGACCATAATCAATTGTTGTAAAAACCCATCTGGTTCACTAATGCCCTTAGGAAGGAAATCTGCCATCCATAGCTGGTCTGGCCTACATGTGACTCCAGACCCACATCATGACAGCAATGTACTTTACTCTTAACTGCCCTCCAAAATGGCCTAGCGAGCCACTCAGTTGTACCAAACTGCTACAGAAAGTTAAGTAAGAATAAAACTGAATGGACCAGCAGCATCAAGCTAGTGCCAGAAACACTAAGGCAAACTCAAACGGACCCTGGAATGTCCTCCTTACTAACATCTGAGGGTTAGTGCCAAAATTGGGAGAGCTGTCTCGCAGACTAGTCAAGCACCAGCCTCACATAGTCATACTCACGGAATCAGATCTTATAGAACATGTCCCAGAACATGTCCCAGACACCACCATCACCATCCCTGGTGGACAAGACATACCACAACAGAACTGTCGACACAATGGCGTACAGTAGGAGAGAGAGAGTTGCCCTGGGAGTCCTCAACATCAACTCCAGACCATATGAAGTCTCATGGCATCAGGTCAAACACAGGCAAGGAAACCTCTGTTGATTACCACGTACCATTCCCCCCTCAGCTGTTGAATCAGTGCTCCTCATGTTGAACACCACTACAGGTTCCCCTTTCTCCACTTTGAATGTTATTTGGCCAAAAATTCTAACAGATTAGTTAAACACAACTTCCCTTTCAGAAAGCAATGTTGGCTCTGTCTGATCAAATTATGATTTTCTAAGTATCCTGCTATAATATCCTTAATAATGGATTCTAGCAACTTCCCTATGACAGTTTCCTGCTTTCTGTCTCCCCACTTTCTTTGAATAAAGATGTTACATTTGCTATTTTCCAATCCGCTGGGGCCTTTCCAGAAGCTAAGGGTGGAATGTTCCATTTTTGAACCTAAGTGTGGTGGCGGGCAGGTTCCAAGGCACCTCTCCTACTGGGCGGCTTGGTGGGAAATCACACCCGATTTGGGGCTTGGAAGCTCATTAATTATGAATAGGTGAGTGTTTCTCTGACTCACGCGGCAGGTCGGGAACTGACTCGCTCGCCCTTCCATCATCGAATAGGATCGAAGGTTGGGGCGCCATATTTCACGCTTACTCTCTCCGGCCCAGCTTTCAGAGGAATGTGTTTCAAAATGACTTCGGCAAGTGTTACAACGGGTCCCTGGGTGAGGTCCCCCTGGTTTGTTAAATTCCCAGATGAGATCCCCAATTTGTTATGATCCTGGACAAGGTGCCCCAAATTGTTATGCTGCCGGGTGAGGAGGGATGAACTGGCTCCCCTTCTTTATTCAACCCCCTCAATTTGTCACAACATGTTTAACTTAAAAAGGATCCCTTTCCTCATGGATACCTTTTCCCAGTCCAAATGTATTTACCTTTTAAAAGGAGCTAATTTAACCAGGCTTTATTGAGTTAAAGAAAGAGAGTTTGTTAGTTACTAAACGCGAGAAAAAAAATGTATCGCACATACACACAGGTTAGAAATGAGAAATTGAGTCCAAAAATAAAAGTTATAAAGATATACAAATCAGTCCTTTGGCTTGTCCATGAGGAGTAGATGGTGAAATGTTGCAGCCATTAAGTTGGGCGGTTTTCTTGACCATATTTGACCTAATGCCATAAGACTTGATTCAGGTAGCACTGACTTTGGCGTTTGAGCAGCTGGTTTGGAGATCCTTGATTCTGCAGGTTAGCTGAAAGGAGTTGTCCTGTTTCCTTTTCAGTTGTGGCTTTGCTGACTTGTGACTTGCTTTCAGCAGTCAGGGAGAAGAGTTTTTTTAGCTACAAGCACAGGGATGCCCAGTTGGTGTTCTTCAGCTGTGACCTTCAGAGTACACACACAAGAACAGAACACCAAACTAGCACACAGAACTAGTGTTGCAGTTGGCTTTTTTAGACCCCTTTCCTTGTGTATTCCTGGAAGGGAAAAAGCAAACATGTCTTTCGCTCAGATCTGTTTTCTTTTACCTCAGTTCATGTTCACAGTCTGGGCTATAACTCACAGGAGGTGGTTTCGGCTGAGATGGTAGTCATTTTTCCATTATCTCCACAACCACAGGAGATTACAGTTTAGTTTGCATTGTATCTTTTCCTTAGAAGTGCCTCTGTCTGAAGGGGGCTGTGTTACACCTTTTAGGTGCGACAATCCGTTCTCTCTGAACTAGTTGGTCAAGTAATCCACATTGGAATTTTCAAGCAAGTGGTTATCTTACAGTCTCAGCCAGCGTTTGCTTATATGTCCTTTTTAAAAAAAAACTCATGTTTTACTTAAAAGTTCAATATGTCCATAAATAATCTAGGGGTTTGACACATATAAGAGAACTGCTCCGAGGTTCTGCAATGACTCGCTGGAGGCACTCATTAATAGCGTGTTGCAATACCGGGATATTCTCTACCCCAGGGATGGCTCAAGGAAGCCCAGCAATCTCACCTTGTCTGCCTGGGAGACCATTGCAAGGGAATTCACTGCCTCGGGCAACTGCCTTAGAAACACTGTCCAATGTAGGGAGAGGTGAATGATTTCAGCCACAGCGCCAAGGTAAGTCAACCATCTCCTCACTCCAATCTCACTCATTAAGGCATCATGCTCTCAAAGGGTTACACTGCTACAGGATCTCACACAACATTAGTGGGGGCGCATCACCACTGATTGTCTCATAGGCACTTTAGCATCACTTGCATCTCAGCTATCATGCTGCCTGAGGGGGGCTCAGCACACACAGCAGCCTCTCCTCTATCTCTTCTCATCACATTCCGTCCACTTGTCTACTTCCAGGCCAAGCTTATGCACAGCATACCAGAGGAGGGAGGGCCAACATTTTGGAACTCATGAAATTTGAGGAGGATGCGGCAAAGACAAAGATCACTCCTGTGGGGAAGACGAGATCAGCCTCTCCCAGTAAGCCAGTACGGATGAGCCCTCCATGAATTCATCACATCCTGGCAGTCTCAGTGAGTGACATGCAATCTTGTATTCAGTCTGTTCAAAAACTAAGTCTATCTGCTCCCTCTTACAGGTGCCAGCAGGTCTAAACACACCTCCAGAGCTGACATAAGCCCCAGGCCATCTCAGACAAGGAAGCCAAGGATCCATTCGAGGAAGACCCATCACTGCATTCACCTGCACACTCCACCAGCTCAGAGATACACCTTGGTGGGTCTTAGTTGTAGAGTAGGCTCGGGGCCACATTTTGGAGAACACCTCATTGACATGCCACCACAGAAGTCGGAGGCAGTGACTGCCCATGTCTCTAGCACTCGGAGGACTGCCGGAAATCAAGCATCCTCTGAATCTGAGTCTGGTGATGAGACTCTGGAAACAACCATGTCAAACATGCTGGAGATGCAACGACAGGCAATGGAAAATCAGGTATGGTTGCGAGAGGCAATCAACAGACTAGAGCGAAGGGTGGAGGAGTTCATCCGCGTTGTCTAATGTCATGGCTATGACCTGCGAGTGCCTCAGGATCTCCAGGGGAAGGGTGGTGACCGCCTTGGAGACCTTAGCCCAGCAGATCCTGCCAGATTTGTGCTCTGAACTGCACTCCATTGCTATAAATATTAGTGGGATCCATCGGTGGCGAGGTGAGAGTGGAGTGGGGCATGTTGACCTCCTTCCAGGTGCCACTTCTCCTCAGAGAGTCAGGCAGGGACTCGCGGGAACCCCAGTGAGGAGGCCCAGCAGCCTGGAGCTCTGTGGCCATCCACCCAGGTGAGTTTGAGATTCAAGGCAATCCTAATTCCCTCTGCCTGTGACACCCTCATCTCCAGCTGTACAGGTCAAGCAGGGTTCACCTGCCCCACTGCAGGACAACCAAAGCAGGCCAGGGCCCTCCAGCTCCTGACCGTCTAGAGGATGCTTGCTGCTGTGGATATCAGGGGATGCACCTTGACATAACGGTAGGGATAAAAAAATTAAGAAGCTTTGAAATCACTTCTGGGTCATGGGTGTTCAATTATTGTAAATGTCATGCGCCTTTGTAAATACATTTGCTGTTCATGACAATGGTGTATTCATTTGAAAGCATTGCCATATGCATCTATGTGCCCTCATGCTCCCAATCTAATCGCCTTCTTTTATGAGCCTCACATTATTGTGATATGTAGATGACTCATGATAGTTATTCTGTGTCAGGGTGATGTGTGAAACTCTTTACTGAAGGGTCTGCAAAATGCATTAGCAACCATATTCCTTACCAGACAGCATGATGTTTGCCATCCTCAATAGCCTTGGAGGAGTAACTGTAATTGTCTCTCCAACGAAAAGGCTGCCTTCATTGTTCGTCCCAAAGCACAAGCCCTGCAGCCATGATGATCTTCCCAACCATGTGCGCATCTCAATGTTCGTAAAAGCTTCCCACGAAGATGGCCACCACTCCATCATGGCTTTTGACGCAGCATCTGCGCTGTTGTGGTGACTATCACTTCCCAGAATGCACCAATGGAGGGTTCACCGCTGAGCTTTTAAATGAACAGAGTCGAGTGAATCATGAGGGTTGAAGGTGCAAGGCCGAATGCTGACATTGCTCTCAGTGACACTGGTTGTAAAGGCCTTTCAGTCAGTAATGGACGGAAGGAATGTGGCCATGACCTGTATCTTAATCATCCTGGGATTGTGTGGCTATCAGTGTGGCACGGGCACGTCTTCCAAATCATGCTTCTTCGATGGCATCCTCACATGGAAGCTGTCATCTCCCAGTTCAGGTCCCTGCTCTTCCTGCTCTTCATTGTCCAAGGAGCTTTCAGCCTCCTCCATGTCTCCCTCTAGCAAAGGATCCCCCATTTGAAGCATTAGGTTGTGAAGGGTGCAACAGGCCATGATGATGCGGGACATCCTCTGTAGAGCGTAGTGCAGTGCCCCACCTGAGCAGTCCAAACATCTTCAGAATGTCAATGGTCTGCTCGATGGTGGATCGTGTTGCCTTATGTGCCACCTTGTATCTCTCCGAGTGACCCAGGGAACGATGCACATGTGTCATAAGACATCAATTGAGTGGATACCTCTTATCCCCAGCAGGCAGCCCTGTAATCGCTGAGGCCTTTCGACTATGTGAGGCACCTGGGAGTGCCTCAGGATGTGCCTCAGAATCATGGGAACTCCCAGGGTACCCGGCACAAACGTGCATGATGTGCTTCTGATGATCGCACACCAACTAAACGTTCGGGGAGTGGAGGCCTTTCCTGTTAATGAATATCAGGGGCTGCTGCCCCGGAGCTCTCAATGCCACATGTGTGCAATCGATTGCACCCTGTCCTCTAGGGAAGCCTGAGATAGCTGCAAACCCCAGAAATCCAGCAGCCTGTCCAGCTTCATCGAGTGTGAACTTCACATAATGATGACACTTACGGTAGAGGACTGTCACATTCTTGATACATTTATGTGCTGAGGACTGTGAGATGCAGCAAAGGGAACCTGTGGATCCCTGGGATGGTCCACAAAATAATGGTACGGCGGTGAGCTTCAGGGGCACTGGCAGGGGATGCCCTCTGAGTCCATGGGGCATTAGATTCTCCTGCAGAATATGGCAGGTTGATCCAGCAGCTCTCTTGACAAGCACAGATGGGCGTGGCATTATCTGGTGCTCAGCTCCGGATAGAAAAGTCTTCTTCAGTGGACCTCGGTAGTGCAAGTCGCCTCTGTGGGATGGGTCTAAGCTGCTCATCATCCTGCTGCCATTGTTTCCCCTCCCCTTTCCTTTCCAACGCCACCCTTGCCCATTATCCCCAATGTCTCTCTCCTCCTTCCCATCCCCTTCCGCCCCTCCCCCGCCCCAGTCGCTGTGCTGGTCTCTGTCTGGATTCTTGCCCTGCCTGAGTCAACCAGATAACACCCTCCCAGATAACGGAGGAAGCCAGTGAGGTGAGCAAGCCTACACCCCTAGCAGTGGTGGTGTCTCACTGGCTTTAGTAAGAACCCAGAGTGGGGCTGCTGCAGCTTGGCTTTGAGTGTTGCATTCACCTCGAAGTCAGGAGCAGAATGAGGGCTGACAGCTGCTTGTCACTTATTTCCGAACATGTTTCAGATTGGTCTAATTTCCCACAGACATAGCGTAGATTGGGAGAGGTTATGGTGATTCCGCAGTAGCGTTTTTTATGGGCATTCATGAGACAGTAATACATGCAGGTGGGGTTCCCATTGATCAGACAGAAACCCAACCCACTCTCCACCCTCCATGAAAGTGGTGAGGGCAAGGGTGGAATTTTCCAGCCCCATCCATAAAAGCTGCTGCAGGCTGGAGGGGAATATTCTGCCCTAAGAAATTTTGGAAGATTATAACCAATACACCTGCTTTCTCTGCAGCCACTTCTTTTAAGACCTGAGGATGCAGGCTCTCTGGTCTTGGGAACTTGTCAGACTTTAAGTCTATTTGTTTTTTAAATCCCCTTTCTCTGGTGATTGTGATTGTTTCAAGTTTTCCCTCCTGTTTACCTCTTGATTTTCACATTTCTTTGGGAAGTTTTCTAAAGTGAAGACACACACAAAATAGCCATTCAATGCCTCCACCATTTCTTTGTTTTCCAATTTAATTCCCTAGACTCTCTCTCTAGAGGACCAACAGTAACTTTAGGTACTCTTTCCCTACTTAAATACTTGTAGAAATTCTTTCTGTTTTTATATTTGTGACTAGCTTTCTCTCACACTTGGCTTTCTGCCTCTTTAATGTCTTTTCAGTCATTCCTTGTTGGTTCTTAAAATCTGTCCAATCCTCTGACCTACCACCAATCCTTGCAGATTTGTTTCTTTCAATTTAATTTTAGCCTTAACTTCCTTATTTAGTCACGTATGATGCATCCTTCTCAAAAAGCCTTTCTTTCTCACTGGGATACATTTTTCTGGGAATTAGTAAGCATTTCTTAAAAGTCTGCCACTGTAACTGCACTGTGCTACCTTTTAACATCGCCTTAGCCAGTTCTGTCTTCATACTCTTATTAGTTGCCTTTATTTAGGTTTAAAACACTCGTCATAGACTCACACTCTCCATTTCAAACTGAACCTGAAATTTTATAATGTTGTGATCGCTGTCACCTACAGGCTCCTTTACCACGAGGTTATTGATTAATCTCGTCTCATTGCTCATTACCAGGTCTAGAAAAGCCTGCTCCCTGGTTGGCTCTAGAACATGCTGCTCTAAAAAATTGCCCTGAATACACTCTTAAGAGCTCATTTTGCAGGCCATCTTCACCAATCTGATTCTCCCAATCTACATGTAGATTAAAGTCACCCATGATTATTGCAGTGCCTTTCTTACACACACCATTTATTTCTTCCTATATGCTCTGTCCTACAGTCTAACTACTGCTAGGAGACCTATAAATACTCCCACAAATGACCTCTTACTTTTACTATTTCTTATCTCTACCCAAACTAATTCTACATCTTGCTCTTTCAAGCTAAGGTCTTCTCTCAGCACTGAACTAATGCCATCTTTAATTAAGAGCTACTCCATCACCTATACCTGGCCTTCTGTCACGCTGATATGTCAAAAACCCTTCAGCATTCAGGTCCCTGCCTCGGTCACCTTTTAGCCATGTTTATGTAATGCCTATCAGGTCATACATATTTATCTCTATCTGTGCTAGCAACTCATCCCTTTTGTTACAAGTGCTACATGCATTCAGATACAGGCTGCACTCCAATTTTTTTTTTTACCATTTTCAGCTTCATCTGTGGGATCACATGACTATTTAGTTTAAAGCCCTCTTTACTGCCCTAGTTATAAGACTCACCAGAACACTACTCTCAGCACGGTTCAGGCCAAATGTGTAAAAGCTGAGACTAGTTCTGTCTGTGGAGAGTTTTATGACAAGCAATACAACTCTTTTCTGAAAGAAAAAACAAAAACAGAATTACCTGGAAAAACTCAGCAGGTCTGGCAGCATCGGCGGAGAAGAAAAGACTTGATGTTTTGAGCCCTCATGACCCTTCATCAGTTCTGCTGGCAGCATCGGCGGAGAAGAAAAGAGTTGACATTTTGAGTGCTCATGACCCTTCATCAGTTCCGCCGATGCTGCCAGACCTGCTGAGTTTTTCCAGGTAATTCTGTTTTTGCCTAAGATGTTGATAGTGGGGGATTCAGTGATGGTAAATTAATTGAACTGAAATTCCACCAGCTGCTGTGGGGGATTTGAACTCATGTCCCCAGAACATTAGTCTGGGTCTCTGGATTAAGTGACATTAACACCTCATCACCACCTCTCCTTTAAATCAGGAATGTGTGCAACTTGGAAGATAACTATTATCTGCTGCCCTTGTCCTTCTAGACAGTAGTGTTTGTGGGTTTGGAAGGTGCTGTCTAAGTAGGCTTGTTGAGTTCCTGCAGTGCATCTTGTAGATTGTACACACTGCTGCTACTGTGCGTCGGTGGTAGAGGGAGTGAATGTTCAAACCGTAGATGCAATTTATCTAAACCTATCATTTTAAACATTTCTATCATATGCCTTTGCTATAAAACCAAAGTATAGACCCAGGCACTGGCAATCTTTTCCCATGTGATTTAAAATCATTCTTTATAACATGTTCTCTTGCTCAAATCACAGAATGTGTACAGAAGAATATGAATAAAAGCCGAAGATTCCCCATCATCCAGGTAACAGACCCGAATACAAACAAATCTATCAACACCTTCAATGATTCCTCACTTCAGCATCTGAGCAGTCCCATGAGCACGGTCCTGCTCGCCTGCTTGTACCTCATAGTGTTGATCATTGGCCTACCAGCCAACGGCCTGGCGCTCTACATCCTCATCACAAGAATCAAGAAGTTGCCATCCACAATCTTCCTGATGAATCTTGCATTGGCTGACCTTCTCCTGACCTTCGCCCTGCCTTTCAGAGTCTCCTACCACCTGCTGGGGAATGACTGGGTATTTGGAGAGTTGCTCTGCAGGGTTTGCAGTGCTCTATTCTACGGGAATGTGTACAGCTCCATCCTGTTCCTGACCTGTATTAGTGCTGATCGATACCTGGCTGTAGTGCATCCCTTCCTTGCAAAGGAGATCCGGAAGAAGGGATTCACATACTGCATCTGCGGAGCTGTCTGGCTGTTGGTTCTTCTCTCCATGCTGCCAATTTATATCACTAAGCAGTCGTACGAGATTTCCACTCTCAACATTACCACATGCAATGACGCACTCTTAAAAGAGACACTGCGTGATGGCCTCTTCTATTACTTTGTTTGTCTGGTGATATTTGGCTTTGTGATTCCTTGTTTAATCACCATCTTCTGTTACGTGTCCGTCATTTCCACATTGATTTTAAACAACAGGCAGTATGTCCATGCGATTAAGGTCACGCTGTTAGTTCTGCTAGTGTTCCTGGTGTGTCTGACCCCCGTTAATGTGATCTTGTTAATTCACTCTTACACACACAGCAGTGACATTTATGCTTATTCCATGCTCTGCCTGGCGCTTAGCACCTTCAATAACTGCATCGACCCATTCATCTACTATTACATCTCTGAGGAGTTCAGGGACAAAGTGACAAGTACAATTTGTGCCCCTAAAAACGAAATGAGTTCTGGCAAATCAGCTCAGACTCTCATTCAGAGCAGCAGTGCTTCACAGCCAAGCCCTCCCCACTCGGTGTAGTTTCTGGTTCTGTTCTAGGTTCACTCGGGAAAACTTGCTTTGGGACTCTCCAATTTGATAGGACTCGAGCAGCAAGGTTTTCCCAGAACACTGCATGTAGGACTTACCCAAACCTTTGTAACAGGTATTGAGGGTTACTACGGGACCTACATATTTACCAGATAGAAAAACTTTCAACCACCCATTCAGTGTACAGCATGTCAGTTAAACCTGTCATTCAAGATAATTCTTGTAGCTCCTAACCATCCTGTGAAATGTTCAGTTCAAGGGCAATTAGGAGATGGGCAATAAATGCTGGTCTTGCCAGCGACGCCCAAAACCCTTGAAAGAATAAATTTAAAGAGATGATCTAATCCTTCTGAAAGTTATTAAATCAGCTTCCACTGTCCTTTCAGGCAGCACATATCAAATCACAACAATTCACTATATAAAAAATTTCTCATCTGCCCCTCTGGTATGTTTCTTAATTAGCTGCAATCTGTCCCCACTGGTTGATGCTCCTATTGAATACAGTTAAGATATATAAAGACCTTATCACATCATTTACTTACAGACCTGCTGTATGTAGACCAAATATACAGTATCTTTCCTCCTGAAACATTTGATTCAAAAGAAACTTTTTTTAAAAATTGTATTAAGTAGGATACCCAACACCACCTCCACGTTTGAGCAGTATCACTGCCCCTCACCCTCCTAATCAGTCATCAGCTGTCCCTCGATTCAAGGGTGATGGTGACTCATGGTCATGAGTAGGGGGCGGGTCCATTAGCTGGGTGGCTGCTTTGTGGTACAGAGACACCAACACCATGGATTCAATTCCCATACCAGCTGAGGCCATCCATCCTCAGCTACTTGAAGCAAAAACATTCCATTCTCCAAAAAAGACCTGTGTGTAAATATACTTTTTGTAACCTTTTGCCTCAAATCTCTCTTAACAGTTTGAGGCATTCAAGACAACATTAGGTGATTTGAGTAGAAACAATGTGAGGGGATACGGGAAAAGGCAGGGCAATGGCACTAAGTCATAATGCTCATTTGGAGAGCCGGTGGAGACACAATGGGCCGAATGGCCTCTGCCTGCGCTGTTAAAATTCTGAGTCGCCATGTTGTCAAGTAAAGAAGAAATTATATTTTTCTTTTGGTAATATCACCATCATATTTCTTATGTACTGGAAAACAGGCTGTTGGGGATTGTAAGTATGGTAATTGGAAGTGAGAGACCAGAGTGACTGCAAGAATGTAAAGCCACAATTAAGAAGTGGGTTTGATATGTTAATGAACCAAGAGGCACTTCAACTAGAATGTTAGTTTTGAATTGAGTTGTTTTAGTTCAAAGGAGCATATATGCAGGTTGTAAAAGATACATGGTAAAAATAGGGTAAGTTTATTTTTTTTTAAAAAGCTTAAAAGCTAGAGTATAGAAATGAGTTTAACCAATTCTAGGAAGAAAGCATTTTTGAAGAGACTGGTTGAGACAAGAGAGATCAAAGGGAAGGAACGCATTTAAGGAAATACTGAAGCCTATGTGGGGGTAGCTCTTTAGATCTCCCAGAAGACAGTGTGAACAAGGCCAGACTTAGAGACCCAGTTACTGTCAGCTTCAGACACCCCCAAGGAAAAAGGCACCGTGTCATAAAAAATTACTGGAATCCTATAGATTTTAAAATCTATAAGGATAGTTGCTGAACAAAGGAGGGGAAGGTTAGCTGAGGGTAGTTAAGATCTTTTGGAACCGTTTTAAAGTACTGTTTACTCTGCACAGCCATTCTTGTGTTTAAGTGTAATTATGTTTTTTTGCTTTTTAAATAAACGTTTACAATAAAGTCACAGGTAGTCAGGGACATAATTACCTGATTTCAAAACTTTGCACCTCTGTACAAATTGCAAAAAACCATTTTGGCAGCTGTTTCAAATTTCCATTGGGATTTGGACATCTCTGCATTTACCATCAGCTGTGCCACAGCAGTGTGACTGAACCAGCCAATTCTCAACCCTCAGATATTTGGATATATGGGGCAAGATGTCCCACAAAGTGGCAAGATTCAGAGCGCAGAATCTGCTTCCTTTTCTTTCCTCTCTGCCACCACTCTGCCTCATCATTAAGGTAAAAGCCTCAATGGAATAAAAAACCCCTCTCAGGGTGAGGGAAATCTACACCAAGGGAGAATAACGTTAAGATTAAAGCCAGGCTGCTCAGGGTGATGTCAGGAAGCACTCCTTCAAACAAAAAGTATGAAAATCTAAATTCACCCACAAAAAGCTGTGAATGCCAGAGGTCAATTGAAAATTTCAACACTTGGGTGGAGAAATTGTTGGTTATCATGGATTTGGGAGCAAAGATGAAGGGGTACAGCTCAGCCAGTGCACAAGGGGCATTTTATTTAAAGCTCAACTGCTGTCAGTGAAATGGTGACATCACGTAACACAACAGGAAGAAGCCACTTGGCCACCTCAAATTCTTCCTTTCACTGGCATTACACAACCTGAACTCCTGCCTCTCCTCATGTCTGTATACAAGGCCCCAGTCCCAGAGTAAAATGCAGCTCACCACATGACAACCATTTTCAACATTCCTCCTGCCCCAAACTAGAAAATGGAACAGCTGCTGCCCCCAACCCTGGATGCACTCAGTACCCCCAATCAGAAGCTGGGCTCAACCTAAGCACACAGGGAGAGCTGCACTGCCACAGATCCCACCCTTTGGAGATGGTAAACCAGATGTTGCAGAGATTCCACAACCAATATCAAAACCAGTTACTTGGCCATTCATCAAGCTGCTGGATGTGTGATCTTGATTTGCATGACAGCCATGTCTATTAATTGACTTTACATACCATACAGAATGTTTCCTAATTAGCTTCAGTTTCCACTACTGAAAGCATATTTAACGGCAAAGATCAGATCCACAATGCTCAGATTATAGCCCAAAGTTCCCCACATCTTCCCCCAAAAATCCCACTCCTCCCTCTCCCCTCACACCCACGCCCCCCCCCCCCCACCCCCACAGCAACACCTATGATTTGATCATCAGTAGCTGATGCACCTGAAGGTATGCAGCAAATAACAAGTGATACAATGTGCGCTTTTATTGGAAAGTTAGCACAAACACAAGTTTACCGAGGGCAGTAAATGCCTCCGATATTTACTTCAGCTTCTTCTTGGGGCGCAGATTGTTCGTGTGGCCACACTTGGTTTTACGACAGTTTGATGCACGAGGATGCAGACGGGCGTAGCATCTGTGGGCAGGCAGACATACAGTTAAAAGTCATCACAAGAAAAAGCATCACACCCCTACAAACCCTAGGACTGCAGAGAAAGAACTGCACATCCAAGCTTACATGTACTGAGTTAGGATTACACACGATATGTGATACAAACAGGCCATTCAGCCCAACCAGTCCCTGCTGGAACAAAAACTGAAAATGCTGGAAAAACTCAGCAGGTCTGACAGCATCTGTGCAGAGAGAGAGTTGAATTTTTTTGAGTCTGTATGATCGTTCTTCAGGCCCCATTTCAGAGTCCCTGCTGGGTTTATGCTCCACTCAAGGCTCCTCCCATCTTTCCTCAGTTAAATCTATCACAACCCTCTATTCCCTTTTCCATCATACTCTTGTCCAGCTTCCCCTTAAATGCATCTATTCTATTCGCTTTAACCACTCCCTGTGGTAGCGAGTTCCACATCCTCACCACTCTGGTTTCTTCTGGATTCTCTATTGGTTTTCTTGATGACTATCTTATATTGATGGTCTCTAGTTCTGCTCTTCCCCACAATAGGAAACTTCTCTGTATCCATTCGATCAAAACATTTCAGAATTATAAAAATCTCTATTAGGTCACCCTTCAGCCTTTTATTTCCAAGAGAGGAAAGGCCCAGTCTGTCAATCCTTTCCTGATCTGTATACCCACATTTCTGGTATCATCCTTGTAAATCTCTCTGCACCCTCTCCAGTGTCTCTATCATTTTTATAATATGGTGACCAGAACTGCACACAGTATTCTAAGTATAGTAACCAGTAAGTTGAATAAAGGTTCAACATAACTTCCCCAATTCCTAATTCTATCCCTCTAGAAATAAAACCTAGGGCTTTGGTTTGGTTTTTTTGGCCTTGTAACTTGTGGAGTAACTTTCAGTGACTGATGTATTTGTACTCTGAGGTCGCTTTGTTCCTTTACCCTACTGGGACTTGCACCTTCAAGTAATAAGCGACCTCCCTATTCTTACCAAAATGTATTCGCTCGCATGCATGTTAAAACTTCATCTGCCCAATTATTTTTCCGTTCTGCAAGTTTATTATCTCTTCCTGTAATTTGTTGCAGACAAACATAAAAAACAGGAGGAGTAGGTCATTTAGCCCATCAAGTCTGCCCCACCATTCATGGCAGTGGATCCTTTATCTCAATGCCATAATCCCACGCTCTCCCCATACCCCTTGATGCCATTGGAGTCCAGAAATTTACTTCCTCAAATATATTCAGTGACCTGGTATCCATATTTTTGTGGTAGAGAATTCCACAGGTTCACCACCCTCAGAGTGAAGAGGTTTCTTCTCATCTCAGTCCTAAATGGCCTACCCTGTATCCTGTGACCCTTGTTCTAGACCTCACCCTGCAAGCCAGAGGAAACATCATCCCTGCAACCAGTCCTGTCAGAATTTCATACATTTCAATGAGATCCCCTCATTCTTCTAAACTCCACTAAATACGGGCCTCCTCATGACAATCCTGCCACCCCAGGAATCAGTCTGGTGAACCCTCGCTGAATTCCCTTCAGTATCGACTATTCCCTCCCACTTGAAGTCACCACAAGTTTAGAAAGTGTTTTTGATTCCAGTCTGTATCATTAAGTGTCACAGTAAGCTGGGTAAATGGGAGCATAAAGTTGCAAAGAGACATTGATGAAGTGAGATCAAAATTGTGGCTAGTAGAATTCATGCGGGGAAAGTGAGGTCATCCAAGGAACAAAAGTCCGGGTATTTCTTAAATGGTGAGAAGCCCACAACAATGAAGAAGCCCTAGAGCTATGAGGTCATCCAAGGAACAAAAGTCCGGGTATTTCTTAAATGGTGAGAAGCCCACAACAATGAAGAAGCCCTAGAGCTATAGGGATTCAACAGAAAAATGGACTAGTATAAAGCAATGAAAACCCTAATAGAATGCTAGCTTTTATTACAAGGGGCTGGAATACAAAGGATTCCAAGTCTTGGCCAGCTATGTTAAAGCCCTGAGCAGTCCTATCTGGAGTAACAGGGTTCGGTTCTGCACACTACTCCTCAGGGAGAGATATTAGCTTAAGAGGGGGGTGCAGCACTAGAATAGTCCCAGGGCTAAAAGGGTTAAATTAAGAGGATCTGTTGAAGATTGAGAGAATATCTGAATTATTTATGATTAAAATGTTTCATAAGGTCTACAGGTTCCAGAATAATGGGTTCTGACATTGAATAGGGGGAGACATTGGGGTAATGGTAATATCACTGGATTTGTAACCCAGAGGCCCAGGCTAATGCTTTGGGGGCATTGGTTCAAATCCCACCACAGCAGCTGATGGAATTTAAATTCAATTAATAAATCTCAGTAATGGTGAACACAAGACTATCAATTGTTGTAAAAACTCATCTGCTACACTAATGCCCTTTAGGGAAAGAAATTTGCTATTCTTACTTGGTCTGACCTACATGTGACTCCAGATCCACAACAATGAGATTGACTCTTAACTGCCCTCTGAAATGGCCTAGCAAGCCACTCAGTTCAGGAGCAATTAGGGATGGGCAACCAATGCTGGCCCAGCCAGCACCACCAACATCACATGAAAGAAAAAGAACCTTAACATTCAAGCCAAGTTGTTCAAAGTTGATGTCAGGAAGCACTTCCTCACACAAAGGGGAGTGGGAATCTGGAAGTGATCTGGAGCAAGAGCATGTATATAGGGTTGAGATACAGATCACCAATGATCTAACTGAAGGTAGAACAAGTTTGAGGGGCTGAATGGCCTCCTCTTGCTATACCCATATGTGGCAACATCACCTACTTCAGTCAAACCACCTCAATCCAAGCACAGAAGTGGCCCCCACCTCAGCACACATGACCCCACATACTCCATGTCGAGATTGTCTCTCCTATCCCATTGCTTACTTGCGGCAGATCATCTTGTCACAGTTGTATTTCTGAGCGAGGATTCGGAGGGAGGGGTCCAGGGCACCACCCCTCAGGCGCAGCACCAAATGTAGAGTCGACTCTGAATGGAAATTAAAACATTCCAGAAGATCCAATGAAAAAGCAAAGTGAACAACCCCCTCCACTGAGGGCAATAAACCCACCCCACTCTTACCATGCCCCACAAACACCCAGAAACCCCACCCCAACACCAGATCTCAATCTAACTAGATAGACAGTGAGCATTCCCAGTGAACTGACCTTTCTGGATGTTGTAGTCAGACAGGGTGCGGCCATCTTCCAACTGCTTCCCAGCAAAGATCAAGCGCTGCTGATCCGGGGGAATCCCTGCACCAAAACACAGCGTCAGCAGGCAAACACAAGGGACTCCTCGGCATCCCCCAACAATAAACCCATTGGTCACTGACAAATTCTCCACCTCCAAAAGCCCCAGGTTAGGAACAGGAGACCATTTAATTTAGATCATGTTTGACCTTCACCTCAATTTCATATTCCACAATGAGAAAAGTCTTTAGAGTCCAAATGTCTCCAAATGTATTGGCAGCCTTTTGGGATATTAATAGGCTTGTGGATGGAACAGGTCTTTTTCTGGAATCTCTCCAGAACAGTCTGGCTCTGGCTCTGGGCTTCCCTGAGGCGATGATGTTCTTCAAGCTACATTACTGCACACTTTCAGGTCCTTAAAATGATGAATTAAATCACACCTCAAACTCCTAAACTCAAAGGAACACAAGCAGTTTATACAATCTGTCCTTAATTTAACCCTTTTAACTCCTTTACCACTGCCCCATTGCTCCTATGCTGATCCCCCTCATTCTCGCCCCTACCAACTGATCGCAACATTCCCCACTACCCCCATGCTGATCCCCCTCACACCCCTCGGTCCCCTCGCACTAACGTCCTCCTTGCCCTCGGCCCCCCCCACACTAACGTCCTCCCTGCCCTCGGCCCCCCCCACACACTAACGCCCTCCTTGCCCTCGGCCCCCCCCCCACACTAACGCCCTCCTTGCCCTCGGCCCCCTCCAACACACTAACGCCCTCCTTGCCCTCGGCCCCCCCCACACACTAACGTCCTCCTTGCCCTCGGGTCCCCCCACACACTAACGTCCTCCTTGCCCCCGGTCCCCCCACACACTAACTTCCTCTTTGCTCCCCCCCCACAAACACACACTAACAGCTCTCCTTGCCCACCCGCACACACACTAACACACATTCTCCCACAAACACCCTGCCTCCTCACCCTCCTTGTCCTGGATTTTTGCTTTCACATTCTCGATGGTGTCGCTCGGTTCCACCTCGAGGGTGATGGTTTTCCCAGTCAGAGTTTTCACAAAAATCTGCATCTTGTCTGGAAAAAAAAAAATCGAAGAGTTTGAATAAGAATCTCAAATGGCCAAAAGATACCCTTAAAATCATCACAGCACGATCCCAATGACCGGGCCTGGTCACATGCCGATACAGCCCAGAACCCCCACCCCCAGGCTCTCCCTCTTTCCCCACAAGGCCTCTCTTCACTAACCCCTCCCCCCACCGGGCCTCTCTCTACAGCCCGACCCACCCCCACCCCCCCTCCACCAACCGGTCCTCTCTCTATAATCCCCCCCCACCCGGTAGGGCCGCTCTCTAAAAAACCCCCCACCCCACTGGGCCTCTCTATACCCTGCCGCCCCCCCACCCCGGCCTCTCTTTATAACCACACCACCGGGCCTCTCTCCATAACCCCCTCAACCCCACCAGGTAGGGCCGCTCTCTAATACCCCCCCCCCCCCACCAGGTAGGGCCGCTAATACCCCCCCCCCCACCAGGTAGGGCCCCTTAATAACCCCCCCCCCCCCACCAGGTAGGGCCCCTTAATAACCCCCCCCCCCCACCAGGTAGGGCCGCTTAATAACCCCCCCCCCCACCAGGTAGGGCCGCTTAATAACCCCCCCCCCACCAGGTAGGGCCGCTTAATAACCCCCCCCCCCACCAGGTAGGGCCGCTCTCTAATACCGCCCCCCATCAGGTAGGGCCGCTCTCTAATACCCCACCCCACCAGGCCTCACTCCATAACCCCCGCCCCCCCCCGCCCCCCCCCCACCGGGCCTCGCTCCATAACCCCCCACCCCGGACCTCCCTCTATAACCGCCACCCCCATCGGACCCCTCTCTCTCGCTCCCTCACCGCCTCCACCGCCGAAATCGAAAAGGAAAATGGCGATTTGTCGGAACCGGAAATATAAGGGCTGCACGCGGTATTGTTGCGTCATTTCCGTACTGGCAGGCCACGCCCTCTTTGGCGGCCATCTTTCAGACTTGGAATATTTATAAACTCATAGCTCTCATGATGCGAGGAGAAAATTATTAATAACCCGCCCCCGCGGGCACGCGACCCGAGTGTCCCTCCGCTACGGTGGGCACGCGCCCCAGGTCCCACCCCACTCCCCGCCGGCCCCGCGGGCACGTGCCCCGAGTGTCCCTCCGCCCCCGCGGGCACGCGCCCGGAATTGTCCCTCCGCCCCCACGGGCACGCGCCCCGCGTCCCCGCCCCTGCGAGGTCTGCAGGTTGATGAAGGCAGCTCAGCAGCGTCTTGTCAGGGGCAGTTAGGGATGGGGATTAAGCTCTGGCTCAACCAGCGATGCCCCCGCCCCATGAATTAATTAAAAAAACAACATGGAGAGGCCGTGTAATTGATTAATTAGAGGAGGTGTAAGAGCAGAGGGACATGGGGTTGGGGGGCGGGGGGAGGGGGTGTTGTGGGTGGGGTGGGGAGGGGGTGTTGTGGGTGGGGTGGGGAGGGGGTGTCGTGGGTGGGGGGGGAGAGGGTGTCGTGGGTGGGGTGGGGAGGGGGTGTCGTGGGTGGGGTGGGGAGGGGGTGTCGTGGGTGGGGGGGGAGAGGGTGTCGTGGGTGGGGGGGGAGAGGGTGTCGTGGGTGGGGGGGGAGGGGGTGTTGTGGGTGGGGTGGGGAGGGGGTGTTGTGGGTGGGGTGGGGAGGGGGTGTCGTGGGTGGGGGGGGAGAGGGTGTCGTGGGTGGGGGGGGAGAGGGTGTCGTGGGTGGGGGGGGAGAGGGTGTCGTGGGTGGGGGGGAGGGGGTGTCGTGGGTGGGGGGGGAGAGGGTGTCGTGGGTGGGGGGGGAGAGGGTGTCGTGGGTGGGGGGGAGGGGGTGTCGTGGGTGGGGGGGGAGAGGGTGTCGTGGGTGGGGGGGGAGGGGGTGTCGTGGGTGGGGTTAGGAGGGGGTGTCGTGGGTGGGGTGGGGAGGGAGTGTCGTGGGTGGGGTGGGGGGGTGTGTTGGGGGGGTGTGTTTTGGGTGGGGGGGAGGGGGTGTCGTGGGGGGGAGGGTGTTGTGGGTGGGGGGGGGAGGGGGGGGTGTGGGTACATATTCCCAGATCATTGAAGGCCAGGCAAGTGATAAGGTGGTTCAGGAATCTGCTTTTATTTATTCTTTTTACCTATGTGGGAACCTCAGTTATTTACAACATATTTTAATGAACTTGGATGACACAAAAATAGCTGGGGAAGCAGGTGATGAGGATGACACAAGGAGTCTACAGAGGAACTTAGGTTAAGTGAGTGGGCAAAAACTTGGCAGATGGAATATAATATAATGTGGGAAAGTGTGAGGTTATGCACTGGGAGGAAGAATAGAGGAGCTGAATATTATTTAAATGGAGAAAGACTGCAGAAAGCTGCAGCACAGAGGGATTTGGGGGTCCTCGAGCATGAATCCAAAAAGCTAGCGTACAAGTTCAGGTAATAGGGAAGGCAAATGGATGTTGGCCTTTATTTCAAAGAGAATGAAGTATAAAAATAGGGAAGTCTTGCTAAACTATACAAGGCACTAGTTAGACCACACTTAGAATACTGTGAACAATTTTGGTCCCCTTATCTAAGGAAAGATTTACTGGCATTGGAGGCAGTCCAGATAAAGTTCATTAGGTTGATCCTGGGTATGGAGGGATTTTTTTATGAGGAGAGGTTGAGTAGGTTGGGTTTGTACTCATTGGAGTTTAGAAGAATGAGAGGCGACCTTATTGAAACATATAAGATTCTTAGGGGGCTTCACAGGGTAGATGCTGAGAGGCTGTTTCCCCTTGATAGAGAGTCAGAGGGCATAATCTCAGAGTGAGGGGGTGCCCATTTAAAACAGAGTTGAGGAGGAATTTCTTCTCTCAGAGGGTTGTTAATCTGTGGAATTCTTTACCACAGAGGGCTGTAGACGTTTGGTCGTTATGTATATTCAAGGCTGAGATAGACATTTTTAATCACTAAGGGAATCAAGGGTTATGGGGGAAAGGCAGGAAAGTGGAGTTGAGGATTATCAGATCAGCCATGATCTCATTGGTGGAGCAGACTCGATGGTCCGAATGGACAACTTTTGCTTCTACGTCTTATGGCCTTATGCTAGGGCTCCTTGATGCCACACTCAGTCAAATGTGATGTCAAGGGCAGTCACAATCACCTCACCTTGGGAGTTCAGCTCTTTTGTCCATGTTTGGACCAAGGCTGTAATGAGGTTAAGAGCTGAGTGGCCCTGGCCCTGGAACCCAAACTGGGCATTAGTGAGCAGGTTATTGCTAAGCAAGTGCCGCTTGATAGCACAGTTGATGACCCCTTTCATTAATTTACTGATGATCAAGATAGACTGATGGGGTGGTAATTGGCCGGGTTGGATTTGTCCTACAGACGTAACATACGAAGTAGGAGCAGGAGTAGGCCATTCGGCCCCACATGTCTGCTTCGCTATTCTATAAGATTATGGCTGATCCGATTGTAGCATTAACTCTTAACTCTGCTTTGCACCCACACCTTTGACTCCCTTGTTAGTGAAGAATCTATCTACCCCTGCCTTAAAAATATTCAATGACCCTGCCTCCATCGCTCTCTGGGGAAGAGAGTTCCACAGACTAACAACCCTCTGAGAGAAAAAGATTCTTCTCCTCTCCGTCTTAAATGGGAAACACCTCATTTTTAAACTGTGTCCCTAGTTCTAGTCTCACCACAAGGGGAAACATCCTTCCAGCATCCACCCTGTCAAGTCCCCTCAGGATCTGATATGTCTCAATAAGATCAGCTCTCAACCTTCTGAACTCCAATGGATACAGGCACAACCTGTCCAAACTTTCCTCATAAGATAACCCTCCATCCCAGGTATACAATCTTTAGCTCTGAAGAGTCATACGGACTCAAAAGGTTAATTCTTTTTCTCTCTCCATTGATGCTGCCGGACCTGCTGAGTTTTTCCAGCATTTTCTGTTTTTATTTCAGGTTTCCAGCATCCAGTATTTTGTTTTTTATACCAGGCATCAGGCAAGTGAACCTTCTCTGAACTGCTTCTAACACAATTATATCCTTTTTCAAAGAAGGAGACCAAAACTATACACTGTACTCTAGGTGTGGTCTCACCAATATCCTGTACAGCTGGAGTAAAACTTCCCTACTTGTATATTCCATTTCCCTTGCAATAAATACCAACATTCCATTTGCCTTGCTAATCACTTGCTGTATCTGCATACTAACTTTTCCTGATTCATGTATCAGGACACCCAGATCCCTCTGTACCTCAGAGTTCTGCAATCTCCCTCCCTTTAAACAATTTGCTGCTTTTCTATTCCTCCTGCTAAAGTGGACATATTTACTCCATCTGCCAAATTTTTGCCCACTCACTTAATCTGTCTTTATCCCAACTTACTTTCCTACTTATCTTTCTGTCATCAGCAAATTTATCAACCATACATTTGGTCCCTTCATCCAAGTCATTAATATTCATTGTAAATAGTTGAGGCCCCAGCATTAATCCCTGTGGCACTTCTCTTGTCACATCTTGCCAACCCGAAAATGACCCACTTATGCCTACTCTCTGTTTCCTGTTAGCTAACCAATCCTCTATCCATGCTAATAAGTTACTCCTTACACCATGAGCTCTTTATTTTACATAGTAACAACCCAAGTCTATCCAACCTCTCTTCCTAACTTAAATGTTTCATCCCAGGCAACATCCTGGTGAATCTTCTCTGCACCCCCTCCAGTGCAATCACATCCTCCCTATAATGTGGTGACCAGAACTGCACACAGTACTCCAACTGTGGCCTCACCAAGGTTCTATACAACTCCAACATGACCTCCCTACTTTTGTAATCTATGCCTCGATTGATAAGGGCAAGTATCCCATATGCCTTTTTCACCACCCCACTAACATGCCCTCCGCCTTCAGAGATCTATGGACACACGCGCCAAGGTCACTTTGTTCCTCAGAAGACCAAAAAAATTTATAAAACTCACTCCATCCAAGAAATGGGAAACTAAGACAAAGATGAATTTACAGAGTTCCTTGGGCAAGTTGATAATCTTAGTTCAGACTATTGGTCAGTTACAAACCAAGTTCAAGGCTTCAATACCACCTTTAAAATTGATACTGGAGTTGCTGTTAACATACTAGCAGATGATCTCGACCAATGACCCTTCAGCCAATGACTCTTTATCCATCAGTCATCAAATTACAAGGCCCAGGTGGCAGAGTCCTTCCAATTAAAGGCAGGATTATTGTTCATCTTCACTACAAAGGGCAATAGATTGTTTATTCTCTCTGCGTTGTCCACAATCAAGGTACATCCTTACTGACTGGTGATGTTGACATACCTCTAGGTACCCTACAGAAACCAGCTGACACCCAGCTTTGAACAACTCAATGTCTTTCATGCAACAATCTTCGACCTTTTATTTAGAACTTCGGCCTTCGGAAGCTGAGGATGTTTATATACTCAGCAGCGAGTTCCTTTCTTTCACAGTGACACCATTCACTAGGCTCCTGGCAGAGATTGAAGTTCTGAATCCCTCAGTCCTTCATGAAGTAAGGCCAGAAGTGGTGGATACAGAAGGCACTCTGGCCTACAATGACCATCACCATGAAGAGCTACTGGAACTGAATTGACTCCTCCTAGAAAGTGATGAGGAAGAATCCCTCACAACACTGAGTGAGCTGTGAAGGTTGAGGTCCTAGAGGATGATTCATCTTTCCAGTTGATGGATGCACCATGTGAAATCTCTGTTGTCCTTTTGGAGAAGTCAGCTGTGTTTATAGTGCCTGAGCAGCATTCACATCTTTGTTCCACAACTTTTTTTTATTCATTCATGGCTAGGCCAGCATTTATTTCCCATCCCTAATTGCCATTTGAGAGCCAACCACATTGCTGTGGGTCTGGAGTCATATGTAGGCCAGACCAGGTTGGATGGCAGATGTCCTTCCCTAAAAGACATCAGTGAACCAGATGGATTTTAACACAATCAGCAATGGTTTCATGATCATCATTAGACTTTTAATTCCAGATTTTACTGAATTCAAATTCCACCATTTGCCGTGGTGGGATTCAAACCCACTGGGATTCAAACCCAGGTCTCCAAAGCATTACCCTGGGTCTCTGGATTACCAGTTCAGTGACAAAACCACAATGCCACCACCTTCCCTTGAGAAGATGGTGGTGAGCCTTCCATGCAATCCATGTGATGAAGGTTCACCCGCAGTGCTGTTAGGGAGGGAGTTCCAGGATATTGACCCAGTGACTGTGAAGGAACGGCAATATACTTCCAGGTCAGGATGGTGAGTGACTCCTTGGTAAAGGCGCAGCAGTGCACCTTGTAGGTGGTACACTCTGCTGCCAATATGTATTGGTGGTGAGGGAGTGAATGTTTGTGGATGTGGTGCCAATCAAGCAGGCTGCTTTGTCTGGGATGGTGTCAAGCTTCTTAAGTGTTTTGGAGCTGCACTCGTCCAGACAAGTGGAGCGTATTCCATCATATTCCTGACTTGTGCCTTGTAGATGGTGGACAGGCTTTGGGGAGTCAGGAGGTGAGTTATCGTCACACAATTCCTAGCCTCTGACCTGCTCTTGTAGCCACAGTATTTATATGGTTAGTCCAGTTCAGTTTCTGGTCAATGGTAATCCCAGGATGGTGATAGCAGGGGATTCAGTGATGGTAATACCATTGAATGTCGAGAGGCGATGTTTAGATTCACTCTTGTTGGAAATGGTTATTGCCTGGCACTTGTGTGACGCGAATGTCACTTGCCACTTGTCAGCCCAAGCCTGGATATTGTCTAGGTCTTGCTGCATTTGGACATGGACTGCTTTGGTATCTGAGGGGTTGCAAATGAACATACGAACAAGGAGCAGGAGTAGGCCATTCAGCTCCTTGAGCCTGCTCCGTTATTTAATAAGATTATGGCTGATCTAATAGTAACCTAAAATCTGCATCCAACCTACCCCCGATAGCCTATCACCTCCTTGCTTACCAAGAATCTAAACATCTCTGCCTTAAAAATATTCAAAGACTCTGCTTCCAACATATTTTCAGGAAGAGGGTTCAAAGATTCATGACCCTCTGAGTGAAAGAAATTCACCACATCTATCTTAAATGGGTGACCCCTTATTTTTAAACAGCGACCCCTAGTTCTAGATTCTCCCACAAGAGGAAACATCCTCTCCACTTCCACCCTGTCAAGACCCCACAGGATCTTATATGTTTCAATCAAGTTGCCTCTTACTCTTTTAAACTCCAGCAGATACAAGCCTAACCTGTCCAACCTTTCCTCATAAGACAACTCGCCGATTCCAGGTATTAGTCTGGTAAGCCTTCTTTGAACTGCTTCCAACGCATTTACATCCTTAAATAAGGTAACCGATATGTACACAGTACTCCAGACGTGGTCTCACGAGTGCCCTGTACAGCTGAAGCATAACCTCCCTACATTTGTATTCAATTCCCCTTGCCATAAATGATAACATTCTATTAGCTTTCCTAATTACTTGATGTACCTGCATACTTGCCTTTTGTGATTCATACACTCGGACATCTAGACCCCTCTGCACCTCAGAGCTCTGCAATCTCTCACCATTTAGATAATATGCTTCTGTTTTATTCTTCCTGCCAATATGGACAATTTCACATTTTCCCACATTATGCTCCATTTGCCAGATCTTTGCCCATTCACTTAACCTATCTATATCTTTTTGTAGCCTCCTTATGTGCTCTTCACAACTTACTTTCCTACCTATCTTTGTGTCATCAGCAAATTTGGCAACCATCCTGTCCATCCCTTCACCCGTTTATATAAATTGTAAACCGTTGAGGTCTCAGCACTGATCCCTATGGCACATCACTCATTACATCTTGCCAACCTGAAAAAGACTAATTTATTCCTACTCTCTGCTTCCTGTTAGCTGCCAATCTTCTATCTATGCCAATATGTTACCCCCTATACCATGAGCTTTTATTTTCCACAATAACCTTTGATGTGGCACTTTATCAAATGCCTTCTGGAAATCTAAGTACAGTACATCCATTGGTTCCCCTTTATCCACAGCACGCGTTACTTCCTCAAATAACTCCAATACATTGATTAAACACAATTTCCCTTTCACAAAACCATGTTGAATCTACCTGATGACCTTGAGCTTATCCAAGTGCTTTGCTATAACTTCTTTAATAATAGCTTCTAACATTTTCCTTACGACAGATGTTAAGCTAACTGGCCTATAGTTTCCCACTTTCTGTCTCCCTCCCTTTTTGAATAATGGAGTTACATTTGCTATCTTCCAATCTAGGGAGCTTTGGAAAACTAAAACCAATGCAAGAACTATCTCACTAGACACTTCTTTTAAGACTCTAGGATGAAGCCCATCAGGACCCAGGCTCCTGTCAGCCTGCAGCTCCAACAATTTACTCAGTACCGCTTCTCTGGTGATTGTAATTTTCCTGAGCTCCTCCCTCCCTTCAGTTCCCTGATTTATAGCTGCTTCTGGGATGTTACTTGTACCCCCTATAATGAAAACTGATGAAAAATACCTGTTAAATTCATCTGCCATCTCCTTGTTTCCCATTAACAATTTTCCAGACTTATTTTCTATAGGAGCAACATTCACTTTGTTAACTTGTTTCTTTTTAAGATATTTATAAAAACTCTTATTATCTGTTTATACATTTCTGGCTAGCTATCTTTCATGCTGTAATTTTTTCTCTCCATTTTAGTCTTTGCTGTTCCTTATATTTCGTCCTATCTTTGCACAATTATATGCTGTTTCTTTAAGTTTGATACTATCTTTAACTTTCCTGGTTAACCACGGATGGTGCGTCTGTCCCTTGGACTTTTTCCTACTCGTTGGAATATATCCCCTTAAATTTAGCTACTGCATCTCTTTTGACCTATCCCTTAACCTAATTTGCCAATTCACTTTAGCCAGCTCAGCTTCCATGCCCTCATAATTGCCCTTATTTAAGTTTAAAAACTTAGTCTCAGACCGACTCCTCTCTCCCTCAAACTGAATGTAAAATTCAATCATATTGTGGTCACTGCTACCTAACCTTCACTGTGAGATCATTAATTAATCCCATCTTTTTACAAAATACCAGGGCCTGAACTTTGCCCTCATCGAGTGGGCGCGAGACTGACCACCACCTGCCGGCCCAACAGTGATTTCATGCTGGCTGGCCAAATAATGGCCAGCCCACATGAATTGCACCGTGCAATGCTGAGCGCTGCCAGGGTGGGGGCAGGAGGAGGGCAAGCACGGAAGGTCGCGCACGAACACGGGTGCACACACTGAAAGCTCCCCGAAGACACAGAGCTGCCTCAGGGGGCTGAAGATTTATAACAGTACAAATAAAGGTTTAAAAAAATAAAATGACCACGTCCCCTCATGTGACTCTGTCACATAAGCGGGGACATGTTATAAATGAGATTTAAACATTTTTATTTTATTTTAAATTCCTGTTGAAAACCTCATCCCGCCTGTATCGCGAGAGTGCACGATGATGTCAGGACACATCATCGCACACTATTTTACTTTTGTTCAAGTCGGGCGCAGACCTGCCTGACGAGAGAAAAATTCTGCCCCAGGTCTACTACAGCCTGTTCTCTGGTTGGCTCCAGAACATGCTGTTCTAAGAAACTATCCCAAAAACATTCAATGTACTTCTCATCTAGGCCATCTTTGCCCATCTGACTTTTCCAGTCTCTATGTAGATCAAAATCTCCCATGAGTATCGCTGTGCCTTTCTGACAAGCTCCCATTATTTCTTCCTATATGCACCATCCTACCATATGGTTACTGTTAGGGGGCCTGTACACAACTCCCACAAGTGACTTCTCACCTTTACCATTTTTCATCTCTACCTAAACCGTTTCCACATCCTGGTTATTGAACTTAGGTCATCCTTCTCTATTGTGCTAATACTAACTATTAACTAACAGAGCCACCCCACCACCTTTTCCTTGCTTCCTGTTCTTCCTAAATGTCCTGTACCCTTCAATATTCAGGTCCCAATCCATGTCCTCCTGCAGCCATGTTTCTGTATGGCTATCAAATTATAGTTATCTTTTTCTCTGTGCAATCTCAATTCATCTGTTTTGTTTCGAATGCTACATGCATTCAGATACAAAGCCTTGAGTTTTATCCTTTCATTCTTTTATAGCCTGTGTTTATTTACTGTTAGATTTGTACTCTCAATCCCTTCCTGTCACTGTCTTTCTTTCACTTCCCTTTTCTTCTTGCCTTGTCTCTGCTCTTTGATTTACCATATCTTCTCAAATTTGATCCCTTACCCCCAAGATTTAGTTTAAAATCCTCTCTACTTCCCTAGTTATGCTGCTCGCAAGAACACTGGTCCCAGCACAGGTAGACCATCCCAACAGTACAGATCCCACTTTCCGCAGTATTATGTCAATTTGCATGTGGCTCAGGTAATAATCCAGAGATTATTACCTTTGATGTTCTGTTTCTTAATCTGGTGCCTAGGTCCTCATACTGACTATGCAGAACCTCCTTCTTTGTCCTGCCTATGTCGTTGGTACCTACATGGACCACGATGATTGAGTTCTCCCCCTCTCAATTCCATTCCAGCCCCCAGCAGATGTCCTGAACCCTGACACAGGGCAGGCAACACAGCCGTCTGGACTCACGCTCTTTGCTGCAGAGAATGGTGTCAATCCCTCTGACTATACTATATCCTACCACTAATAAATTCCTTTTTGCTTGCTCCATTTGAATGGTGTCATGGCCAGTTAACTCATCCACCCTGCAGTTCCGCTCTCATCCAAACAAGTGGAAAAAGAAACACAAAGTTGGACAATTGTAACAGCTGAGGCTCCTGCACTGAGTCTCCTTACTTGCCTCACTCACAGTTACACTCTGTCCCTGACCACTGACCAAGTCAGAAGACACTGCCTAAGAGGTATGACTGCCTCCTGATGCAAAGAATCCAGGTAATTTTCCTCCTCCCTGATGCGTTGCAGTGTCTGTAGTTCAGCCTCCAGTTTATAAACTCTGAGCCGAAGCTGCTCAAACTTCACACACTTACAGCAGACGTGTTTGCCCAGGATCAAACTGGCATCTGGGAGATCCCACGTGCTGCAGCTGTGACGCATCACCTGCCCTGACATCCTTAATGTGTTCTAGTTAACTATTTATTTATTTTATTCAATTATATATTTACTTTTGTTTTTATATATTTTATTAACCTTACCACCAGCTGCGAGACTATTTTGAACCTTAGGAATAGAATAAGCCTTAGTCACTTACCAGATACTCACCAAATAACTGGCTGCTTCTCCTGTAGCAGAGTCCACCACTTCCTGAAGGCTGAGAAAGTTAGAAAACAGAAAGCAAGAGAGCATCCCCACTTCTGACCTTATGATGGAAGGAAGGTCATTGATGAAGTAGCTGAAGATGGTTGGGCCTAGGACACTACCCTGATGAACTCCTGTAGTGAGGTCCTGGAACTGAGATAATTGGCCTCCAACAACCACAACCACCTTCCTTTCTGCTATGTATGTCCAACCAGTGGAGAGTTTTCCCCCTGATTCCCATTGACTCCAGTTTTGCTAGAGCTCCACACTCGGTCAAATGTGGCCTTGGTGTCAAGGGCAGTCACTCTCACCTCACCTTCAGAGTTTAGCTTTTTTGTCCATGTTTGAACCAAGGCTGTAATCAGGTCAGGAACTGAGTGGCCCTGGCAGAACCCAAACTGGGTGTCAGTGAGCAGGTTATTGCTAAACAGGTGCCACTTGATAGCACTGTTGATGACCCCTTCCATAACTTTACTGATGATTGATAGTAGGCTGATGGGACAGTAATTGGCTGAGTTGGATTTGGTCTACTTTTTGTGTACAGGGCATACCTGGGAAAATTTCCACATAGCCAGGTAGATGCCAGTGTTGTAGCTGTACTGAAACAGCTTGGTTAGGGGCATGGCAAGTTCTGGAGCACAAGTCTTCAGTACAATTGCTGGAATATTGTCAGGCCGCATAGCATTTGCAGTATCCAATGCCTTCAGCTGTTTCTTGATATCACAAGAAGTGAATCGAATTGGTTGAAGACTGGCATCTGTGATGCTGGGGACCTCCAAAGGAGGCCAAGATGGATCATCCACTCGGCACTTCTGGCTGAAGATTGTTGCGAACGCTTCAGCCTTGTCTTTTGCACTGATGTGCTGGGCTCCTCCATCATTGACGATGGGGATATTTGTGGAGCCTCCTCCTCCAGTGAGTTGTTTAATTGTCCACCACCATTCACGACATCTGATCCTTTGGTTGTGGAATTGCTTGGCTCTGTCTATTGTTTGTTGCTTATGCTGTTTGAAACGCAAGTAGTCCTGTGTTATGGCTTAACCAAGTTGACACCTCATTTTTAGGTGTGCCTGGTGCTGCTCCTGGCATGCCCTCCTGCACTCTTCATTGAACCAGGGTTGATTCCCTGGCTTAATAGTAATGGTAGAGATTAGTCAGTTAGAATTATATTCGCTGGAGTTCAGAAGAATGAGGGGGGATCTCATAGAAACCTATAAAATTCTAACAGGACTAGACAGGGTAGATGCAGGAAGCATGTTCCCGATAGTGGGGGAGTCCTGAACCAGGGGTCACAGTCTGAGGATATGGGATAGACCATTTAGGACTGAGATGAGAAGAAATTTCTTCGCCCAGAGAGTGGTGAGCATGTGGAATTCGCTTGCACAGAAAGTAGTTGGGGCCAAAACATTGTATGTTATGTTTTCAAGAAGGAGTTAGTTATAGCTCTTGGGGCGAAAGGGATCAAAGGATATGGGGAGAAAGCGGGAGCAGGCTGTTGAATTGGATGATCAGCCATGATCATAATGAATGACAGAGCAGGCTCGAAGGGCTAAATGGCTTACTCCTGCTCCTATTTCCTTTGTATGTTTCTGTGTATGGTATAGAGGGGGATATGCCGGGCTATGAAGTTACAGATTGTGTTCGAGTACAATTCCGCTGCTGCTGATGGCCCACAGGGCCTCATGGATGCACAGTCTTGAGTTGCTAGATCTGTTCACTGTCTATCCCATTTAGCACAGTGCTAGTGCCATACAACACAATGGAGGGTATCCTCAATGTGAAGGCGGGACTCTGTCTCCACAAAGACTGTGCAGTGGTCACTCCTACCGATACTGTCATGGACAGATGTATCTGTGGAAGGCAGGTTGGTGAGGATGAGGCCAAGTATGTTTTTCCCTCTTGTTGGTTCCTTCACCACATGCTGCAGACCCAGTCTGGCAGCTATGTCACTTAAGACTTGGCCAGCTCGGTCTGTAGTGGTACTACTGAGCCACTCTTGGTGATGGACCCAGAGTACATTCTGTGCCCTTGCCACCCTCAGTGCTTCCTCCAAGTGATGTTCAACATGGAGCAGCACTGATTCATCAGCTGAGTGAGGACGGTCCGTGGAAATCAGCAGGAGGTTTCCTTGCCCATGTTTGACCTAGTGCCATGAGACTTCATGGGGTCCGGAGTCCATGTTGAGGACTCCCAGGGCAACTCCCTCCCGAATGTATACCACTATGCCACTACTTCTGCTGGTCTGTCCTGCCATTGTACTTTTAACACATGGAATACATCGGTTCAAACAGGCAGCTCACCACCTACTTCTCAAGGGCGTTTAGGGATGGGCAATAAATGCTGACCAGCCAGCAAAGCACACATCTCATGAATGAATGAAAAAAAAGGTCAGTGTCCCTGTATTGAATGGGCAGTGTCCCTGTATTAAAGGGGCAATGCCGCTGTATTAAAGGAGATGTAACATTATAATAAAGGGGCACGATCGCCATATTAAATGGACAGTGCCTCCTTATTAAAGGGATAGTGTCGCTGTATTAAAGAGGCAATGTTATTGTGTTAAAGGAGCAGTGTCCCTGTATTAAAGGGGCAGTGGCAATATTGTTGTTTTCAAAGGGGCAGTCTCAGTATATAAAAGGGACAATGTTGTTGTATTAAAGGGGCAGCATCGCTGCATTAAATGGGCTGTGTCACTGAATGAAAGGGGCAGTGATGTTGAATTAAAGGGACAGTGTCGCAGTATTAAAGGGATGGTGTCGCTGTATTAAAGGGGCATTGTCGCTGTATTAAAGGAGCGGTGTCGAATTAAAAGGGCAGTGTTGCTGTATTAAAGGGACAGTGTCGCTGTTTTAAAGGAGCAGTGTCGCTGTATTAAAGGGACAGTGTCACTGTATTAAAGGGGCAGTGTTGCTGTATTAAAGGGGCAGTGTCGCTGTTCTAAAGGGACAGTATTGCTGTTTAAAGGGATAGTGTTGCTGTTCTAAAGGGGCAGTGTTGGTGTATTAAAGGGCAGTGTCACCGTTCTAAAGGGACAGTGTCACAGTGCTAAAGGGTTAGTGTCGCTGTATTAAAGAAACAGTGTCGCTGTATTAAAGATGCGGTGTCACTGTATTAAATGGACAGTGTCGCTGTGTTAAAGTAGCAATGTCATTGTATCAAAGGGTCAGTCACAGTGTATAAAAGGGACAGTGTTGTTGCATTAAAGGGGCAGTGTCGCTGTATTAAATGGGCTGTGTCACTGTATTAAAGGAGCAGTGATGTTGAATTAAAGGGGCAGTGTCGCTGTATTAAAGGCACAGTGTCGCTGTATTAAAGGGGCAGTGTTGCTCTATTAAAGGGGTAGTGTCGCTGTATTGAAGGATGGAATCGCTGTATTATTGGGGCAGTTTTGCTGTATTAAAGGGGCAGTGTCGATGTATTAAAGGGGTGGTGTCACTGTATTAAATGGTCAATGTCGCTGTATTAAAGGGGCAGTGTCGCAGTTCTAAAGGGGCAGTGTCGCTATTCTAAAGGGGCAGTGTCGCTGTTCTAGAGGGGCAGTGTCGGTGTATTAAAGGGGCAGTGTCACCGTTCTAAAGGAACAGTGTCACAGTTCTAAAGGGTCAGTGTCGCTGTATTAAAGGGTTAGTGTCACTGTATTAAACGGACAGTGTTGCAGTATTAAAGGGGCAGTGTGGCTGTATTAAAGGGACTGTGTGGCTGTATTAAAAGAGCAGTGTCGCTGTATTAAAGGGACAGTGTCGCTTTTCTAAAGGGGCAGTGTCGCTGTATTGAAGAGTTAGTGTCACTGTTCTAATGTGTCAGTGTCGTTGTATTAAGAAACAGTGTTGCGGTATTAAAGAGGCGATGTCACTGTAGTAAAGGGACAGTGTCGCTGTATTAAAGGGGCAGTGTCGCTGTATTATGAAGCCAGTTTTGCTGTATTAAAGGGGCAGTGCTGCAGTATGAAAAGGCCAGTGGCACTATGTTACAGTAGCAATGTCGTTGTATCAAAGGGTCAGTCTCAGTGTATAAAAGGGACAGTGATGTTGCATTAAAGGGGCAGTGTCGCTGTATTAAATGGGCTGTGTCACTGAATAAAAGTGGCAGTGATGTTGAATTACAGGGGCAGTGATGCTGTTCTAAAGGCACAATGTCGCTGTATTAAAGGGTCAAAGTCGCTATATTAAAGAAACAGTGTCACTGTATTAAAGGGGCTGTGTCGCTGTATTAAAGGGACGGAATCGCTGTATTATAGGGGCAGCTTCGCTGTATTAAAGGAGCACTTTCACTGTATTAAAGGGGCAGTGGCACAATGTTAAAGTAATAATGTCGTTGTATAAAAGGGTCAGTCTCAGTGTATAAAAGGGACAGTGTTGTTGCATTAAAGGGGCAGCGTCGCTGTATTAAATGGGCTGTGTCACTGAATAAAAGGGGCAGTGATGTTGAAGTAAAGTGGCAGTGATGCTGTTCTAAAGGCACAGTGTCGTTGTATTAAAGGGATGGTGTCGCTGTATTAAAGGGGCGGTGTTGCTATTCTAAAGGGGCAGTGTAGCTGTATTAAAGGAATAGTGTCGCTGTATTAAAGGGGGAGTGTCGCTGTTCTAAAGTGTCAGTGCTGCTGTATTAAAAAAACAATGTCCCTGTATTAAAGGGTCAGTGTCGCTGCATTAAAGGGGCAGTGTCGCGGTTCTAAAGGGGCAGTGTCACTATTCTAAAAGGGCACTGTCGCTGTTCCAAAGGGACAGTGTTGCTGTATTAAAGGGACAGGGTTGCTATATTAAAGAGACAGTGTCGCTGTATTAAAGGAATAGTGTCGCTGTATTAAAGGGGCAGTGTCACTGTTCTAAAGTGTCAGTGTTGCTGTATTAAAAAAACAATGTCCCTGTATTAAAGGGTCAGTGTCGCTGCATTAAAGGGGCAGTGTCGCGGTTCTAAAGGGGCAGTGTCACTATTCTAAAGGGGCAGTGTCGCTGTTCCAAAGGGACAGTGTCGCTGTATTAAAGAGACAATGTCGCTGTTGTAAAGGGGCAGTGTCGGTGTATTGAAGGGGCAGTGTCACCGTTCTAAAGGCTCAGTGTTACTGTATTAATAAAACAATGTCACTGTATTAAAGAGGCGGTGTCACTGTATTAAAGGGGCAGTGTCGCTGTATTAAAGGGATGGTGTCGCTGTATTAAAGGGTCAGTGTCGCTGTTCTAAAGGGGCAGTGTAGATGTATTAAAGGGGCAGTGTCTCTATTCTAAAGGGACAATGTCGCTGTATTAAAGGGGCAGTGTCTCTGTTCTAAAGGGACAGTGTAGTTGTATTAAAGGGGCAGTGTCTCTGTTCTAAAGGGGCAGTGTTGCTGTATTAAAGGGACAATGTAGCTGTGTTAAACAGCAGTGTCGATGTATTAAAGAGACAATGTCGCTGTTGTAAAGGGGCATTGTCGGTGTATTGAAGGGGCAGTGTCACTGTTCTAAAGGCTCAGTGTTACTGTATTAATAAAACAATGTCACTGTATTAAAGAGGCGGCATCGCTGTATTAAAGGGGCAGTGTCGCTGTATTAAAGGGATGGTGTCGCTGTATTAAAGGGTCAGTGTCGCTGTTCTAAAGGGGCAGTGTAGATGTATTAAAGGGGCAGTGTCTCTATTCTAAAGGGACAATGTCGCTGTATTAAAGGGGCAGTGTCTCTGTTCTAAAGGGACAGTGTAGTTGTATTAAAGGGGCAGTGTCTCTGTTCTAAAGGGGCAGTGTTGCTGTATTAAAGGGACAATGTAGCTGTGTTAAACAGCAGTGTCGATGTATTAAAGGGTCAGTGTGGCTGTATTAAAGGGGCAGTGTCTAGGTTCTAAAGGGACAGTGTCGCTATTCTAAAGGGGCAGTGTCGCTTTTCCAAAGGGACAGTGTCGCTGTATTAAAGAGACAATGTCGCTGTTCTAAATAGACAGTGTCGCTGTGTTAAAGGGGCAGTGTCGCTGTATTAAAAGGTCGGTGTGGCTATATTAAAGGGTCACTGTCGCTATTTATAGGGGCAATGTCGCTGTATTAAAGGCCATTGTCGCTTTTCTAAAGGGGCAGTGTCGCTCTTCCAAAGATAGTGTAGCTGTATTAAAGAGGCAGTGATGCTGTGTTAAAGGAGCAGTGTCGATGTATTAAAGGGGCAGTGCCGCTGTATAAAAAGGGGCAGTGGCACTATGTTAAAGTTGCAATGTCATTGTATCAAAGGGTCAGTCTCACAATATAAAAGGGACAGTGTTATTCTATTAAAGGGGCAGCATCGCTTTATTAAATGGGCAGTGTCACTGAATTAAAGGGGCAGTGATGGTGAATTACAGGGGCAGTGATGCTGTTCTAAAGGCACAGTGTCACTGTATTAAAGGGTCAATGTCGCTATATTAAAGAGACAGTGTCGCTGAATTAAAGGGGCTGTGTCACTGCATTAAAGGGACGGAATCGCTGTATTATAGCGGCAGCTTCGCTGTTTTAAAGGAGCAGTTTCGCTGTATTAAAGGGGCAGTGGCACAATGTTATAGTAACAATGTTGTTCTATCAAAGGGTCAGTCTCAGTGTATAAAAGTTGTATAACAATGTTGTTGCATTAAAGGGGCAGCGTTGCTGTATTAAATGGGCTGTGTCACTGAATAAAAGGGGCAGTGATGTTGAATTAAAGTGGCAGTGATGCTGTTCTAAAGGCACTGTGTCGTTGTATTAAAGGGACAGTGTTGCTATGTTAAAGGGACAGTGTTGCTATATTAAAGAGACAGTGTAGCTGTACTAAAGGGATGGTGTCGCTGTATTAAAGGGGCGGTGTCGTTGTTCTAAAGGGGCAGTGTAGCTGTATTAAAGGGGCAGTGTCTCTGTTCTAAAGGGACAGTGTTCCTCTATTAAAGGGGCAGTGTCTCTGTTCTAAAGGGGCAGTGTTGCTGTATTAAAGGTACAAGGTCGCTGTGTTAAACAGCAGTGTCGATGTATTAAAGGGTCAGTGTCGCTGTATTAAAGGGGTAGTGTCACGGTTCTAAAGGGACAGTGTTGCTATATTAAAGAGACAGTGTCGCTGTATTAAAAGAATGGTGTCGCTGTATTAAAGTGGCAGTGTCACCGTTCTAAAGTGTCAGTGTTGCTGTATTAAAAAAACAATGTCCCTGTATTAAAGGGTCAGTGTCACTATATTAAAGGGGCAGTGTCGCGGTTCTAAAGGGGCAGTGTCGCTATTCTAAAGGGGCAGTGTCGCTGTTCCAAAGGGACAGTGTCGCTGTATTAAAGAGATAATGTCGCTGTTGTAAAGGGGCAGTGTCACCGTTCTAAAGGGTCAATGTTGCTGTATTAAAAAAACAGTGTCGCTGTATTAAAGAGGCGGTGTCGCTGTATTAAAGGGGCAGTGTCACTGTATTAAAGGGATGGTGTCGCTGTATTAAAGGGTCTGTGTCGCTGTTCTAAACGGGCAGTGTAGCTGTATTAAAAGGGCGGTATCTCTGTTCTAAAGGGACAGTGTCGCTGTATTAAAGGGGCAGTGTCTCTGTTCTAAAGGGATAGTGTAGCTGTATTAAAGGGGCAGTGTCTCTGTTCTAAAGGGGCAGTGTTGCTGTATTAAAGGGACAATGTCGCTGTGTTAAACAGCAGTGTCGATGTATTAAAGCGCCAGTGTGGCTGTATTAAAGGGGCAGTGTCGCGGTTCTATTGGGGCAATGTCGCTATTCTAAAGGGGCAGTGTCGCTGTTCCAAAGGGACAGTGTCGCTGTATTAAAGAGACAATGTTGCTGTTCTAAAGGGGCAGTGTCGGTGTATTGAAAGGGCAGTGTCACCGTTCTAAAGAGTCAGTGTTGCTGTATTAAAAAAAGTGTCGCTGTATTAAAGAGGCGGTGTCGCTGTATTAAAGGGGCAGTGTCGCTGTATTAAAGGGGCAGTGTTGCTGTTCTAAAGGGCAGTGTTGCTGTATTAAAGGGGCAGTGTCGCTGTTCTAAAGGGCAGTGTTGCTGTATTAAAGGGGCAGTGTCACTGTTCTAAAGGGCAGTGTTGCTGTATTAAAAGGGCAGTGTTGCTATATTAAAGGGACAGTGTTGCTATATTAAAGGGGCAGTGTTGTTTTATTAAAGGGGCAGTGTCGCTGTTCTAAAGGGACAGTGTCGCTGTGTTAAAGGGGCAGTGTCGATGTATTAAAGGGGCAGTGTGGCTGTATTAAAGTGGCGTTGCTGTATGAAAGGGACTGTGTCGCAGTATTAAAGGGCTAGTGTAGTTGTATTAAAGGAACAGTATCACTGTATTAAAGGGGCAGTGTCGCTGTTCTAAAGGGACAGTGTCGCTGTGTTAAAGGGGCAGTGTCGCTGTATTAAAGGGTCGGTGTGGCTATATTAAAGGGTCACTGTCGCTATTTATAGGGGCAGTGTCGCTGTATTAAAGGCCAGTGTCGCTTTTCTAAAGGGGCAGTGTCGTTCTTCCAAAGATAGTGTAGCTGTATTAAAGGGGCAATGATGCTGTATTAAAGGGGCAGTGTCGCTGTATTAAAGGGGTAGTGTCGCTGTATTAAAGGGTCGGTGTGGCTATATTAAAGGGTCACTGTCGCTATTTATAGGGGCAGTGTCGCTGTATTAAAGGCCAGTGTCGCTTTTCTAAAGGGGCAGTGTCGTTCTTCCAAAGATAGTGTAGCTGTATTAAAGGGGCAATGATGCTGTATTAAAGGGGCAGTGTCGCTGTATTAAAGGGGTAGTGTCGCTGTATTAAAGGGACGGATTCGCTGTATTATAGCGGCAATTTCACTGTATTAAAGGGGCAGTGCCGATGTATAAAAAGGGGCAGTGGCAATATGTTAATGTAGCAATGTCATTGTATCAAAGGGTCAGTCTCAGTATATAAAAGGGACAGTGTTGTTGCATTGAAGGGGCAGCATCGCTTTATTAAATGGGCAGTGTCACTGAATTAAAGGGGCAGTGATGTTGAATTACAGGGGCAGTGATGCTGTTCTAAAGGCACAGTGTCGCTGTATTAAAAGGATAGTGTTGTTATGTTAAAGGGGCTGTGTTGCCATATTAAAGAGACAGTGTCACTGTATTAAAGGGATGGTGTCACTGTATTAAAGGGGCGGTGTCGCTGTTCTAAAGGGACAGTGTAGGTATATTAAAGGGGCAATGTCTCTGTTCCAAAGGGGCTGCATTGCTGTATTAAATGGGCAATGTCACTGTGTTAAACAGCAGTGTCGATGTATTACAGGGTCAATGTCGCTATATTAAAGAGACAGTGTCGCTGTATTAAAGGGGCTGTGTCGCTGTATTAAAGGGACGGAATCGCTGTATTATAGGGGCAGCTTCGCTATATCGAAGGAGCAGTTTCGCTGTATCAAAGGGGCAGTGGCACAATGTTAAAGTAACAATGTCGTTGTATCAAAGGGTCAGTCTCAGTGTATAAAAGGGACAGTGTTATTGCCTTAAAGGGGCAGCGTTGCTGTATTAAATGGGCTGTGACACTGAATAAAAGGGGCAGTGATGTTGAATTAAAGTGGCAGTGATGCTGTTCTAAAGGCACAGTGTCGCTGCATTAAAGAGACAGTGTTGCTATGTTAAAGGGAGAGTATTGCCATATTAAAGAGACAGTGTCGCTGTATTAAAGGGATGGTGTCGTTGTATTAAAGGGGCGGTGTTGCTGTTCTAAAGGGGCATTTTTACTGTATTACAAAAACACTGTCGCTGTATTAAAGAGGCAGTGTCGCTGTATTAAAGGGGCAGTGTCGCTGTTTAAAGGGATGGTGTCGCTGTATTAAAGGGGCAGTGTCGCTGTTCTAAAGGGGCAGTGTAGCTGTATTAAAAGGGCAGTGTCTTTGTTCTAAAGGGACAGTGTCGCTGTATTAAAGGGGCAGTGTCTCTGGTCTAAAGGGACAGTTTAGATGTATTAAAGGGTCAGTGTCTCTGTTCTAAAGGGGCAGTGTTGCTGTATTAAAGGGACAATGTCGCTGTGTTAAAGGGGCAGTGTAGTTGTAATAAAGGAACAGTATCACTGTGTTAAAGGGGCAGTGTTGCTGTATTAAAGGGTCAGTGTGGCTATATTAAAGGGTCACTGTTGCTATTTATAGGGGCAGTGTCGCTGTATTAAAGGCCAGTGTCGCTTTTCTAAAGGGGCAGTGTCGCTTTTCCAAAGATAGTGTAGCTGTATTAAAGGGGCAGTGATGCTGTATTAAAAGGGCAGTGTCGCAGTATTAAAGGGGTAGTGTCGCTGTATTAAAGGGACGGATTCGCTGTATTATAGCGGCAGTTTAGCTGTATTAAAGGGGCAGTGCCGCAGTATAAAAAGGGGCAGTGGCACTATGTTAAAGTAGCAATGTCATTGTTTCAAAGGGTCAGTCTCAGTATATAAAAGGGACAGTGTTGTTGCATTAAAGGGGCAGCATCGCTTTATTAAATGGGCAGTGTCACTGAATTAAAGGGGCAGTGATGTTGAATTATAGGGGCAGTGATGCTGTTCTAAAGGCACAGTGTCGCTGTGTTAAAGGGACAGTGTTGCTATGTTAAAGGGACAGTGTTGCCATATTAAAGAGACAGTGTCACTGTATTAAAGGGATGGTGTCACTATTAAAGGGGCGGTGTCGCTGTTCTAAAGGGGCAGTGTCGCTGTATTAAAGGGGCAATGTCTCTGTTCTAAAGGGACAGTGTAGGTATATTAAATGGGCAATGTCTCTGTTCTAAAAGGGCAGTATTGCTGTATTAAAGGGGCAATGTCACTGTGTTAAATAGCAGTGTCAATGTATTAAAGGTTCAGTGTCGCTATATTAAAGAGACAGTATCGCTGTATTAAAGGGGCTGTGTCGCTGTATTAAAGGGACGGAATCACTGTATTATAGGGGCAGCTTTGCTGTACTAAAGGAGCAGTTTCGCTGTATTAAAGGGGCAGTGGCACAATGTTAAAGTAACAATGTCGTTGTATCAAAGGGTCAGTCTCAGTGTATAAAAGGAACAGTGTTGTTGCCTTAAAGGGGCAGAGTTGCTGTATTAAATGGGCTGTGTCACTGAATAAAAGGGGCAGTAATGTTGAATTAAAGTGGCAGTGATGCTGTTCTAAAGGCACAGTGTTGCTGTATTAAAGGGACAGTGTTGCTATGTTAAAGGGACAGTGTTGCCATATTAAAGAGACAGTGTCGCTGTATTAAAGGGATGGTGTCGTTGTATTAAAGGGGCGGTGTCGCTGTTCTAAAGGGGCAGTGTCTCTGTATTAAAGGGGCAGTGTTGCTATGTTAAAGGGACAGTGTTGCCATATTAAAGAGACAGTGTCGCTGTATTAAAGGGATGGTGTCGTTGTATTAAAGGGGCGGTGTCGCTGTTCTAAAGGGGAAGTGTCGCTGTATTAAAGGGGCAGTGTCTCTGTTCTAAAGGGATAGTGTAGGTGCATTAAAGGGGCAGTATCTCTGTTCTAAAGGGGCAGTGTTAACGTATTACAAAAACAGTGTCGCTGTATTAAAGAGGCGGTGACGCTCTATTAAAGGGGCAGTGTCGCTGTATTAAAGGGATGGTGTTGCTGTATTAAAGGGGCAGTGTCGCTGTTCTAAAGGGGCAGTGTAGCTGTATTAAAAGGGCAGTGTCTCTGTTCTAAAGGGACAGTGTCGCTGTATTAAAGGGGCAATGTCGCTGTATTAAAGGGATGGTGTTGCTGTATTAAAGGGACAATGTCGCTGTTTTAAACAGCAGTGTCAATGTATTAAAGGGTCTGTGTCGCTTTATTAAAGGGTTAGTGTCGCTGTTCCAAAGTGACAGTGTCGCTGTATTAAAGAGACAATGTCGCTGTTCTAAAGGGTCAGTGTCGGTGTATTGAAGGGGCAGTGTCACCGTTCTAAAGGGTCAGTGTTGCTGTATTAAAAAAACAGTGTTGCTGTATTAAAGAGGCGGTGTCGCTGTATTTAAGGGGCAGTGTCTCTGTTCTAAAGGGGCCGTGTTGCTGTATTAAAGGGACAATGTCTGTGTTAAACAGCAGTGTCGATGTATTAAAGGGTCAGTGTGGTTGTATTAAAGGGGCAGTGTCGCGGTTCTAAAGGGGCAGTGTCACTATTCTAAAGGGGCAGTGTCGCTGTTCCAAAGGGACAGTGTCGCTGTATTAAAGAGACAATGTCGCTGTTCTAAAGGGGCAGTGTCGGTGTATTGAATGGGCAATGTCACCGTTCTAAAGGGACAGTGTAGCTGTATTAAAAAAAGTGTTGCTGTATTAAAGAGGCGGTGTCGCTGTATTTAAGGGGCAGTGTCGCTGTATTAAAGCGATGGTGTTGCTGTATTAAAGGGACAATGTCGCTGTTTTAAACAGCTGTGTCGATGTATTAAAGGGTCTGTGTCGCTGTATTAAAGGGACAGTGTCGCTGTTCTAAAGGGGCAGTGCCGGTGTATTGAAGGGGCAGTGTCACCGTTCTAAAGGGTCAGTGTTGCTGTATTAAAAAATCAGTGTTGCTGCATTAAAGAGGCGGTGTCGCTGTATTAAAGGGGCAGTGTTGCTGTATTAAAGGGATGGTGTTGCTGTATTAAATGGGCAGTGTTGCTGTTCCAAAGGGACAGTGTCGCTGTATTAAAGAGACAATGTCGCTGTTCTAAAGGGACAGTGTCGCTGTGTTAAAGGGGCAGTGTAGTTGTAATAAAGGAACAGTATCACTGTATTAAAGGGGCAGTGTCGCTGTTCTAAAGGGACAGTGTTGTTTTATTAAAGGAAAATGTCACTTTTCTAAAGGGACAGTGTCGCTGTGTTAAAGGGGCAGTGTCGCTGTTCTAAAGGGGCAGTGTAGCTGTATTAAAAGGGCAGTGTCTTTGTTCTAAAGGGACAGTGTCGCTGTATTAAAGGGGCAGTGTCTCTGGTCTCAAGGGACAGTTTAGCTGTATTAAAGGGGCAGTGTATCTGTTCTAAAGGGGCAGTGTAGCTGTATTAAAGGGACAATGTCGCTGTGTTAAACAGCAGTGTCGATGTATTAAAGGGTCAGTGTGGCTGTATTAGAGGGGCAGTGTCGCTGTTCTAAAGGGACAGTGTCGCTATTCTAAAGGGGCAGTGTCGCTGTTCCAAAGGGACAGTTTCGCTGTATTAAAGAGACAATGTCGCTGTTCTAAAGGGGCAGTGTCGTTGTATTGAAGGGGCAGTGTCACCGTTCTTAAGGTCAGTGTTGCTGTATTAAATAAACAGAGTCGCTGTATTAAAGAGGCGGTGTCGCTGTATTAAAGGGATGGTGTCGCTGTATTAAAGGGGCAGTGTTGCTGTTCTAAAGGGGCAGTGTAGCTGTATTAAAGGGGCAGTGTCTCTGTTCCAAAGGGGCAGTGTCGGTGTATTGAAGGGGCAGTATCACCGTTCTAAAGGGACAGTGTAGCTGTATTAAAAAAAGTGTTGCTGTATTAAAGAGGCGGTGTCGCTGTATTTAAGGGGCAGTGTCGCTGTATTAAAGGGATGGTGTTGCTGTATTAAGGGGACAATGTCGCTGTTTTAAACAGCAGTGTCGCTGTATTAAAGGGTCTGTGTCGCTGTATTAAAGTGACAGTGTCGCTGTTCCAAAGTGACATTGTCGCTGTATTAAAGAGAAAATGTCGCTGTTCTAAAGGGGCAGTGTTGGTGTATTGAAGGGGCAGTGTCACCGTTCTAAAGGGTCAGTGTTGCTGTATTAAAGGGGCAGTGTCTCTGTTCTAAATGGACAGTGATGCTGTATTAAAGGTACAAGGTCACTGTGTTAAACAGCAGTGTCGATGTATTAAAGGGTCAGTGTCGCTGTATTAAAGGGGTAGTGTCGCAGTTCTAAAGGGGCAGTGTCGCTATTCTAAAGGGGCAGTGTCGCTGTTCCAAAGGGACAGTGTCGCTGTATTAAAGAGGCGGTGTCACTGTATTAAAGGGGCAGTGTCGCTGTATTAAAGGGATGGTGTCGCTGTATTAAAGGGGCAGTGTCCCTGTTCTAAAGGGGCAGTGTTGCTCTATTAAAGGGGCAGTCTCTCTGTTCTAAAATGGCAGTGTTGCAGTATTAAAAAAACAGTGTCGTGTATTAAAGAGGCGGTGTCGCTGTATTAAAGGGGCAGTGTCACTGTATTAAAGGGATGGTGTCGCTGTATTAAAGGGGCAGTGTCCCTGTTCTAAAGGGGCAGTGTTGCTCTATTAAAGGGGCAGTCTCTCTGTTCTAAAATGGCAGTGTTGCAGTATTAAAAAAACAGTGTCGTGTATTAAAGAGGCGGTGTCGCTGTATTAAAGGGGCAGTGTCACTGTATTAAAGGGATGATATCCCTGTATTAAAGGGCAGTGTCGCTGTTCGAAGGGGGCAGTGTAGCTGTATTAAAGGGGCAGTGTCTCTGTTCTAAAGGGATGGTGTCACTGTATTAAAGGGGCAGTGTCTCTGTTCTAAAGGGACAGTGTAGCTGTATTAAAGGGGCAGTGTCTCTGTTCTAAAGGGGCAATGTTGCTGTATTAAAGGGACAATGTCGCTGTTTTAAACAGCAGTGTCGATGTATTAAAGGGTCTGTGTCGATGTATTAAAGGGGGAGTGTCGCTGTTCCAAAGAGACAATATCGCTGTTCTAAAGGGGCAGTGTCGGTGTATTGAAGGGGCAGTGTCACCGTTCTAAAGGGTCAGTGTTGCTGTATTAAAAAAACAGTGTTGCTGTATTAAAGAGGCGGTGTCGCTGTATTTAAGGGGCAGTGTCGCTGTATTAAAGGGATGGTGTTGCTGTATTAAGGGGACAATGTCGCTGTTTTAAACAGCAGTGTCGCTGTATTAAAGGGTCTGTGTCGCTGTATTAAAGTGACAGTGTCGCTGTTCCAAAGTGACTTTGTCGCTGTATTAAAGAGAAAATGTCGCTGTTCTAAAGGGGCAGTGTTGGTGTATTGAAGGGGCAGTGTCACCGTTCTAAAGGGTCAGTGTTGCTGTATTAAAGGGGCAGTGTCTCTGTTCTAAATGGACAGTGATGCTGTATTAAAGGTACAAGGTCACTGTGTTAAACAGCAGTGTCGATGTATTAAAGGGTCAGTGTCACTGTATTAAAGGGGTAGTGTCGCAGTTCTAAAGGGGCAGTGTCGCTATTCTAAAGGGGCAGTGTCGCTGTTCCAAAGGGACAGTGTCACTGTATTAAAGGGGCAGTGTCGCTGTATTTAAAAAACTGTGTCGCTGTATTAAAGAGGCGATGTCGCTCTATTAAAGGGGCAGTGTCGCTGTATTAAAGGGATGGTGTCGCTGTATTAAAGGGGCAGTGTCCCTGTTCTAAAGGGGCAGTGTTGCTCTATTAAAGGGGCAGTCTCTCTGTTCTAAAATGGCAGTGTTGCAGTATTAAAAAAACAGTGTCGTGTATTAAAGAGGCGGTGTCGCTGTATTAAAGGGGCAGTGTCACTGTATTAAAGGGATGATATCCCTGTATTAAAGGGCAGTGTCGCTGTTCGAAGGGGGCAGTGTAGCTGTATTAAAGGGGCAGTGTCTCTGTTCTAAAGGGATGGTGTCACTGTATTAAAGGGGCAGTGTCTCTGTTCTAAAGGGACAGTGTAGCTGTATTAAAGGGGCAGTGTCTCTGTTCTAAAGGGGCAATGTTGCTGTATTAAAGGGACAATGTCGCTGTTTTAAACAGCAGTGTCGATGTATTAAAGGGTCTGTGTCGATGTATTAAAGGGGGAGTGTCGCTGTTCCAAAGAGACAATATCGCTGTTCTAAAGGGGCAGTGTCGGTGTATTGAAGGGGCAGTGTCACCGTTCTAAAGGGTCAGTGTTTGCTGTATTAAAAAACAGTGTTGCTGTATTAAAGAGGCGGTGTCGCTGTATTTAAGGAGCAGTGTCTCTGTTCTAAAGGGGCCGTGTTGCTGTATTAAAGGGACAATGTCTGTGTTAAACAGCAGTGTCGATGTATTAAAGGGTCAGTGTGGCTGTATTAAAGGGGCAGTGTCGCGGTTCTAAAGGGGCAGTGTCACTATTCTAAAGGGGCAGTGTCGCTGTTCCAAAGGGACAGTGTCGCTGTATTAAAGAGACAATGTCGCTGTTCTAAAGGGGCAGTGTCGTTGTATTGAAGGGGCAGTGTCACCGTTCTAAAGGGACAGTGTAGCTGTATTAAAAAAACAGTGCTGCTGTATTAAAGAGGCGGTGTCGCTGTATTTAAGGGGCAGTGTCGCTGTATTAAAGGGATGGTGTTGCTGTATTAAAGGGACAATGTCGCTGTTTTAAACAGCTGTGTCGATGTATTAAAGGGTTTGTGTCGCTGTATTAAAGGGACAGTGTCGCTGTTCTAAAGGGGCAGTGTCGGTGTATTGAAGGGGCAGTTTCATCGTTCTCAAGGGTCAGTGTTGCTGTATTAAAAAAACAGTGTTGCTGTATTAAAGAGGCGGTGTCGCTGTATTAAAGGGGCAGTGTTGCTGTATTAAATGGATGGTGTTGCTGTATTAAAGGGAGTGTGTCGCTGTATTAAAGGGGCAGTGTCGCTGTATTAAAGGCGCAGTGTCTCTGTTCTAAAGGGACAGTGTAGGTATATAAAAGGGGCAGTGTCTCTGTTCTAAAGGGGCAGTATTGCTGTATTAAAAGGGCAATGTCACTGTGTTAAACAGCAATGTCGATGTATTAAAGGGTCTGTGTCGATGTATTAAAGGGGGAGTGTCGCTGTTCCAAAGAGACAATATCGCTGTTCTAAAGGGGCAGTGTCGGTGTATTGAAGGGGCAGTGTCAACGTTCCAGAGGGTCAGTGTTGCTGCATTAAAAAAAGTGTTGCTGTATTAAAGAGGCGGTGTCGCTGTATTTAAGGGGCAATGTCGCTGTATTAAAGGGATGGTGTTGCTGTATTAAAGGGACAATGTCGCTGTTTTAAACAGCAGTGTCGATGTATTAAAGGGTCTGTGTCGATGTATTAAAGGGGGAGTGTCGCTGTTCCAAAGAGACAATATCGCTGTTCTAAAGGGGCAGTGTCGGTGTATTGAAGGGGCAGTGTCACCGTTCTAAAGGGTCAGTGTTGCTGTATTAAAAAAACAGTGTTGCTGTATTAAAGAGGCGGTGTCGCTGTATTTAAGGAGCAGTGTCTCTGTTCTAAAGGGGCCGTGTTGCTGTATTAAAGGGACAATGTCTGTGTTAAACAGCAGTGTCGATGTATTAAAGGGTCAGTGTGGCTGTATTAAAGGGGCAGTGTCGCGGTTCTAAAGGGGCAGTGTCACTATTCTAAAGGGGCAGTGTCGCTGTTCCAAAGGGACAGTGTCGCTGTATTAAAGAGACAATGTCGCTGTTCTAAAGGGGCAGTGTCGTTGTATTGAAGGGGCAGTGTCACCGTTCTAAAGGGACAGTGTAGCTGTATTAAAAAAACAGTGCTTGCTGTATTAAAGAGGCGGTGTCGCTGTATTTAAGGGGCAGTGTCGCTGTATTAAAGGGATGGTGTTGCTGTATTAAAGGGACAATGTCGCTGTTTTAAACAGCTGTGTCGATGTATTAAAGGGTTTGTGTCGCTGTATTAAAGGGACAGTGTCGCTGTTCTAAAGGGGCAGTGTCGGTGTATTGAAGGGGCAGTTTCATCGTTCTCAAGGGTCAGTGTTGCTGTATTAAAAAAACAGTGTTGCTGTATTAAAGAGGCGGTGTCGCTGTATTAAAGGGGCAGTGTTGCTGTATTAAATGGATGGTGTTGCTGTATTAAAGGGAGTGTGTCGCTGTATTAAAGGGGCAGTGTCGCTGTATTAAAGGCGCAGTGTCTCTGTTCTAAAGGGACAGTGTAGGTATATAAAAGGGGCAGTGTCTCTGTTCTAAAGGGGCAGTATTGCTGTATTAAAAGGGCAATGTCACTGTGTTAAACAGCAATGTCGATGTATTAAAGGGTCTGTGTCGATGTATTAAAGGGGGAGTGTCGCTGTTCCAAAGAGACAATATCGCTGTTCTAAAGGGGCAGTGTCGGTGTATTGAAGGGGCAGTGTCAACGTTCCAGAGGGTCAGTGTTGCTGCATTAAAAAAAGTGTTGCTGTATTAAAGAGGCGGTGTCGCTGTATTTAAGGGGCAATGTCGCTGTATTAAAGGGATGGTGTTGCTGTATTAAAGGGACAATGTCGCTGTTTTAAACAGCAGTGTCGATGTATTAAGGGTCTGTGTCGATGTATTAAAGGGGGAGTGTCGCTGTTCCAAAGAGACAATATCGCTGTTCTAAAGGGGCAGTGTCGGTGTATTGAAGGGGCAGTGTCACCGTTCTAAAGGGTCAGTGTTGCTGTATTAAAAAAACAGTGTTGCTGTATTAAAGAGGCGGTGTCGCTGTATTTAAGGAGCAGTGTCTCTGTTCTAAAGGGGCCGTGTTGCTGTATTAAAGGGACAATGTCTGTGTTAAACAGCAGTGTCGATGTATTAAAGGGTCAGTGTGGCTGTATTAAGGGGCAGTGTCGCGGTTCTAAAGGGGCAGTGTCACTATTCTAAAGGGGCAGTGTCGCTGTTCCAAAGGGACAGTGTCGCTGTATTAAAGAGACAATGTCGCTGTTCTAAAGGGGCAGTGTCGTTGTATTGAAGGGGCAGTGTCACCGTTCTAAAGGGACAGTGTAGCTGTATTAAAAAAACAGTGCTGCTGTATTAAAGAGGCGGTGTCGCTGTATTTAAGGGGCAGTGTCGCTGTATTAAAGGGATGGTGTTGCTGTATTAAAGGGACAATGTCGCTGTTTTAAACAGCTGTGTCGATGTATTAAAGGGTTTGTGTCGCTGTATTAAAGGGACAGTGTCGCTGTTCTAAAGGGGCTGTGTCGGTGTATTGAAGGGGCAGTTTCATCGTTCTCAAGGGTCAGTGTTGCTGTATTAAAAAAACAGTGTTGCTGTATTAAAGAGGCGGTGTCGCTGTATTAAAGGGGCAGTGTTGCTGTATTAAATGGATGGTGTTGCTGTATTAAAGGGAGTGTGTCGCTGTATTAAAGGGGCAGTGTCGCTGTATTAAAGGCGCAGTGTCTCTGTTCTAAAGGGACAGTGTAGGTATATAAAAGGGGCAGTGTCTCTGTTCTAAAGGGGCAGTATTGCTGTATTAAAAGGGCAATGTCACTGTGTTAAACAGCAATGTCGATGTATTAAAGGGTCAGTGTCGCCATATTTAAGGGGTAGTGTCGCGGTTCTAAAGGGGCAGTGTCGCTATTCTAAAGGGGCAGTGTCGCTGTTCCAAAGGGACAGTGTCGCTGTATTAAAGAGACAATGTCGCTGTTCTAAAGGGGCAGTGTCGGTGTATTGAAGGGGCAGTGTCACCGTTCTAAAGGGACAGTGTAGCTGTATTAAAAAAAGTGTTGCTGTATTAAAGAGGCGGTGTCGCTGTATTAAGGGGCAGTGTCGCTGTATTAAAGGGATGGTGTTGCTGTATTAAAGGGGCAGTGTCGCTGTTCTAAAGGGGCAGTGTTGCTGTATTAAAGGGGTAGTGTTGCGGTTCTAAAGGGGCAGTGTCGCTATTCTAAAGGGGCAGTGTTGCTGTTCCAAAGGGACAGTGTTGTTTTATTAAAGGAAAATGTCACTTTTCTAAAGGGACAGTGTCGCTGTATTAAAGGGTCTGTGTCGCTGTATTAAAGGGACAGTGCCGCTGTTCCAAAGTGACATTGTCGCTGTATTAAAGAGAAAATGTCGCTGTTCTAAAGGGGTAGTGTTGCTGTATTAAAGGGGCAGTGTCTCTGTTCTAAATGGACAGTGATGCTGTATTAAAGGTACAAGGTCGCTGTGTCAAACAGCAGTGTCGATGTATTAAAGGGTCAGTGTCGCTGTATTAAAGGGGTAGTGTCGCGGTTCTAAAGGGGCAGTGTCGCTATTCTAAAGGGGCAGTGTCGCTGTTCCAAAGGGACAGTGTCGCTGTATTAAAGAGACAATGTCGCTGTTCTAAAGGGGCAGTGTCACCGTTCTAAAGGGTCAGTGTTGCTGTATTAAAAAAACAGTGTTGCTGTATTAAAGAGGCGGTGTCGCTGTATTTAAGGGGTAGTGTCTCTGTTCTAAAGGGGCCGTGTCGCTGTATTAAAGGGACAATGTCTGTGTTAAACAGCAGTGTCGATGTATTAAAGGGTCAGTGTGGCTGTATTAAAGGGGCAGTGTCGCTGTTCCAAAGGGACAGTGTCGCTGTATTAAAGAGACAATGTCGCTGTTCTAAAGGGGCAGTGTCGGTGTATTGTAGGGGCAGTGTCACTGTTCTAAAGGGTCAGTGTTGCTGTATTAAAGGTACAAGGTCGCTGTGTTAAACAGCAGTGTCGATGTATTAAAGGGTCAGTGTCGCTGTATTAAAGGGGTAGTGTCGCGGTTCTAAAGGGGCAGTGTCGCTATTCTAAAGGGGCAGTGTCGCTGTTCCAAAGGGACAGTGTCGCTGTATTAAAGGGACAGTGTTGCTATATTAAAGAGACAGTGTCGCTGTATTAAAGGAATGGTGTCGCTGTATTAAAGGGACGGAATCGCAGTATTATAGGGGCAGCTTCGCTGTATTAAAGGAGCAGTTTCGCTGTATTAAAGGAGCATTGGCACAATGTTAAAGTAACAATGTCGTTGTATCAAAAGGTCAGTCTCAGTGTATAAAAGGGACAGTGTTGGTGCATTAAAGGGGCAGCATCGCTGTATTAAATGGGCTGTGTCACTGAATAAAAGGGGCAATGATGTTGAATTAAAGTGGCAGTGATGCTGTTCTAAAGGCACAGTGTCGGTGTATTAAAGGGACAGTGTTGCTATGTTAAAGGGACAGTGTTGCCATATTAAAGAGACAGTGTCGCTGTATTAAAGGGAGTGTGTCGCTGTATTAAAGGGGAGGTGTCGCTGTATTAAAGGTGCAGTGTCTCTGTTCTAAAGGGGACAGTGTAGGTATATTAAAGGGGCAGTGTCTCTGTTCTAAAGGGGCAGTGTTGCTGTATTAAAGGGACAATGTCTGTGTTAAACAGCAGTGTCGATGTATTAAAGGGTCAGTGTCGCTGTATTAAAGGGGCAGTGTCGCGGTTCTAAAGGGGCAGTGTCACTATTCTAAAGGGGCAGTGTCGCTGTTCCAAAGGGACAGTGTCGCTGTATTAAAGAGACAATGTCGCTGTTCTAAAGGGGCAGTGTCGTTGTATTGAAGGGGCAGTGTCACCGTTCTAAAGGGACAGTGTAGCTGTATTAAAAAAACAGTGCTGCTGTATTAAAGAGGCGGTGTCGCTGTATTTAAGGGGCAGTGTCGCTGTATTAAAGGGATGGTGTTGCTGTATTAAAGGGACAATGTCGCTGTTTTAAACAGCTGTGTCGATGTATTAAAGGGTTTGTGTCGCTGTATTAAAGGGACAGTGTCGCTGTTCTAAAGGGGCAGTGTCGGTGTATTGAAGGGGCAGTTTCATCGTTCTCAAGGGTCAGTGTTGCTGTATTAAAAAAACAGTGTTGCTGTATTAAAGAGGCGGTGTCGCTGTATTAAAGGGGCAGTGTTGCTGTATTAAATGGATGGTGTTGCTGTATTAAAGGGAGTGTGTCGCTGTATTAAAGGGGCAGTGTCGCTGTATTAAAGGCGCAGTGTCTCTGTTCTAAAGGGACAGTGTAGGTATATAAAAGGGGCAGTGTCTCTGTTCTAAAGGGGCAGTATTGCTGTATTAAAAGGGCAATGTCACTGTGTTAAACAGCAATGTCGATGTATTAAAGGGTCTGTGTCGATGTATTAAAGGGGGAGTGTCGCTGTTCCAAAGAGACAATATCGCTGTTCTAAAGGGGCAGTGTCGGTGTATTGAAGGGGCAGTGTCAACGTTCCAGAGGGTCAGTGTTGCTGCATTAAAAAAACAGTGTTGCTGTATTAAAGATGCGGTGTCGCTGTATTAAAGGGATGTTGTCGCTGTATTAAAGGGGCAGTGTTGCTGTTCTAAAGGGGCAGTGTAGCTGTATTAAAGGGGTAGTGTTGCGGTTCTAAAGGGACAGTGTCGCTATTCTAAAGGGGCAGTGTTGCTGTTCCAAGGGACAGTGTCGCTGTATTAAAGAGACAATGTCGCTGTTCTAAAGGGTCAGTGTCGGTGTATTGAATGGGCAATGTCACCGTTCTAAAGGGACAGTGTAGCTGTATTAAAAAAAGTGTTGCTGTATTAAAGAGGCGGTGTCGCTGTATTTAAGGGGCAGTGTCGCTGTATTAAAGCGATGGTGTTGCTGTATTAAAGGGACAATGTCGCTGTTTTAAACAGCTGTGTCGATGTATTAAAGGGTCTGTGTCGCTGTATTAAAGGGACAGTGTCGCTGTTCTAAAGGGGCAGTGCCGGTGTATTGAAGGGGCAGTGTCACCGTTCTAAAGGGTCAGTGTTGCTGTATTAAAAAATCAGTGTTGCTGCATTAAAGAGGCGGTGTCGCTGTATTAAAGGGGCAGTGTTGCTGTATTAAAGGGATGGTGTTGCTGTATTAAATGGGCAGTGTTGCTGTTCCAAAGGGACAGTGTCGCTGTATTAAAGAGACAATGTCGCTGTTCTAAAGGGACAGTGTCGCTGTGTTAAAGGGGCAGTGTAGTTGTAATAAAGGAACAGTATCACTGTATTAAAGGGGCAGTGTCGCTGTTCTAAAGGGACAGTGTTGTTTTATTAAAGGAAAATGTCACTTTTCTAAAGGGACAGTGTCGCTGTGTTAAAGGGGCAGTGTCGCTGTTCTAAAGGGGCAGTGTAGCTGTATTAAAAGGGCAGTGTCTTTGTTCTAAAGGGACAGTGTCGCTGTATTAAAGGGGCAGTGTCTCTGGTCTCAAGGGACAGTTTAGCTGTATTAAAGGGGCAGTGTATCTGTTCTAAAGGGGCAGTGTTGCTGTATTAAAGGGACAATGTCGCTGTGTTAAACAGCAGTGTCGATGTATTAAAGGGTCAGTGTGGCTGTATTAGAGGGGCAGTGTCGCTGTTCTAAAGGGACAGTGTCGCTATTCTAAAGGGGCAGTGTCGCTGTTCCAAAGGGACAGTTTCGCTGTATTAAAGAGACAATGTCGCTGTTCTAAAGGGGCAGTGTCGTTGTATTGAAGGGGCAGTGTCACCGTTCTTAAGGTCAGTGTTGCTGTATTAAATAAACAGAGTCGCTGTATTAAAGAGGCGGTGTCGCTGTATTAAAGGGATGGTGTCGCTGTATTAAAGGGGCAGTGTTGCTGTTCTAAAGGGGCAGTGTAGCTGTATTAAAGGGGCAGTGTCTCTGTTCCAAAGGGGCAGTGTCGGTGTATTGAAGGGGCAGTATCACCGTTCTAAAGGGACAGTGTAGCTGTATTAAAAAAAGTGTTGCTGTATTAAAGAGGCGGTGTCGCTGTATTTAAGGGGCAGTGTCGCTGTATTAAAGGGATGGTGTTGCTGTATTAAGGGGACAATGTCGCTGTTTTAAACAGCAGTGTCGCTGTATTAAAGGGTCTGTGTCGCTGTATTAAAGTGACAGTGTCGCTGTTCCAAAGTGACATTGTCGCTGTATTAAAGAGAAAATGTCGCTGTTCTAAAGGGGCAGTGTTGGTGTATTGAAGGGGCAGTGTCACCGTTCTAAAGGGTCAGTGTTGCTGTATTAAAGGGGCAGTGTCTCTGTTCTAAATGGACAGTGATGCTGTATTAAAGGTACAAGGTCACTGTGTTAAACAGCAGTGTCGATGTATTAAAGGGTCAGTGTCACTGTATTAAAGGGGTAGTGTCGCAGTTCTAAAGGGGCAGTGTCGCTATTCTAAAGGGGCAGTGTCGCTGTTCCAAAGGGACAGTGTCGCTGTATTAAAGAGGCGGTGTCACTGTATTAAAGGGGCAGTGTCGCTGTATTTAAAAAACTGTGTCGCTGTATTAAAGAGGCGATGTCGCTCTATTAAAGGGGCAGTGTCGCTGTATTAAAGGGATGGTGTCGCTGTATTAAAGGGGCAGTGTCCCTGTTCTAAAGGGGCAGTGTTGCTCTATTAAAGGGGCAGTCTCTCTGTTCTAAAATGGCAGTGTTGCAGTATTAAAAAAACAGTGTCGTGTATTAAAGAGGCGGTGTCGCTGTATTAAAGGGGCAGTGTCACTGTATTAAAGGGATGGTGTCGCTGTATTAAAGGGTCTGTGTCGCTGTTCTAAACGGGCAGTGTAGCTGTATTAAAAGGGCGGTGTCTCTGTTCTAAAGGGACAGTGTCGCTGTATTAAAGGGGCAGTGTCTCTGTTCTAAAGGGATAGTGTAGCTGTATTAAAGGGGCAGTGTCTCTGTTCTAAAGGGGCAGTGTTGCTGTATTAAAGGGACAATGTCGCTGTGTTAAACAGCAGTGTCGATGTATTAAAGCGCCAGTGTGGCTGTATTAAAGGGGCAGTGTCGCGGTTCTATTGGGGCAATGTCGCTATTCTAAAGGGGCAGTGTCGCTGTTCCAAAGGGACAGTGTCGCTGTATTAAAGAGACAATGTTGCTGTTCTAAAGGGGCAGTGTCGGTGTATTGAAAGGGCAGTGTCACCGTTCTAAAGAGTCAGTGTTGCTGTATTAAAAAAAGTGTCGCTGTATTAAAGAGGCGGTGTCGCTGTATTAAAGGGGCAGTGTCGCTGTATTAAAGGGGCAGTGTTGCTGTTCTAAAGGGCAGTGTTGCTGTATTAAAGGGGCAGTGTCGCTGTTCTAAAGGGCAGTGTTGCTGTATTAAAAGGGCAGTGTTGCTATATTAAAGGGACAGTGTTGCTATATTAAAGGGGCAGTGTCGCTGTATTAAAGGGGCAGTGTCGCTGGTCTAAAGGGGCAGTGTTGTTTTATTAAAGGGGCAGTGTCGCTGTTCTAAAGGGACAGTGTCGCTGTGTTAAAGGGGCAGTGTCGATGTATTAAAGGGGCAGTGTGGCTGTATTAAAGTGGCGTTGCTGTATGAAAGGGACTGTGTCGCAGTATTAAAGGGCTAGTGTAGTTGTATTAAAGGAACAGTATCACTGTATTAAAGGGGCAGTGTCGCTGTTCTAAAGGGACAGTGTCGCTGTGTTAAAGGGGCAGTGTCGCTGTATTAAAGGGTCGGTGTGGCTATATTAAAGGGTCACTGTCGCTATTTATAGGGGCAGTGTCGCTGTATTAAAGGCCAGTGTCGCTTTTCTAAAGGGGCAGTGTCGTTCTTCCAAAGATAGTGTAGCTGTATTAAAGGGGCAATGATGCTGTATTAAAGGGGCAGTGTCGCTGTATTAAAGGGGTAGTGTCGCTGTATTAAAGGGTCGGTGTGGCTATATTAAAGGGTCACTGTCGCTATTTATAGGGGCAGTGTCGCTGTATTAAAGGCCAGTGTCGCTTTTCTAAAGGGGCAGTGTCGTTCTTCCAAAGATAGTGTAGCTGTATTAAAGGGGCAATGATGCTGTATTAAAGGGGCAGTGTCGCTGTATTAAAGGGGTAGTGTCGCTGTATTAAAGGGACGGATTCGCTGTATTATAGCGGCAGTTTCACTGTATTAAAGGGGCAGTGCCGATGTATAAAAAGGGGCAGTGGCAATATGTTAATGTAGCAATGTCATTGTATCAAAGGGTCAGTCTCAGTATATAAAAGGGACAGTGTTGTTGCATTGAAGGGGCAGCATCGCTTTATTAAATGGGCAGTGTCACTGAATTAAAGGGGCAGTGATGTTGAATTACAGGGGCAGTGATGCTGTTCTAAAGGCACAGTGTCGCTGTATTAAAAGGATAGTGTTGTTATGTTAAAGGGGCTGTGTTGCCATATTAAAGAGACAGTGTCACTGTATTAAAGGGATGGTGTCACTGTATTAAAGGGGCGGTGTCGCTGTTCTAAAGGGACAGTGTAGGTATATTAAAGGGGCAATGTCTCTGTTCCAAAGGGGCTGCATTGCTGTATTAAATGGGCAATGTCACTGTGTTAAACAGCAGTGTCGATGTATTACAGGGTCAATGTCGCTATATTAAAGAGACAGTGTCGCTGTATTAAAGGGGCTGTGTCGCTGTATTAAAGGGACGGAATCGCTGTATTATAGGGGCAGCTTCGCTATATCGAAGGAGCAGTTTCGCTGTATCAAAGGGGCAGTGGCACAATGTTAAAGTAACAATGTCGTTGTATCAAAGGGTCAGTCTCAGTGTATAAAAGGGACAGTGTTATTGCCTTAAAGGGGCAGCGTTGTTGTATTAAATGGGCTGTGACACTGAATAAAAGGGGCAGTGATGTTGAATTAAAGTGGCAGTGATGCTGTTCTAAAGGCACAGTGTCGCTGCATTAAAGAGACAGTGTTGCTATGTTAAAGGGAGAGTATTGCCATATTAAAGAGACAGTGTCGCTGTATTAAAGGGATGGTGTCGTTGTATTAAAGGGGCGGTGTCGCTGTTCTAAAGGGGCATTTTTACTGTATTACAAAAACACTGTCGCTGTATTAAAGAGGCAGTGTCGCTGTATTAAAGGGGCAGTGTCGCTGTTTAAAGGGATGGTGTCGCTGTATTAAAGGGGCAGTGTCGCTGTTCTAAAGGGGCAGTGTAGCTGTATTAAAAGGGCAGTGTCTTTGTTCTAAAGGGACAGTGTCGCTGTATTAAAGGGGCAGTGTCTCTGGTCTAAAGGGACAGTTTAGATGTATTAAAGGGGCAGTGTCTCTGTTCTAAAGGGGCAGTGTTGCTGTATTAAAGGGACAATGTCGCTGTGTTAAAGGGGCAGTGTAGTTGTAATAAAGGAACAGTATCACTGTGTTAAAGGGGCAGTGTTGCTGTATTAAAGGGTCAGTGTGGCTATATTAAAGGGTCACTGTTGCTATTTATAGGGGCAGTGTCGCTGTATTAAAGGCCAGTGTCGCTTTTCTAAAGGGGCAGTGTCGCTTTTCCAAAGATAGTGTAGCTGTATTAAAGGGGCAGTGATGCTGTATTAAAAGGGCAGTGTCGCAGTATTAAAGGGGTAGTGTCGCTGTATTAAAGGGACGGATTCGCTGTATTATAGCGGCAGTTTCGCTGTATTAAAGGGGCAGTGCCGCAGTATAAAAAGGGGCAGTGGCACTATGTTAAAGTAGCAATGTCATTGTTTCAAAGGGTCAGTCTCAGTATATAAAAGGGACAGTGTTGTTGCATTAAAGGGGCAGCATCGCTTTATTAAATGGGCAGTGTCACTGAATTAAAGGGGCAGTGATGTTGAATTATAGGGGCAGTGATGCTGTTCTAAAGGCACAGTGTCGCTGTGTTAAAGGGACAGTGTTGCTATGTTAAAGGGACAGTGTTGCCATATTAAAGAGACAGTGTCACTGTATTAAAGGGATGGTGTCACTGTATTAAAGGGGCGGTGTCGCTGTTCTAAAGGGGCAGTGTCGCTGTATTAAAGGGGCAATGTCTCTGTTCTAAAGGGACAGTGTAGGTATATTAAATGGGCAATGTCTCTGTTCTAAAAGGGCAGTATTGCTGTATTAAAGGGGCAATGTCACTGTGTTAAATAGCAGTGTCAATGTATTAAAGGTTCAGTGTCGCTATATTAAAGAGACAGTATCGCTGTATTAAAGGGGCTGTGTCGCTGTATTAAAGGGACGGAATCACTGTATTATAGGGGCAGCTTTGCTGTACTAAAGGAGCAGTTTCGCTGTATTAAAGGGGCAGTGGCACAATGTTAAAGTAACAATGTCGTTGTATCAAAGGGTCAGTCTCAGTGTATAAAAGGAACAGTGTTGTTGCCTTAAAGGGGCAGAGTTGCTGTATTAAATGGGCTGTGTCACTGAATAAAAGGGGCAGTAATGTTGAATTAAAGTGGCAGTGATGCTGTTCTAAAGGCACAGTGTTGCTGTATTAAAGGGACAGTGTTGCTATGTTAAAGGGACAGTGTTGCCATATTAAAGAGACAGTGTCGCTGTATTAAAGGGATGGTGTCGTTGTATTAAAGGGGCGGTGTCGCTGTTCTAAAGGGGCAGTGTCGCTGTATTAAAGGGGCAGTGTTGCTATGTTAAAGGGACAGTGTTGCCATATTAAAGAGACAGTGTCGCTGTATTAAAGGGATGGTGTCGTTGTATTAAAGGGGCGGTGTCGCTGTTCTAAAGGGGAAGTGTCGCTGTATTAAAGGGGCAGTGTCTCTGTTCTAAAGGGATAGTGTAGGTGCATTAAAGGGGCAGTATCTCTGTTCTAAAGGGGCAGTGTTAACGTATTACAAAAACAGTGTCGCTGTATTAAAGAGGCGGTGATGCTCTATTAAAGGGGCAGTGTCGCTGTATTAAAGGGATGGTGTCGCTGTATTAAAGGGGCAGTGTCGCTGTTCTAAAGGGGCAGTGTAGCTGTATTAAAAGGGCAGTGTCTCTGTTCTAAAGGGACAGTGTCGCTGTATTAAAGGGGCAATGTCGCTGTATTAAAGGGATGGTGTTGCTGTATTAAAGGGACAATGTCGCTGTTTTAAACAGCAGTGTCAATGTATTAAAGGGTCTGTGTCGCTTTATTAAAGGGTTAGTGTCGCTGTTCCAAAGTGACAGTGTCGCTGTATTAAAGAGACAATGTCGCTGTTCTAAAGGGGCAGTGTCGGTGTATTGAAGGGGCAGTGTCACCGTTCTAAAGGGTCAGTGTTGCTGTATTAAAAAAACAGTGTTGCTGTATTAAAGAGGCGGTGTCGCTGTATTTAAGGGGCAGTGTCTCTGTTCTAAAGGGGCCATGTTGCTGTATTAAAGGGACAATGTCTGTGTTAAACAGCAGTGTCGATGTATTAAAGGGTCAGTGTGGTTGTATTAAAGGGGCAGTGTCGCGGTTCTAAAGGGGCAGTGTCACTATTCTAAAGGGGCAGTGTCGCTGTTCCAAAGGGACAGTGTCGCTGTATTAAAGAGACAATGTCGCTGTTCTAAAGGGGCAGTGTCGGTGTATTGAATGGGCAATGTCACCGTTCTAAAGGGACAGTGTAGCTGTATTAAAAAAAGTGTTGCTGTATTAAAGAGGCGGTGTCGCTGTATTTAAGGGGCAGTGTCGCTGTATTAAAGCGATGGTGTTGCTGTATTAAAGGGACAATGTCGCTGTTTTAAACAGCTGTGTCGATGTATTAAAGGGTCTGTGTCGCTGTATTAAAGGGACAGTGTCGCTGTTCTAAAGGGGCAGTGTTGCTGTATTAAAAAATCAGTGTTGCTGCATTAAAGAGGCGGTGTCGCTGTATTAAAGGGGCAGTGTTGCTGTATTAAAGGGATGGTGTTGCTGTATTAAATGGGCAGTGTTGCTGTTCCAAAGGGACAGTGTCGCTGTATTAAAGAGACAATGTCGCTGTTCTAAAGGGACAGTGTCGCTGTGTTAAAGGGGCAGTGTAGTTGTAATAAAGGAACAGTATCACTGTATTAAAGGGGCAGTGTCGCTGTTCTAAAGGGACAGTGTTGTTTTATTAAAGGAAAATGTCACTTTTCTAAAGGGACAGTGTCGCTGTGTTAAAGGGGCAGTGTCGCTGTTCTAAAGGGGCAGTGTAGCTGTATTAAAAGGGCAGTGTCTTTGTTCTAAAGGGACAGTGTCGCTGTATTAAAGGGGCAGTGTCTCTGGTCTCAAGGGACAGTTTAGCTGTATTAAAGGGGCAGTGTATCTGTTCTAAAGGGGCAGTGTTGCTGTATTAAAGGGACAATGTCGCTGTGTTAAACAGCAGTGTCGATGTATTAAAGGGTCAGTGTGGCTGTATTAGAGGGGCAGTGTCGCTGTTCTAAAGGGACAGTGTCGCTATTCTAAAGGGGCAGTGTCGCTGTTCCAAAGGGACAGTTTCGCTGTATTAAAGAGACAATGTCGCTGTTCTAAAGGGGCAGTGTCGTTGTATTGAAGGGGCAGTGTCACCGTTCTTAAGGTCAGTGTTGCTGTATTAAATAAACAGAGTCGCTGTATTAAAGAGGCGGTGTCGCTGTATTAAAGGGATGGTGTCGCTGTATTAAAGGGGCAGTGTTGCTGTTCTAAAGGGGCAGTGTAGCTGTATTAAAGGGGCAGTGTCTCTGTTCCAAAGGGGCAGTGTCGGTGTATTGAAGGGGCAGTATCACCGTTCTAAAGGGACAGTGTAGCTGTATTAAAAAAAGTGTTGCTGTATTAAAGAGGCGGTGTCGCTGTATTTAAGGGGCAGTGTCGCTGTATTAAAGGGATGGTGTTGCTGTATTAAGGGGACAATGTCGCTGTTTTAAACAGCAGTGTCGCTGTATTAAAGGGTCTGTGTCGCTGTATTAAAGTGACAGTGTCGCTGTTCCAAAGTGACATTGTCGCTGTATTAAAGAGAAAATGTCGCTGTTCTAAAGGGGCAGTGTTGGTGTATTGAAGGGGCAGTGTCACCGTTCTAAAGGGTTAGTGTTGCTGTATTAAAGGGGCAGTGTCTCTGTTCTAAATGGACAGTGATGCTGTATTAAAGGTACAAGGTCACTGTGTTAAACAGCAGTGTCGATGTATTAAAGGGTCAGTGTCACTGTATTAAAGGGGTAGTGTCGCAGTTCTAAAGGGGCAGTGTCGCTATTCTAAAGGGGCAGTGTCGCTGTTCCAAAGGGACGGAAGTGTCACTGTATTAAAGGGGCAGTGTCGCTGTATTTAAAAAACTGTGTCGCTGTATTAAAGAGGCGATGTCGCTCTATTAAAGGGGCAGTGTCGCTGTATTAAAGGGATGGTGTCGCTGTATTAAAGGGGCAGTGTCCCTGTTCTAAAGGGGCAGTGTTGCTCTATTAAAGGGGCAGTCTCTCTGTTCTAAAATGGCAGTGTTGCAGTATTAAAAAAACAGTGTCGTGTATTAAAGAGGCGGTGTCGCTGTATTAAAGGGGCAGTGTCACTGTATTAAAGGGATGATATCCCTGTATTAAAGGGCAGTGTCGCTGTTCGAAGGGGGCAGTGTAGCTGTATTAAAGGGGCAGTGTCTCTGTTCTAAAGGGATGGTGTCACTGTATTAAAGGGGCAGTGTCTCTGTTCTAAAGGGACAGTGTAGCTGTATTAAAGGGGCAGTGTCTCTGTTCTAAAGGGGCAATGTTGCTGTATTAAAGGGACAATGTCGCTGTTTTAAACAGCAGTGTCGATGTATTAAAGGGTCTGTGTCGATGTATTAAAGGGGGAGTGTCGCTGTTCCAAAGAGACAATATCGCTGTTCTAAAGGGGCAGTGTCGGTGTATTGAAGGGGCAGTGTCACCGTTCTAAAGGGTCAGTGTTGCTGTATTAAAAAAACAGTGTTGCTGTATTAAAGAGGCGGTGTCGCTGTATTTAAGGAGCAGTGTCTCTGTTCTAAAGGGGCCGTGTTGCTGTATTAAAGGGACAATGTCTGTGTTAAACAGCAGTGTCGATGTATTAAAGGGTCAGTGTGGCTGTATTAAAGGGGCAGTGTCGCGGTTCTAAAGGGGCAGTGTCACTATTCTAAAGGGGCAGTGTCGCTGTTCCAAAGGGACAGTGTCGCTGTATTAAAGAGACAATGTCGCTGTTCTAAAGGGGCAGTGTCGTTGTATTGAAGGGGCAGTGTCACCGTTCTAAAGGGACAGTGTAGCTGTATTAAAAAAACAGTGCTGCTGTATTAAAGAGGCGGTGTCGCTGTATTTAAGGGGCAGTGTCGCTGTATTAAAGGGATGGTGTTGCTGTATTAAAGGGACAATGTCGCTGTTTTAAACAGCTGTGTCGATGTATTAAAGGGTTTGTGTCGCTGTATTAAAGGGACAGTGTCGCTGTTCTAAAGGGGCAGTGTCGGTGTATTGAAGGGGCAGTTTCATCGTTCTCAAGGGTCAGTGTTGCTGTATTAAAAAAACAGTGTTGCTGTATTAAAGAGGCGGTGTCGCTGTATTAAAGGGGCAGTGTTGCTGTATTAAATGGATGGTGTTGCTGTATTAAAGGGAGTGTGTCGCTGTATTAAAGGGGCAGTGTCGCTGTATTAAAGGCGCAGTGTCTCTGTTCTAAAGGGACAGTGTAGGTATATAAAAGGGGCAGTGTCTCTGTTCTAAAGGGGCAGTATTGCTGTATTAAAAGGGCAATGTCACTGTGTTAAACAGCAATGTCGATGTATTAAAGGGTCTGTGTCGATGTATTAAAGGGGGAGTGTCGCTGTTCCAAAGAGACAATATCGCTGTTCTAAAGGGGCAGTGTCGGTGTATTGAAGGGGCAGTGTCAACGTTCCAGAGGGTCAGTGTTGCTGCATTAAAAAAACAGTGTTGCTGTATTAAAGATGCGGTGTCGCTGTATTAAAGGGATGTTGTCGCTGTATTAAAGGGGCAGTGTTGCTGTTCTAAAGGGGCAGTGTAGCTGTATTAAAGGGGTAGTGTTGTGGTTCTAAAGGGACAGTGTCGCTATTCTAAAGGGGCAGTGTTGCTGTTCCAAAGGGACAGTGTCGCTGTATTAAAGAGACAATGTCGCTGTTCTAAAGGGGCAGTGTCGGTGTATTGAATGGGCAATGTCACCGTTCTAAAGGGACAGTGTAGCTGTATTAAAAAAAGTGTTGCTGTATTAAAGAGGCGGTGTCGCTGTATTTAAGGGGCAGTGTCGCTGTATTAAAGCGATGGTGTTGCTGTATTAAAGGGACAATGTCGCTGTTTTAAACAGCTGTGTCGATGTATTAAAGGGTCTGTGTCGCTGTATTAAAGGGACAGTGTCGCTGTTCTAAAGGGGCAGTGCCGGTGTATTGAAGGGGCAGTGTCACCGTTCTAAAGGGTCAGTGTTGCTGTATTAAAAAATCAGTGTTGCTGCATTAAAGAGGCGGTGTCGCTGTATTAAAGGGGCAGTGTTGCTGTATTAAAGGGATGGTGTTGCTGTATTAAATGGGCAGTGTTGCTGTTCCAAAGGGACAGTGTCGCTGTATTAAAGAGACAATGTCGCTGTTCTAAAGGGACAGTGTCGCTGTGTTAAAGGGGCAGTGTAGTTGTAATAAAGGAACAGTATCACTGTATTAAAGGGGCAGTGTCGCTGTTCTAAAGGGACAGTGTTGTTTTATTAAAGGAAAATGTCACTTTTCTAAAGGGACAGTGTCGCTGTGTTAAAGGGGCAGTGTCGCTGTTCTAAAGGGGCAGTGTAGCTGTATTAAAAGGGCAGTGTCTTTGTTCTAAAGGGACAGTGTCGCTGTATTAAAGGGGCAGTGTCTCTGGTCTCAAGGGACAGTTTAGCTGTATTAAAGGGGCAGTGTATCTGTTCTAAAGGGGCAGTGTTGCTGTATTAAAGGGACAATGTCGCTGTGTTAAACAGCAGTGTCGATGTATTAAAGGGTCAGTGTGGCTGTATTAGAGGGGCAGTGTCGCTGTTCTAAAGGGACAGTGTCGCTATTCTAAAGGGGCAGTGTCGCTGTTCCAAAGGGACAGTTTCGCTGTATTAAAGAGACAATGTCGCTGTTCTAAAGGGGCAGTGTCGTTGTATTGAAGGGGCAGTGTCACCGTTCTTAAGGTCAGTGTTGCTGTATTAAATAAACAGAGTCGCTGTATTAAAGAGGCGGTGTCGCTGTATTAAAGGGATGGTGTCGCTGTATTAAAGGGGCAGTGTTGCTGTTCTAAAGGGGCAGTGTAGCTGTATTAAAGGGGCAGTGTCTCTGTTCCAAAGGGGCAGTGTCGGTGTATTGAAGGGGCAGTATCACCGTTCTAAAGGGACAGTGTAGCTGTATTAAAAAAAGTGTTGCTGTATTAAAGAGGCGGTGTCGCTGTATTTAAGGGGCAGTGTCGCTGTATTAAAGGGATGGTGTTGCTGTATTAAGGGGACAATGTCGCTGTTTTAAACAGCAGTGTCGCTGTATTAAAGGGTCTGTGTCGCTGTATTAAAGTGACAGTGTCGCTGTTCCAAAGTGACATTGTCGCTGTATTAAAGAGAAAATGTCGCTGTTCTAAAGGGGCAGTGTTGGTGTATTGAAGGGGCAGTGTCACCGTTCTAAAGGGTCAGTGTTGCTGTATTAAAGGGGCAGTGTCTCTGTTCTAAATGGACAGTGATGCTGTATTAAAGGTACAAGGTCACTGTGTTAAACAGCAGTGTCGATGTATTAAAGGGTCAGTGTCACTGTATTAAAGGGGTAGTGTCGCAGTTCTAAAGGGGCAGTGTCGCTATTCTAAAGGGGCAGTGTCGCTGTTCCAAAGGGACAGTGTCGCTGTATTAAAGAGGCGGTGTCACTGTATTAAAGGGGCAGTGTCGCTGTATTTAAAAAACTGTGTCGCTGTATTAAAGAGGCGATGTCGCTCTATTAAAGGGGCAGTGTCGCTGTATTAAAGGGATGGTGTCGCTGTATTAAAGGGGCAGTGTCCCTGTTCTAAAGGGGCAGTGTTGCTCTATTAAAGGGGCAGTCTCTCTGTTCTAAAATGGCAGTGTTGCAGTATTAAAAAAAACAGTGTCGTGTATTAAAGAGGCGGTGTCGCTGTATTAAAGGGGCAGTGTCACTGTATTAAAGGGATGATATCCCTGTATTAAAGGGCAGTGTCGCTGTTCGAAGGGGGCAGTGTAGCTGTATTAAAGGGGCAGTGTCTCTGTTCTAAAGGGATGGTGTCACTGTATTAAAGGGGCAGTGTCTCTGTTCTAAAGGGACAGTGTAGCTGTATTAAAGGGGCAGTGTCTCTGTTCTAAAGGGGCAATGTTGCTGTATTAAAGGGACAATGTCGCTGTTTTAAACAGCAGTGTCGATGTATTAAAGGGTCTGTGTCGATGTATTAAAGGGGGAGTGTCGCTGTTCCAAAGAGACAATATCGCTGTTCTAAAGGGGCAGTGTCGGTGTATTGAAGGGGCAGTGTCACCGTTCTAAAGGGTCAGTGTTGCTGTATTAAAAAAAGTGTTGCTGTATTAAAGAGGCGGTGTCGCTGTATTTAAGGGGCAGTGTCGCTGTATTAAAGGGATGGTGTTGCTGTATTAAGGGGACAATGTCGCTGTTTTAAACAGCAGTGTCGCTGTATTAAAGGGTCTGTGTCGCTGTATTAAAGTGACAGTGTCGCTGTTCCAAAGTGACTTTGTCGTTGTATTAAAGAGAAAATGTCGCTGTTCTAAAGGGGCAGTGTTGGTGTATTGAAGGGGCAGTGTCACCGTTCTAAAGGGTCAGTGTTGCTGTATTAAAGGGGCAGTGTCTCTGTTCTAAATGGACAGTGATGCTGTATTAAAGGTACAAGGTCACTGTGTTAAACAGCAGTGTCGATGTATTAAAGGGTCAGTGTCACTGTATTAAAGAGGTAGTGTCGCAGTTCTAAAGGGGCAGTGTCGCTATTCTAAAGGGGCAGTGTCGCTGTTCCAAAGGGACAGTGTCACTGTATTAAAGGGGCAGTGTCGCTGTATTTAAAAAACTGTGTCGCTGTATTAAAGAGGCGATGTCGCTCTATTAAAGGGGCAGTGTCGCTGTATTAAAGGGATGGTGTCGCTGTATTAAAGGGGCAGTGTCCCTGTTCTAAAGGGGCAGTGTTGCTCTATTAAAGGGGCAGTCTCTCTGTTCTAAAATGGCAGTGTTGCAGTATTAAAAAAACAGTGTCGTGTATTAAAGAGGCGGTGTCGCTGTATTAAAGGGGCAGTGTCACTGTATTAAAGGGATGATATCCCTGTATTAAAGGGCAGTGTCGCTGTTCGAAGGGGGCAGTGTAGCTGTATTAAAGGGCAGTGTCTCTGTTCTAAAGGGATGGTGTCACTGTATTAAAGGGGCAGTGTCTCTGTTCTAAAGGGACAGTGTAGCTGTATTAAAGGGGCAGTGTCTCTGTTCTAAAGGGGCAATGTTGCTGTATTAAAGGGACAATGTCGCTGTTTTAAACAGCAGTGTCGATGTATTAAAGGGTCTGTGTCGATGTATTAAAGGGGGAGTGTCGCTGTTCCAAAGAGACAATATCGCTGTTCTAAAGGGGCAGTGTCGGTGTATTGAAGGGGCAGTGTCACCGTTCTAAAGGGTCAGTGTTGCTGTATTAAAAAAACAGTGTTGCTGTATTAAAGAGGCGGTGTCGCTGTATTTAAGGAGCAGTGTCTCTGTTCTAAAGGGGCCGTGTTGCTGTATTAAAGGGACAATGTCTGTGTTAAACAGCAGTGTCGATGTATTAAAGGGTCAGTGTGGCTGTATTAAAGGGGCAGTGTCGCGGTTCTAAAGGGGCAGTGTCACTATTCTAAAGGGGCAGTGTCGCTGTTCCAAAGGGACAGTGTCGCTGTATTAAAGAGACAATGTCGCTGTTCTAAAGGGGCAGTGTCGTTGTATTGAAGGGGCAGTGTCACCGTTCTAAAGGGACAGTGTAGCTGTATTAAAAAAACAGTGCTGCTGTATTAAAGAGGCGGTGTCGCTGTATTTAAGGGGCAGTGTCGCTGTATTAAAGGGATGGTGTTGCTGTATTAAAGGGACAATGTCGCTGTTTTAAACAGCTGTGTCGATGTATTAAAGGGTTTGTGTCGCTGTATTAAAGGGACAGTGTCGCTGTTCTAAAGGGGCAGTGTCGGTGTATTGAAGGGGCAGTTTCATCGTTCTCAAGGGTCAGTGTTGCTGTATTAAAAAAACAGTGTTGCTGTATTAAAGAGGCGGTGTCGCTGTATTAAAGGGGCAGTGTTGCTGTATTAAATGGATGGTGTTGCTGTATTAAAGGGAGTGTGTCGCTGTATTAAAGGGGCAGTGTCGCTGTATTAAAGGCGCAGTGTCTCTGTTCTAAAGGGACAGTGTAGGTATATAAAAGGGGCAGTGTCTCTGTTCTAAAGGGGCAGTATTGCTGTATTAAAAGGGCAATGTCACTGTGTTAAACAGCAATGTCGATGTATTAAAGGGTCTGTGTCGATGTATTAAAGGGGGAGTGTCGCTGTTCAAAGAGACAATATCGCTGTTCTAAAGGGGCAGTGTCGGTGTATTGAAGGGGCAGTATCAACGTTCCAGAGGGTCAGTGTTGCTGCATTAAAAAAACAGTGTTGCTGTATTAAAGATGCGGTGTCGCTGTATTAAAGGGATGTTGTCGCTGTATTAAAGGGGCAGTGTTGCTGTTCTAAAGGGGCAGTGTAGCTGTATTAAAGGGGTAGTGTTGCGGTTCTAAAGGGACAGTGTCGCTATTCTAAAGGGGCAGTGTTGCTGTTCCAAAGGGACTGTGTCGCTGTATTAAAGAGACAATGTGGCTGTTCTAAAGGGACAATGTCACTGTGTTAAAGGTGTAGTGTTGCGGTTCTAAAGGGGCAGTGTCGCTATTCTAAAGGGGCAGTGTTGCTGTTCCAAAGGGACAGTGTCGCTGTATTAAAGAGACAATGTCGCTGTTCTAAAGGTAAAGTGTCACTGTGTTAAAGGGGCAGTGTAGTTGTAATAAAGGAACAGTATCACTGTATTAAAGGGGCAGTGTTGCTGTTCTAAAGGGACTGTGTTGTTTTATTAAAGTGACAGTGTCACTTTTCTAAAGGGACAGCGTCGCTGTGTTAAAGGGGCAGTGTCGCTGTATTAAAGGGTCGGTGTGGCTATATTAAAGGGTGGCTGTCGCTATTTATAGGGGCAGTGTCGCTGTATTAAAGGCAAGTGTCGCTTTTCTAAAGGGGCAGTGTTGCTCTTCCAAAGATAGTGTAGCTGTATTAAAGGAGCAGTGATGCTGTATTGAAAGGGTAGTGTCGCTGTATTAAAGGGACGTAATCGCTGTATTATAGCAGCAGTTTCACTGTATTAAAGGGGCCGTGCCGCTGTATAAAAAGGGGCAGTGGCATTATGTTAAAGTACCAATGTCATTGTATCAAAAGGTCAGCCTCACTATATAAAATGGACCGTGTTGTTCTATTAAAGGGGCAGCATCGCTGTATTAAATGGGCAGTGTCACTGAATTAAAGGGGCAGTGATGTTGAATTACAGGGGCAGTGATGCTGTTCGAAAGGCACAGTGTCGCTGTATTAAAGGGTCAATGTCGCTATATTAAAGAGACAGTGTCACTGTATTAAAGGGGCTGTGTCGCTGTATTAAAGGGACGGAATCGCAGTATTATAGGGGCAGCTTCGCTGTATTAAAGGAGCAGTTTTGCTGTATTAAAGGGGCATTGGCACAATGTAAAGTAACAATGTCGTTGTATCAAAAGGTCAGTCTCAGTGTATAAAAGGGACAGTGTTGGTGCATTAAAGGGGCAGCATCGCTGTATTAAATGGGCTGTGTCACTGAATAAAAGGGGCAATGATGTTGAATTAAAGTGGCAGTGATGCTGTTCTAAAGGCACAGTGTCGGTGTATTAAAGGGACAGTGTTGCTATGTTAAAGGGACAGTGTTGCCATATTAAAGAGACAGTGTCGCTGTATTAAAGGGAGTGTGTCGCTGTATTAAAGGGGAGGTGTCGCTGTATTAAAGGTGCAGTGTCTCTGTTCTAAAGGGACAGTGTAGGTATATTAAAGGGGCAGTGTCGCTGTTCTAAAGGGGCAGTGTCGGTGTATTGAAGGGGCAGTGTCACTGTTCTAAAGGGACAGTGTAGCTGTATTAAAAAAAGTGTTGCTGTATTAAAGAGGCGGTGTCGCTGTATTTAAGGGGTAATGTCGCTGTATTAAAGGGATGGTGTTGCTGTATTAAAGGGACAATGTCGCTGTTTTAAACAGCAGTGTCAATGTATTAAAGGGTCTGTGTCGCTGTATTAAAGGGTCAGTGTCGCTGTTCCAAAGTGACAGTGTCGCTGTATTAAAGAGACAATGTCGCTGTTCTAAAGGGGCAGTGTCGGTGTATTGAAGGGGCAGTGTCACCGTTCTAAAGGGTCAGTGTTGCTGTATTAAAAAAAACAGTGTTGCTGTATTAAAGAGGCGGTGTCGCTGTATTTAAGGAGCAGTGTCTCTGTTCTAAAGGGGCTGTGTTGCTGTATTAAAGGGACAATGTCTGTGTTAAACAGCAGTGTCGATGTATTAAAGGGTCAGTGTGGCTGTATTAAAGGGGCAGTGTCGCGGTTCTAAAGGGGCAGTGTCACTATTCTAAAGGGGCAGTGTCGCTGTTCCAAAGGGACAGTGTCGCTGTATTAAAGAGACAATGTCGCTGTTCTAAAGGGGCAGTGTCAGTGTATTGAAGGGGCAGTGTCACCGTTCTAAAGGGACAGTGTAGCTGTATTAAAAAAAACAGTGCTGCTGTATTAAAGAGGCGGTGTCGCTGTATTTAAGGGGCAGTGTCGCTGTATTAAAGCGATGGTGTTGCTGTATTAAAGGGGACAATGTCGCTGTTTTAAACAGCTGTGTCGATGTATTAAAGGGTTTGTGTCGCTGTATTAAAGGGACAGTGTCGCTGTTCTAAAGGGGCAGTGTCGGTGTATTGAAGGGGCAGTTTCATCGTTCTCAAGAGTCAGTGTTGCTGTATTAAAAAAAGTGTTGCTGTATTAAAGAGGCGGTGTCGCTGTATTTAAGGGGCAATGTCGCAGTATTAAAGGGATGGTGGTTGCTGTATTAAAGGGACAATGTCGCTGTTTTAAACAGCAGTGTCAATGTATTAAAGGGTCTGTGTCGCTGTATTAAAGGGTCAGTGTCGCTGTTCCAAAGTGACAGTGTCGCTGTATTAAAGAGACAATGTCGCTGTTCTAAAGGGGCAGTGTCGGTGTATTGAAGGGGCAGTGTCACCGTTCTAAAGAGACAGTGTAGCTGTATTAAAAAAACAGTGTTGCTGTATTAAAGAGGCGGTGTCGCTGTATTTAAGGGGCAGTGTCGCTGTATTAAAGGGATGGTGTTGCTGTATTAAAGGGGCAGTGTCGCTGTTCTAAAGGGGCAGTGTTGCTGTATTAAAGGGGTAGTGTTGCGGTTCTAAAGGGGCAGTGTCGCTATTCTAAAGGGGCAGTGTTGCTGTTCCAAAGGGACAGTGTTGTTTTATTAAAGGAAAATGTCACTTTTCTAAAGTGACAGTGTCGCTGTGTTAAAGGGGCAGTGTCGCTGTTCTAAAGGGATAGTGTTGTTTTATTAAAGGAAAATGTCACTTTTCTAAAGGGACAGTGTCGCTGTGTTAAAGGGGCAGTGTCGCTGTTCTAAAGGGACAGTGTCGCTGTATTAAAGGGGCAGTGTCCCTATTCTAAAGGGACAGTGTAGCTGTATTAATGGGGCAGTGTCTCTGTTCTAAAGGGGCAGTGTTGTTGTATTAAAGAGACAATGTCGCTGTTCTAAAGGGGCAGTGTCGATGTATTAAAGGGACAGTGTTGCTATGTTAAAGGGACAGTGTTGCCATATTAAAGAGACAGTGTCGCTGTATTAAAGGGAGTGTGTCGCTGTATTAAAGGGGAGGTGTCGCTGTATTAAAGGTGCAGTGTCTCTGTTCTAAAGGGACAGTGTAGGTATATTAAAGGGGCAGTGTCTCTGTTCTAAAGGGGCAGTATTGCTGTATTAAAGGGGCAATGTCACTGTGTTAAACAGCAGTGTCGATGTATTAAAGGGTCAGTGTCGCTGTATTAAAGGGGCAGTGTCGCGGTTCTAAAGGGGCAGTGTCGCTATTCTAAAGGGGCAGTGTCGCTGTTCCAAAGGGACAGTGTCGCTGTATTAAAGAGACAATGTCGCTGTTCTAAAGGGGCAGTGTCGGTGTATTGAAGGGGCAGTGTCACCGTTCTAAAGGGACAGTGTAGCTGTATTAAAAAAAGTGTTGCTGTATTAAAGAGGCGGTGTCGCTGTATTTAAGGGGCAATGTCGCAGTATTAAAGGGATGGTGTTGCTGTATTAAAGGGACAATGTCGTTGTTTTAAACAGCAGTGTCAATGTATTAAAGGGTCTGTGTCGCTGTATTAAAGGGGCCGTGCCGCTGTATAAAAAGGGGCAGTGGCATTATGTTAAAGTACCAATGTCATTGTATCAAAAGGTCAGCCTCACTATATAAAATGGACCGTGTTGTTCTATTAAAGGGGCAGCATCGCTGTATTAAATGGGCAGTGTCACTGAATTAAAGGGGCAGTGATGTTGAATTACAGGGGCAGTGATGCTGTTCGAAAGGCACAGTGTCGCTGTATTAAAGGGTCAATGTCGCTATATTAAAGAGACAGTGTCACTGTATTAAAGGGGCTGTGTCGCTGTATTAAAGGGACGGAATCGCAGTATTATAGGGGCAGCTTCGCTGTATTAAAGGAGCAGTTTTGCTGTATTAAAGGGGCATTGGCACAATGTTAAAGTAACAATGTCGTTGTATCAAAAGGTCAGTCTCAGTGTATAAAAGGGACAGTGTTGGTGCATTAAAGGGGCAGCATCGCTGTATTAAATGGGCTGTGTCACTGAATAAAAGGGGCAATGATGTTGAATTAAAGTGGCAGTGATGCTGTTCTAAAGGCACAGTGTCGGTGTATTAAAGGGACAGTGTTGCTATGTTAAAGGGACAGTGTTGCCATATTAAAGAGACAGTGTCGCTGTATTAAAGGGAGTGTGTCGCTGTATTAAAGGGGAGGTGTCGCTGTATTAAAGGTGCAGTGTCTCTGTTCTAAAGGGACAGTGTAGGTATATTAAAGGGGCAGTGTCGCTGTTCTAAAGGGGCAGTGTCGGTGTATTGAAGGGGCAGTGTCACTGTTCTAAAGGGACAGTGTAGCTGTATTAAAAAAAGTGTTGCTGTATTAAAGAGGCGGTGTCGCTGTATTTAAGGGGTAATGTCGCTGTATTAAAGGGATGGTGTTGCTGTATTAAAGGGACAATGTCGCTGTTTTAAACAGCAGTGTCAATGTATTAAAGGGTCTGTGTCGCTGTATTAAAGGGTCAGTGTCGCTGTTCCAAAGTGACAGTGTCGCTGTATTAAAGAGACAATGTCGCTGTTCTAAAGGGGCAGTGTCGGTGTATTGAAGGGGCAGTGTCACCGTTCTAAAGGGTCAGTGTTGCTGTATTAAAAAAACAGTGTTGCTGTATTAAAGAGGCGGTGTCGCTGTATTTAAGGAGCAGTGTCTCTGTTCTAAAGGGGCTGTGTTGCTGTATTAAAGGGACAATGTCTGTGTTAAACAGCAGAGTCGATGTATTAAAGGGTCAGTTTGGCTGTATTAAAGGGGCAGTGTCGCGGTTCTAAAGGGGCAGTGTCACTATTCTAAAGGGGCAGTGTCGCTGTTCCAAAGGGACAGTGTCGCTGTATTAAAGAGACAATGTCGCTGTTCTAAAGGGGCAGTGTCAGTGTATTGAAGGGGCAGTGTCACCGTTCTAAAGGGACAGTGTAGCTGTATTAAAAAAACAGTGCTGCTGTATTAAAGAGGCGGTGTCGCTGTATTTAAGGGGCAGTGTCGCTGTATTAAAGCGATGGTGTTGCTGTATTAAAGGGACAATGTCGCTGTTTTAAACAGCTGTGTCGATGTATTAAAGGGTTTGTGTCGCTGTATTAAAGGGACAGTGTCGCTGTTCTAAAGGGGCAGTGTCGGTGTATTGAAGGGGCAGTTTCATCGTTCTCAAGAGTCAGTGTTGCTGTATTAAAAAAAGTGTTGCTGTATTAAAGAGGCGGTGTCGCTGTATTTAAGGGGCAATGTCGCAGTATTAAAGGGATGGTGTTGCTGTATTAAAGGGACAATGTCGCTGTTTTAAACAGCAGTGTCAATGTATTAAAGGGTCTGTGTCGCTGTATTAAAGGGTCAGTGTCGCTGTTCCAAAGTGACAGTGTCGCTGTATTAAAGAGACAATGTCGCTGTTCTAAAGGGGCAGTGTCGGTGTATTGAAGGGGCAGTGTCACCGTTCTAAAGAGACAGTGTAGCTGTATTAAAAAAACAGTGTTGCTGTATTAAAGAGGCGGTGTCGCTGTATTTAAGGGGCAGTGTCGCTGTATTAAAGGGATGGTGTTGCTGTATTAAAGGGGCAGTGTCGCTGTTCTAAAGGGGCAGTGTTGCTGTATTAAAGGGGTAGTGTTGCGGTTCTAAAGGGGCAGTGTCGCTATTCTAAAGGGGCAGTGTTGCTGTTCCAAAGGGACAGTGTTGTTTTATTAAAGGAAAATGTCACTTTTCTAAAGTGACAGTGTCGCTGTGTTAAAGGGGCAGTGTCGCTGTTCTAAAGGGATAGTGTTGTTTTATTAAAGGAAAATGTCACTTTTCTAAAGGGACAGTGTCGCTGTGTTAAAGGGGCAGTGTCGCTGTTCTAAAGGGACAGTGTCGCTGTATTAAAGGGGCAGTGTCCCTATTCTAAAGGGACAGTGTAGCTGTATTAATGGGGCAGTGTCTCTGTTCTAAAGGGGCAGTGTTGTTGTATTAAAGAGACAATGTCGCTGTTCTAAAGGGGCAGTGTCGATGTATTAAAGGGACAGTGTTGCTATGTTAAAGGGACAGTGTTGCCATATTAAAGAGACAGTGTCGCTGTATTAAAGGGAGTGTGTCGCTGTATTAAAGGGGAGGTGTCGCTGTATTAAAGGTGCAGTGTCTCTGTTCTAAAGGGACAGTGTAGGTATATTAAAGGGGCAGTGTCTCTGTTCTAAAGGGGCAGTATTGCTGTATTAAAGGGGCAATGTCACTGTGTTAAACAGCAGTGTCGATGTATTAAAGGGTCAGTGTCGCTGTATTAAAGGGGCAGTGTCGCGGTTCTAAAGGGGCAGTGTCGCTATTCTAAAGGGGCAGTGTCGCTGTTCCAAAGGGACAGTGTCGCTGTATTAAAGAGACAATGTCGCTGTTCTAAAGGGGCAGTGTCGGTGTATTGAAGGGGCAGTGTCACCGTTCTAAAGGGACAGTGTAGCTGTATTAAAAAAAGTGTTGCTGTATTAAAGAGGCGGTGTCGCTGTATTTAAGGGGCAATGTCGCAGTATTAAAGGGATGGTGTTGCTGTATTAAAGGGACAATGTCGTTGTTTTAAACAGCAGTGTCAATGTATTAAAGGGTCTGTGTCGCTGTATTAAAGGGTCAGTGTCGCTGTATTAAAGGGTCAGTGTCGCTGTTCCAAAGTGACAGTGTCGCTGTATTAAAGAGACAATGTCGCTGTTCTAAAGGGGCAGTGTTGGTGTATTGAAGGGGCAGTGTCACCGTTCTAAAGGGACAGTGTAGCTGTATTAAAAAAAGTGTTGCTGTATTAAAGAGGCGGTGTCGCTGTATTTAAGGGGCAGTGTCGCTGTATTAAAGGGATGGTGTTGCTGTATTAAAGGGGCAGTGTCGCTGTTCTAAAGGGGCAGTGTTGCTGTATTAAAGGGGTAGTGTTGCGGTTCTAAAGGGGCAGTGTCGCTATTCTAAAGGGGCAGTGTTGCTGTTCCAAAGGGACAGTGTTGTTTTATTAAAGGAAAATGTCACTTTTCTAAAGGGACAGTGTCGCTGTGTTAAAGGGGCAGTGTCGCTGTTCTAAAGGGACAGTGTTGTTTTATTAAAGGAAAATGTCACTTTTCTAAAGGGACAGTGTCGCTGTGTTAAAGGGGCAGTGTCGCTGTTCTAAAGGGGCAGTGTAGCTGTATTAAAAGGGCAGTGTCTTTGTTCTAAAGGGACAGTGTCGCTGTATTAAAGGGGCAGTGTCTCTGGTCTCAAGGGACAGTTTAGCTGTATTAAAGGGGCAGTGTCTCTGTTCTAAAGGGGCAGTGTTGCTGTATTAAAGGGACAATGTCGCTGTGTTAAACAGCAGTGTCGATGTATTAAAGGGTCAGTGTGGCTGTATTAAAGGGGCAGTGTCGCGGTTCTAAAGGGACAGTGTCGCTATTCTAAAGGGGCAATGTCGCTGTTCCAAAGGGACAGTGTCGCTGTATTAAAGAGACAATGTCGCTGTTCTAAAGGGGCAGTGTCGTTGTATTGAAGGGGCAGTGTCACTGTTCTAAAGGTCAGTGTTGCTGTATTAAATAAACAGTGTCGCTGTATTAAAGAGGCGGTGTCGCTGTATTAAAGGGATGGTGTCGCTGTATTAAAGGGGCAGTGTTGCTGTTCTAAAGGGGCAGTGTAGCTGTATTAAAGGGGCAGTGTCTCTGTTCCAAAGGGGCAGTGTCGGTGTATTAAAGGGGCAATGTCACCGTTCTAAAGGGACAGTGTAGCTGTATTAAAAAAAGTGTTGCTGTATTAAAGAGGCGGTGTCGCTGTATTTAAGGGGCAGTGTCGCTGTATTAAAGGGATGGTGTTGCTGTATTAAAGGGACAATGTCGCTGTTTTAAACAGCAGTGTCGCTGTATTAAAGGGTCTGTGTCGCTGTATTAAAGGGACAGTGTCGCTGTTCCAAAGTGACATTGTCGCTGTATTAAAGAGAAAATGTCGCTGTTCTAAAGGGGTAGTGTCGGTGTATTGAAGGGGCAGTGTCACCGTTCTAAAGGGTCAGTGTTGCTGTATTAAAGGGGCAGTGTCTCTGTTCTAAATGGACAGTGATGCTGTATTAAAGGTACAAGGTCGCTGTGTCAAACAGCAGTGTCGATGTATTAAAGGGTCAGTGTCGCTGTATTAAAGGGGTAGTGTCGCGGTTCTAAAGGGGCAGTGTCGCTATTCTAAAGGGGCAGTGTCGCTGTTCCAAAGTGACAGTGTCGCTGTATTAAAGAGACAATGTCGCTGTTCTAAAGGGGCAGTGTCGGTCTATTGAAGGGGCAGTGTCACCGTTCTAAAGGGTCAGTGTTGCTGTATTAAAAAAACAGTGTTGCTGTATTAAAGAGGCGGTGTCGCTGTATTTAAGGGGTAGTGTCTCTGTTCTAAAGGGGCCGTGTCGCTGTATTAAAGGGACAATGTCTGTGTTAAACAGCAGTGTCGATGTATTAAAGGGTCAGTGTGGCTGTATTAAAGGGGCAGTGTCGCTGTTCCAAAGGGACAGTGTCGCTGTATTAAAGAGACAATGTCGCTGTTCTAAAGGGGCAGTGTCGGTGTATTGTAGGGGCAGTGTCACCGTTCTAAAGGGTCAGTGTTGCTGTATTAAAGGTACAAGGTCGCTGTGTTAAACAGCAGTGTCGATGTATTAAAGGGTCAGTGTCGCTGTATTAAAGGGGTAGTGTCGCGGTTCTAAAGGGGCAGTGTCGCTATTCTAAAGAGGCAGTGTCGCTGTTCCAAAGGGACAGTGTCGCTGTATTAAAGGGACAGTGTTGCTATATTAAAGAGACAGTGTCGCTGTATTAAAGGAATGGTGTCGCTGTATTAAAGTGGCAGTGTCACCGTTCTAAAGTGTCAGTGATGCTGTATTAAAAAAACAATGTCCCTGTATTAAAGGGTCAGTGTCGCTATATTAAAGGGGCAGTGTTGCGGTTCTAAAGGGGCAGTGTCGCTATTCTAAAGGGGCAGTGTCACTGTTCCAAAGGGACAGTGTCGCTGTATTAAAGAGACAATGTCGCTGTTGTAAAGGGGCAGTGTCGGTGTATTGAAGGGGCAGTGTCACCGTTCTAAAGGCTCAGTATTACTGTATTAAAAAAACAATGTCACTGTATTAAAGAGGCGGCATCGCTGTATTAAAGGGGCAGTGTCGCTGTATTAAAGGGACAATGTCGCTGTTTTAAACAGAAGTGTCAATGTATTAAAGGGTCTGTGTCGCTGTATTAAAGGGTCAGTGTCGCTGTTCCAAAGTGACAGTGTCGCTGTATTAAAGAGACAATGTCGCTGTTCTAAAGGGGCAGTGTCGGTCTATTGAAGGGGCAGTGTCACCGTTCTAAAGGGTCAGTGTTGCTGTATTAAAAAAACAGTGTTGCTGTATTAAAGAGGCGGTGTCGCTGTATTAAAGGGATGGTGTTGCTGTATTAAAGGGGCAGTTTCTCTGTTCTAAAAGGGCAGTGTTGCTGTATTAAAGGGGTAGTGTTGCGGTTCTAAAGGGGCAGTGTTGCTATTCTAAAGGGGCAGTGTTGCTGTATTAAAAAAACAGTGTTGCTGTATTAAAGAGGCGGTGTCGCTGTATTTAAGGAGCAGTGTCTCTGTTCTAAAGGGGCTGTGTTGCTGTATTAAAGGGACAATGTCTGTGTTAAACAGCAGTGTCGATGTATTAAAGGGTCAGTTTGGCTGTATTAAAGGGGCAGTGTCGCGGTTCTAAAGGGGCAGTGTCACTATTCTAAAGGGGCAGTGTCGCTGTTCCAAAGGGACAGTGTCGCTGTATTAAAGAGACAATGTCGCTGTTCTAAAGGGGCAGTGTCAGTGTATTGAAGGGGCAGTGTCACCGTTCTAAAGGGACAGTGTAGCTGTATTAAAAAAACAGTGCTGCTGTATTAAAGAGGCGGTGTCGCTGTATTTAAGGGGCAGTGTCGCTGTATTAAAGCGATGGTGTTGCTGTATTAAAGGGACAATGTCGCTGTTTTAAACAGCTGTGTCGATGTATTAAAGGGTTTGTGTCGCTGTATTAAAGGGACAGTGTCGCTGTTCTAAAGGGGCAGTGTCGGTGTATTGAAGGGGCAGTTTCATCGTTCTCAAGAGTCAGTGTTGCTGTATTAAAAAAAGTGTTGCTGTATTAAAGAGGCGGTGTCGCTGTATTTAAGGGGCAATGTCGCAGTATTAAAGGGATGGTGTTGCTGTATTAAAGGGACAATGTCGCTGTTTTAAACAGCAGTGTCAATGTATTAAAGGGTCTGTGTCGCTGTATTAAAGGGTCAGTGTCGCTGTTCCAAAGTGACAGTGTCGCTGTATTAAAGAGACAATGTCGCTGTTCTAAAGGGGCAGTGTCGGTGTATTGAAGGGGCAGTGTCACCGTTCTAAAGAGACAGTGTAGCTGTATTAAAAAAACAGTGTTGCTGTATTAAAGAGGCGGTGTCGCTGTATTTAAGGGGCAGTGTCGCTGTATTAAAGGGATGGTGTTGCTGTATTAAAGGGGCAGTGTCGCTGTTCTAAAGGGGCAGTGTTGCTGTATTAAAGGGGTAGTGTTGCGGTTCTAAAGGGGCAGTGTCGCTATTCTAAAGGGGCAGTGTTGCTGTTCCAAAGGGACAGTGTTGTTTTATTAAAGGAAAATGTCACTTTTCTAAAGTGACAGTGTCGCTGTGTTAAAGGGGCAGTGTCGCTGTTCTAAAGGGATAGTGTTGTTTTATTAAAGGAAAATGTCACTTTTCTAAAGGGACAGTGTCGCTGTGTTAAAGGGGCAGTGTCGCTGTTCTAAAGGGACAGTGTCGCTGTATTAAAGGGGCAGTGTCCCTATTCTAAAGGGACAGTGTAGCTGTATTAATGGGGCAGTGTCTCTGTTCTAAAGGGGCAGTGTTGTTGTATTAAAGAGACAATGTCGCTGTTCTAAAGGGGCAGTGTCGATGTATTAAAGGGACAGTGTTGCTATGTTAAAGGGACAGTGTTGCCATATTAAAGAGACAGTGTCGCTGTATTAAAGGGAGTGTGTCGCTGTATTAAAGGGGAGGTGTCGCTGTATTAAAGGTGCAGTGTCTCTGTTCTAAAGGGACAGTGTAGGTATATTAAAGGGGCAGTGTCTCTGTTCTAAAGGGGCAGTATTGCTGTATTAAAGGGGCAATGTCACTGTGTTAAACAGCAGTGTCGATGTATTAAAGGGTCAGTGTCGCTGTATTAAAGGGGCAGTGTCGCGGTTCTAAAGGGGCAGTGTCGCTATTCTAAAGGGGCAGTGTCGCTGTTCCAAAGGGACAGTGTCGCTGTATTAAAGAGACAATGTCGCTGTTCTAAAGGGGCAGTGTCGGTGTATTGAAGGGGCAGTGTCACCGTTCTAAAGGGACAGTGTAGCTGTATTAAAAAAAGTGTTGCTGTATTAAAGAGGCGGTGTCGCTGTATTTAAGGGGCAATGTCGCAGTATTAAAGGGATGGTGTTGCTGTATTAAAGGGACAATGTCGTTGTTTTAAACAGCAGTGTCAATGTATTAAAGGGTCTGTGTCGCTGTATTAAAGGGTCAGTGTCGCTGTATTAAAGGGTCAGTGTCGCTGTTCCAAAGTGACAGTGTCGCTGTATTAAAGAGACAATGTCGCTGTTCTAAAGGGGCAGTGTTGGTGTATTGAAGGGGCAGTGTCACCGTTCTAAAGGGACAGTGTAGCTGTATTAAAAAAAGTGTTGCTGTATTAAAGAGGCGGTGTCGCTGTATTTAAGGGGCAGTGTCGCTGTATTAAAGGGATGGTGTTGCTGTATTAAAGGGGCAGTGTCGCTGTTCTAAAGGGGCAGTGTTGCTGTATTAAAGGGGTAGTGTTGCGGTTCTAAAGGGGCAGTGTCGCTATTCTAAAGGGGCAGTGTTGCTGTTCCAAAGGGACAGTGTTGTTTTATTAAAGGAAAATGTCACTTTTCTAAAGGGACAGTGTCGCTGTGTTAAAGGGGCAGTGTCGCTGTTCTAAAGGGACAGTGTTGTTTTATTAAAGGAAAATGTCACTTTTCTAAAGGGACAGTGTCGCTGTGTTAAAGGGGCAGTGTCGCTGTTCTAAAGGGGCAGTGTAGCTGTATTAAAAGGGCAGTGTCTTTGTTCTAAAGGGACAGTGTCGCTGTATTAAAGGGGCAGTGTCTCTGGTCTCAAGGGACAGTTTAGCTGTATTAAAGGGGCAGTGTCTCTGTTCTAAAGGGGCAGTGTTGCTGTATTAAAGGGACAATGTCGCTGTGTTAAACAGCAGTGTCGATGTATTAAAGGGTCAGTGTGGCTGTATTAAAGGGGCAGTGTCGCGGTTCTAAAGGGACAGTGTCGCTATTCTAAAGGGGCAATGTCGCTGTTCCAAAGGGACAGTGTCGCTGTATTAAAGAGACAATGTCGCTGTTCTAAAGGGGCAGTGTCGTTGTATTGAAGGGGCAGTGTCACTGTTCTAAAGGTCAGTGTTGCTGTATTAAATAAACAGTGTCGCTGTATTAAAGAGGCGGTGTCGCTGTATTAAAGGGATGGTGTCGCTGTATTAAAGGGGCAGTGTTGCTGTTCTAAAGGGGCAGTGTAGCTGTATTAAAGGGGCAGTGTCTCTGTTCCAAAGGGGCAGTGTCGGTGTATTAAAGGGGCAATGTCACCGTTCTAAAGGGACAGTGTAGCTGTATTAAAAAAAGTGTTGCTGTATTAAAGAGGCGGTGTCGCTGTATTTAAGGGGCAGTGTCGCTGTATTAAAGGGATGGTGTTGCTGTATTAAAGGGACAATGTCGCTGTTTTAAACAGCAGTGTCGCTGTATTAAAGGGTCTGTGTCGCTGTATTAAAGGGACAGTGTCGCTGTTCCAAAGTGACATTGTCGCTGTATTAAAGAGAAAATGTCGCTGTTCTAAAGGGGTAGTGTCGGTGTATTGAAGGGGCAGTGTCACCGTTCTAAAGGGTCAGTGTTGCTGTATTAAAGGGGCAGTGTCTCTGTTCTAAATGGACAGTGATGCTGTATTAAAGGTACAAGGTCGCTGTGTCAAACAGCAGTGTCGATGTATTAAAGGGTCAGTGTCGCTGTATTAAAGGGGTAGTGTCGCGGTTCTAAAGGGGCAGTGTCGCTATTCTAAAGGGGCAGTGTCGCTGTTCCAAAGTGACAGTGTCGCTGTATTAAAGAGACAATGTCGCTGTTCTAAAGGGGCAGTGTCGGTCTATTGAAGGGGCAGTGTCACCGTTCTAAAGGGTCAGTGTTGCTGTATTAAAAAAACAGTGTTGCTGTATTAAAGAGGCGGTGTCGCTGTATTTAAGGGGTAGTGTCTCTGTTCTAAAGGGGCCGTGTCGCTGTATTAAAGGGACAATGTCTGTGTTAAACAGCAGTGTCGATGTATTAAAGGGTCAGTGTGGCTGTATTAAAGGGGCAGTGTCGCTGTTCCAAAGGGACAGTGTCGCTGTATTAAAGAGACAATGTCGCTGTTCTAAAGGGGCAGTGTCGGTGTATTGTAGGGGCAGTGTCACCGTTCTAAAGGGTCAGTGTTGCTGTATTAAAGGTACAAGGTCGCTGTGTTAAACAGCAGTGTCGATGTATTAAAGGGTCAGTGTCGCTGTATTAAAGGGGTAGTGTCGCGGTTCTAAAGGGGCAGTGTCGCTATTCTAAAGAGGCAGTGTCGCTGTTCCAAAGGGACAGTGTCGCTGTATTAAAGGGACAGTGTTGCTATATTAAAGAGACAGTGTCGCTGTATTAAAGGAATGGTGTCGCTGTATTAAAGTGGCAGTGTCACCGTTCTAAAGTGTCAGTGATGCGGTATTAAAAAAACAATGTCCCTGTATTAAAGGGTCAGTGTCGCTATATTAAAGGGGCAGTGTTGCGGTTCTAAAGGGGCAGTGTCGCTATTCTAAAGGGGCAGTGTCACTGTTCCAAAGGGACAGTGTCGCTGTATTAAAGAGACAATGTCGCTGTTGTAAAGGGGCAGTGTCGGTGTATTGAAGGGGCAGTGTCACCGTTCTAAAGGCTCAGTATTACTGTATTAAAAAAACAATGTCACTGTATTAAAGAGGCGGCATCGCTGTATTAAAGGGGCAGTGTCGCTGTATTAAAGGGACAATGTCGCTGTTTTAAACAGAAGTGTCAATGTATTAAAGGGTCTGTGTCGCTGTATTAAAGGGTCAGTGTCGCTGTTCCAAAGTGACAGTGTCGCTGTATTAAAGAGACAATGTCGCTGTTCTAAAGGGGCAGTGTCGGTGTATTGAAGGGGCAGTGTCACCGTTCTAAAGGGTCAGTGTTGCTGTATTAAAAAAACAGTGTTGCTGTATTAAAGAGGCGGTGTCGCTGTATTTAAGGAGCAGTGTCTCTGTTCTAAAGGGGCCGTGTTGCTGTATTAAAGGGACAATGTCTGTGTTAAACAGCAGTGTCGATGTATTAAAGGGTCAGTGTGGCTGTATTAAAGGGGCAGTGTCGCGGTTCTAAAGGGGCAGTGTCACTATTCTAAAGGGGCAGTGTCGCTGTTCCAAAGGGACAGTGTCGCTGTATTAAAGAGACAATGTCGCTGTTCTAAAGGGGCAGTGTCGGTGTATTGAATGGGCAGTGTCACCGTTCTAAAGGGACAGTGTCGCTGTGTTAAAGGGGCAGTGTCGCTGTTCTAAAGGGACAGTGTTGTTTTATTAAAGGAAAATGTCACTTTTCTAAATGGACAGTGTCGCTGTGTTAAAGGGGCAGTGTCGCTGTTCTAAAGGGGCAGTGTAGCTGTATTAAAAGGGCAGTGTCTTTGTTCTAAAGGGACAGTGTCGCTGTATTAAAGGGGCAGTGTCTCTGGTCTCAAGGGACAGTTTAGCTGTATTAAAGGGGCAGTGTCTCTGTTCTAAAGGGGCAGTGTTGCTGTATTAAAGGGACAATGTCGCTGTGTTAAACAGCAGTGTCGATGTATTAAAGGGTCAGTGTGGCTGTATTAAAGGGGCAGTGTCGCGGTTCTAAAGGGACAGTGTCGCTATTCTAAAGGGGCAATGTCGCTGTTCCAAAGGGACAGTGTCGCTGTATTAAAGAGACAATGTCGCTGTTCTAAAGGGGCAGTGTCGTTGTATTAAAGGGGCAGTGTCACCGTTCTAAAGGTCAGTGTTGCTGTATTAAATAAACAGTGTCGCTGTATTAAAGTGGCGGTGTGGCTGTATTAAAGGGATGGTGTCGCTGTATTAAAGGGGCAGTGTTGCTGTTCTAAAGGGGCAGTGTAGCTGTATTAAAGGGGCAGTGTCTCTGTTCCAAAGGGGCAGTGTCGGTGTATTAAAGGGGCAATGTCACCGTTCTAAAGGGACAGTGTAGCTGTATTAAAAAAAGTGTTGCTGTATTAAAGAGGCGGTGTCGCTGTATTTAAGGGGCAGTGTCGCTGTATTAAAGGGATGGTGTTGCTGTATTAAAGGGACAATGTCGCTGTTTTAAATAGCAGTGTCGCCGTATTAAAGGGTCTGTGTCGCTGTATTAATGGGACAGTGTCGCTGTTCCAAAGGGGCAGTGTAGCTGTATTAAAGGGGCAGTGTCTCTGTTCTAAAGGGACAGTGTAGGTATATTAAAGGGGCAGTATCTCTGTTCTAAAGGGGCAGTTTTACTGTATTACAAAAACACTGTCGCTGTATTAAAGAGGCCGTGTCGCTGTATTAAAGGGGCAGTGTCGCTGTATTCAAGTGATGGTGTCGCTGTATTAAAGGGGCAGTGTCGCTGTATTAAAGGGGCAGTGGCTCTGGTTTAAAGGGACAGTTTAGCTGCATTAAAGGGCCAGTGTCTCTGATCTAAAGGGGCAGTGTTGCTGTATTAAAGGGACAATGTCGCTGTGTTAAACAGCAGTGTCGATGTATTAAAGGGTCAGTGTGGATGTATTAAAGGGGCAGTGTCGCGGTTCTAAAGGGACAGTGTCACTATTCTAAAAGGGCAGTGTCGCTGTTCCATTGGGAGAGTGTCGCTGTATTAAAGAGACAATGTCGCTGTTCTAAAGGGGCAGTGTTGGTGTATTGAAAGGGCAGTGTCACCATTCTAAAGGGTCAGTGTTGCTGTATTAAAAAAAGTGTCACTGTATTAAAGAGGCGGTGTCGCTGTATTAAAGGGATGGTATCGCTGTATTAAAGGGGCAGTGTTGCTGTTCTAAAGGGGCAGTGTAGCTGTATTAAAGGGGCAGTGTTGCTGTATTAAAGGGGTAGTGTTGCGGTTCTAAAGGGGCAGTGTCGCTATTCTAAAGGGGCAGTGTTGCTGTTCCAAAGGGACAGTGTCGCTGTATTAAAGAGACAATGTCGCTGTTCTAAAAGGACAGTGTCGCTGTGTTAAAGGGGCAGTGTCGCTGTATTAAAGGTCAGTGTCACTTTTCTAAAGGGGCAGTGTCGCTTTTCCAAAGATAGTGTAGCTGTATTAAAGGGTCAGTGTGGCTATATTAAAGGGTCACTGTCGCTATTTATAGGGGCAGTGTCGCTGTATTAAAGGCCAGTGTCGCTTTTCTAAAGGGGCAGTGTCGCTTTTCCAAAGATAGTGTAGCTATATTAAAGGGGCAGTGATGCTGTATAAAAGGGCAGTGTCGCTGTATTAAAGGGATGGTGTCGCTGTATTAAAGGGGCAGTTTCGCTGTATTAAAGGGGCAGTGTCTCTGATCTAAAGGGACAGTTTAGCTGTATTAAAGGGGCAGTGTCTCTGATCTAAAGGGGCAGTGTTGCTGTCTTAAAGGGACAATGTCGCTGTGTTAAACAGCAGTGTCGATGTATTAAAGGGTCAGTGTGGATGTATTAAAGGGGCAGTGTCGCGGTTCTAAAGGGACAGTGTCACTATTCTAAAGGGGCAGTGTCGCTGTTCCAATGGGACAGTGTCGCTGTATTAAAGAGACAATGTCGCTGTTCTAAAGGGGCAGTGTCGGTGTATTGAAAGGGCAGTGTCACCATTCTAAAGGGTCAGTGTTGCTGTATTAAAAAAAGTGTCGCTGTATTAAAGAGGCGGTGTCGCTGTATTAAAGGGATGGTGTCGCTGTATTAAAGGGGCAGTGTTGCTGTTCTAAAGGGGCAGTGTAGATGTATTAAAGGGGCAGTGTTGCTGTATTAAAGGGGTAGTGTTGCGGTTCTAAAGGGGCAGTGTCGCTATTCTAAAGGGGCAGTGTTGCTGTTCCAAAGGGACAGTGTCGCTGTATTAAAGAGACAATGTCACTGTTCAAAAAGGACAGTGTCGCTGTGTTAAAGGGGCAGTGTCGCTGTATAAAAGGTCAGTGTCACTTTTCTAAAGGGGCAGTGTCGCTTTTCCAAAGATAGTGTAGCTGTATTAAAGGGTCAGTGTGGCTATATTAAAGGGTCACTGTCGCTATTTATAGGGGCAGTGTCGCTGTATTAAAGGCCAGTGTCGCTTTTCTAAAGGGGCAGTGTCGCTTTTCCAAAGATAGTGTAGCTGTATTAAAGGGGCAGTGATGCTGTATTAAAAGGGCAGTGTCGCAGTATTAAAGGGGTAGTGTCGCTGTATTAAAGGGATGGATTCGCTGTATTATAGCAGCAGTTTCGCTGTATTAAAGGGGCAGTGCCGCTGTATAAAAAGGGGCAGTGGCACTATGTTAAAGCAGCAATGTCATTGTTTCAAAGGGTCAGTCTCAGTATATAAAAGGGCTGTGTTGTTGCATTAAAGGGGCAGCATCGCTGTATTAAATGGGCAGTGTCACTGAATTAAAGGCGCAGTGATGTTGAATTATAGGGGCAGTGATGCTGTTCTAAAGGCACAGTGTCGCTGTATTAAAGGGACAATGTTGCTATGTTAAAGGGAAGTGTTGCCATATTAAAGAGACAGTGTCGCTGTATTAAAGGGATGGTGTCACTGTATTAAAGGGGCGGTTTCGCTGTTCTAAAGGGGCAGTGTCGCTGTATTAAAGGAGCAGTGTCTCTGTTCTAAAGGGACAATGTAGGTATATTAAAGGGGCAATGTCTCTGTTCTAAAAGGGCAGTATTGCTGTATTAAATGGGCAATGTCACTGTGTTAAACAGCAGTGTCGATGTATTAAAGGGTCAATGTCGCTATATTAAAGAGACAGTGTCGCTGTATTAAAGGGGCTGTGTCGCTGTATTAAAGGGACGGAATCGTTGTATTATAGGGGCAGCTTCGCTGTATTAAAGTAGCAGTTTCGCTGTATCAAAGGGGCAGTGGCACAATGTTAAAGTAACAATGTCGTTGTATCAAAGGGTCAGTCTCAGTGTATAAAAGGGACAGTGTTGTTGCCTTAAAGGGGCAGCGTTGCTGTATTAAATGGGCTGTGTCACTGAATAAAAGGGGCAGTGATGTTGAATTAAAGTGGCAGTGATGCTGTTCTAAAGACATAGTGCCGCTGCATTAAAGAGACAGTGTTGTTATGTTAAAGGGACAGTGTTGCCATATTAAAGAGACAGTGTTGCTGTATTAAAAGGATGGTGTCGCTGTATTAATGGGGCGGTGTCGCTGTTCTAAAGGGGCAGTGTCGCTGTATTAAAGGGGCAGTGTCTCTGTTCTAAAGGGACAGTGTAGGTATATTAAAGGGGCAGTATCTCTGTTCTAAAGGGGCAGTTTTACTGTATTACAAAAACACTGTCGCTGTATTAAAGAGGCAGTGTCGCTGTATTAAAGGGGCAGTGTCGCTGTATTGAAGTGATGGTGTCGCTGTATTAAAGGGACAGTGTCGCTGTATTAAAGAGACAATGTGGCTGTATTTAAGGGGCAGTGTCGCTGTATTAAAGGGATTGTGTTGCTGTATTAAAGGGTCAGTGTGGCTGTATTAAAGGGGCAGTGTCACGGTTCTAAAGGGGCAGTGTCACTATTCTAAAGGGGCAGTGTCGCTGTTCCAAAGGGACAGTGTCGCTGTATTAAAGAGACAATGTCGCTGTATTTAAGGGGCAGTGTCGCTGTATTAAAGGGATTGTGTTGCTGTATTAAAGGGACAATGTCGCTGTTTTAAACAGCAGTGTCGATGTATTAAAGGGTCAGTGTCGCTGTTCCAAAGTGACAGTGTCGCTGTATTAAAGAGACAATGTCGCTGTTCTACAGGGGCAGTGTCGGTGTATTGAAGGGGCAGTGTCACCGTTCTAAAGGGTCAGTGTTGCTGTATTAAAAAAGTGTTGCTGTATTAAAGAGGCGGTGTCGCTGTATTTAAGGGGCAGTGTCGCTGTATTAAAGGGATGGTGTTGCTGTATTAAAGGGGCAGTGTCGCTGTTCTAAAGGGGCAGTGTTGCTGTATTAAAGGGGTAGTGTTGCGGTTCTAAAGGAGCAGTGTCGCTATTCTAAAGGGGCAGTGTTGCTGTTCCAAAGGGACAGTGTCGCTGTATTAAAGAGACAATGTCGCTGTTCTAAAGGGACAGTGTCGCTGTGTGAAAGGGGCAGTGTAGTTGTAATAAAGGAACAGTATCACGGTATTAAAGGGGCAGTGACGCTGTTCTAAAGGGACAGTGTTGTTTTATTAAAGGGACAGTCTCACTTTTCTAAAGGGACAGTGTCGCTGTGTTAAAGGGACAGTTTCGCTGTATTAAAGAGACAATGTCGCTGTTCTAAAGGGACAGTGTCGCTGTATTAAAGGGGCTGTGTCGCTGTATTAAAGGGACAGAATCGTCGTATTATAGGGGCAGTTTCGCTGTATTAAAGGGGCAGTGGCACAATGTTAAAGTTACAAAGTCGTTGTATCAAAGGGTCAGTCTCCGTGTATAAAAGGGACAGTGTTGTTGCCTTAAAGGGGCAGTGTTGCTATATTAAATGGGCTGTGTCACTGAATAATGGGGGCAATGATGTTGAATTAAAGTGGCAGTGATGCTGTTCTAAAGGCACAATGTCGCTGTATTAAAGGGACAGTGTTGCTATGTTAAAGGGACAGTGTTGCCATATTAAAGAGACAGTGTCGCTGTATTAAAGGAATGGTTTCGCTGTATTAAAGGGGAGGTGTCACTGTATTAAAGGTGCAGTGTCTCTGTTCTAAAGGGACAGTATAGGTATATTAAAGGGGCAGTGTCTCTGTTCTAAAGGGGCAGTATTGCTGTATTAAAGGGGCAATGTCACTGTGTTAAACAGCAGTGTCGATGTATTAAAGGGTCAGTGTGGCTGTATTAAAGGGGTAGTGTCGCGGTTCTAAAGTGGCAGTGTCGCTATTCTAAAGGGGCAGTGTTGCTGTTCCAAAGGGACAGTGTCGCTGTATTAAAGAGACAATGTCGCTGTTGTAAAGGGGCAGTGTCGTTGTATTGAAGGGGCAGTGTCGTTGTATCAAAGGGTCAGTCTCACTATATAAAAGGGACAGTGTTGTTCTATTAAAGGGGCAGCATCGCTGTATTAAATGGGCAGTGTCACTGAATTAAAGGGGCAGTGATGTTGCATTACAGGGGCAGTGATGCTGTTCTAAAGGCACAGTGTCGCTGTATTAAAGGGACAGTGTTGCCACATTAAGGAGACAGTGTCGCTGTATTAAAGGGGCTGTGCCGCTGTATTAAAGGGACGGAATCGCTGTATTATAGGGGCAGCTTCGCTGTATTAAAGGAGAAGTTTCGCTGTATTAAAGGAGCAGTGGCACAATGTTAAAGTTACAATGTCGTTGTATCAAAGGGTCAGTCTCAGTGTATAAAAGGGACAGTGTTGTTGCATTAAAGGGGCAGCATTGGTGTATTAAATGGGCTGTGTCACTGAATAAAAGGGGCAGTGATGTTGAATTAAAGTGGCAGTGATGCTGTTCCAAAGGCACAGTGTCGCTGTATTAAAGGGTCAGTGTCGCTATATTAAAGAGACAGTGTCGCTGTATTAAAGGGGCTGTGTCGCTGTATTCAAGGGGCAGTGTCGCTGAATTAAAGGTGCAGTGTCTCTGTTCTAAAGGGACAGTATTGCTGTATTAAAGGGGCAATGTCACTGTGTTAAACAGCAGTGTCGATGTATTAAAACGTCAGTGTGGCTGTATTAAAGGGGCAGTGTCGCTGTTCTAAAGGGGCAGTGTCGCTGTTCCAAAGGGACAGTGTCGCTGTATTAAAGGGACAATGTCACTGTTCTAAAGGTGCAGTGTCGGTGTATTGAAGGGGCAGTGTCACCGTTCTAAAGGGTCAGTGTTGCTGTATTAAAAAAAGTGTCGCTGTATTAAAGAGGTGGTGTCGCTGTATTAAAGGGGCAGTGTCGCTGTATTAAAGGGGCAGTGTTGCTGTATTAAAGTGGCGTTGCTGTATGAAAGTGACTGTGTCGCAGTATTAAAGGGCTAGTGTAGTTGTATTAAAGGAACAGTATCACTGTATTAAAGGGGCAGTGTCGCTTTTCTAAAGGGACAATGTTGTTTCATTAAAGGGACAGTGTCACTTTTCTAAATGGACAGTGACGCTGTGTTAAAGGGGCAGTGTCGCTGTATTAAAAGGTCGGTGTGGCTATATTAAAGGGTCACTGTCGCTATTTATAGGGGCAGTGTCGCTGTATTAAAGGCCAGTGTCGCTTTTCTAAAGGGGCAGTGTCGCTCTTCCAAAGATAGTGTAGCTGTATTAAAGGGGCAGTGATGCTGTATTAAAGGGGCAGTGTCGCTGTATTAAAGGGGTAATGTCGCTGTATTAAAGGGAGGGAAACGCTGTATTATAGCGGCAGTTTCACTGTATTAAAAGGGCAGTGCCGCTGTATAAAAAGGGGCAGTGGCACTATGTTAAAGTAGCAATGTCATTGTATCAAAGGGTCAGTCTCAGTATATAAAAGGGACAGTGTTGTTGCATTAAAGTGGCAGCATCGCTTTATTAAATGGGCAGTGTCACTGAATTAAAGGGGCAGTGATGTTGAATTACATGGGCAGTGATGCTGTGTTAAACAGCAGTGTCGATGTATTAAAGGGTCAGTGTCGCTATATTAAAGAGACATTGTCGCTGTATTAAAGGGGCTGTGTCGCTGTATTAAAGGGACTGAATCGCTGTATTATAGGGGCAGCTTCGCTGTATTAAATGAGCAGTTTCGCTGTATTAAAGGAGCAGTGGCACAATGTTAAAGTAACAATGTCGTTGTATCAAAGGGTCAGTCTCCGTGTATAAAAGGGACAGTGTTGTTGCCTTAAAGGGGCAGTGTTGCTATATTAAATGGGCTGTGTCACTGAATAAAAGGGGCAGTGATGTTGAATTAAAGTGGCAGTGATGCTGTTCTAAAGGCACAGTGTAGCTGTATTAAAGGGGCAGTGTTGCTATGTTAAAGGGACAGTGTTGCCATATTAAAGAGACAGTGTCGCTGTATTAAAGGGATGGTTTCACTGTATTAAAGGGGAGGTGTCACTGTATTAAAGGTGCAGTGTCTCTGTTCTAAAGGGACAGTATAGGTATATTAAAGGGGCAGTGTCTCTGTTCCAAAGGGGCAGTATTGCTGTATTAAAGGGGCAATGTCACTGTGTTAAACAGCAATGTCGATGTATTAAAGGGTCAGTGTGGCTGTATTAAAGGGGTAGTGTCACGGTTCTAAAGGGGCAGTGTCGCTATTCTAAAGGGGCAGTGTTGCTGTTCCAAAGGGACAGTGTCGCTGTATTAAAGAGACAATGTCGCTGTTCTAAAGGGGCAGTGTCGGTGTATTGAAGGGGCAGTGTCGTTGTATCAAAGGGTCAGTCACACTATATAAAAGGGACAGTGTTGTTCTATTAAAGGGGCAGCATTGCTGTATTAAATGGGCAGTGTCACTGAATTAAAGGGGCAGTGATGTTGCATTACAGGGGCAGTGATGCTGTTCTAAAGGCACAGTGTTGCTGTATTAAAGGGACAGTGTTGCCATATTAAAGAGACAGTGTCGCTGTATTAAAGGGGCTGTGTCGCTGTATTAAAGGGACGGAATCGCTGTATTATCGGGGCAGCTTCGCTGTATTAAAGGAGAAGTTTCGCTGTATTAAAGGAGCAGTGGCACAATGTTAAAGTTACAATGTCGTTGTATCAAAGGGTCAGTCTCAGTGTAAAAAAGGGACAGTGTTGTTGCATTAAAGGGGCAGCATCGGTGTACTAAATGGGCTGTGTCACTGAATAAAAGGGGCAGTGATGTTGAATTAAAGTGGCAGTGATGTTGTTCTAAAGGCACAGTGTCGCTGTATTAAAGGGTCAGTGTCGCTATGTTAAAGAGACAGTGTCGCTGTATTCAAGGGGCGGTGTCGCTGAATTAAAGGTGCAATGTCTCTGTTCTAAAGGGACAGTATTGCTGTATTAAAGGGGCAATGTCACTGTGTTAAACAGCAGTGTCGATGTATTAAAGCGTCAGTGTGGCTGTATTAAAGGGGCAGTGTCACGGTTTTAAAGGGGCAGTGTCGCTATTCTAAAGAGGCAGTGTCGCTGTTCCAAAGGGGCAGTGTCGCTGTATTAAAGGGACAATGTCACTGTTCTAAAGGTGCAGTGTCGGTGTATTGAAGGGGCAGTGTCACCATTCTAAAGGGTCAGTGTTGCTGTATTAAAAAAAGTGTCGCTGTATTAAAGAGGTGGTGTCGCTGTATTAAAGGGGCAGTGTCGCTGTATTAAAGTGGCGTTGCTGTATGAAAGTGACTGTGTCGCAGTATTAAAGGGCTAGTGTATTTGTATTAAAGGAACAGTATCACTGTATTAAAGGGCAGTGTCGCTGTTCTAAAGGGACAATGTTGTTTCATTAAAGGGACAGTGTCACTTTTCTAAATGGACAGTGTCGCTGTGTTAAAGGGGCAGTGTCGCTGTATTAAAAGGTCGGTGTGGCTATATTAAAGGGTCACTGTCGCTATTTATAGGGGCAGTGTCGCTGTATTAAAGGCCAGTGTCGCTTTTCTCAAGGGGCAGTGTCACTCTTCCAAAGATAGTGTAGCTGTATTAAAGGGGCAGTGATGCTGTATTAAAGGGGCAGTGTCGCTGTATTAAAGGGGTAATGTCGCTATATTAAAGGGACGGATTCGCTGTATTATAGCGGCAGTTTCACTGTATTAAAAGGGCAGTGCCGCTGTATAAAAAGGGGCAGTGGCACAATGTTAAAGTAACAATGTCATTGTATCAAAGGGTCAGTCTCAGTATAAAAAAGGGACAGTGTTGTTGCATTAAAGTGGCAGCATCGGTTTATTAAATGGGCAGTGCCACTGAATTTAAGGGGCAGAGATGTTGAATTACAGGGGCAGTGATGCTGTGTTAAACAGCAATGTCGATGTATTAAAGGGTCAGTGTCGCTATATTAAAGAGACAGTGTTGCTGTATTAAAGGGGCTGTGTCGCTGTATTAAATGAGCAGTTTCGCTGTATTAAAGGGGCAGTGGCACAATGTTAAAGTAACAATGTCGTTGTATCAAAGGGTCAGTCTCCGTGTATAAAAGGGACAGTGTTGTTGCCTTAAAGGGGCAGTGTTGCTATATTAAATGGGCTGTGTCACTGAATAAAAGGGGCAGTGATGTTGAATTAAAGTGGCAGTGATGCTGTTCTAAAGGCACAGTGTCGCTGTATTAAAGGGACACTGTTGCTATGTTAAAGGGACAGTGTTGCCATATTAAAGAGGCAGAGTAGCTGTATTAAAGGGATGGTGTCGCTGTGTTAAAGGGGCGGTGTCACTGTTCTAAAGGGACAGTGTAGGTGTATTAAAGGGGCAGTATCTCTGTTCTAAAGGGGCATTGTCGCTGTATTAAAGGGGCAGTGTCTCTGTTCTAAAGGGACAGTGGAGGTGTATTAAAGGGGCAGTATCTCTGTTCTAAAGGAGCAGTGTTACTGTATTACAAAAACAGTGTCGCTGTATTAAAGAGGCGGTGTCGCTGTATTAAAGGGGCAGTGTCGCTGTATTAAAGTGATGGTGTCGCTGTATTAAAGGGGCAAAGTCGCTGTTCTAAAGGGGCAGTGTAGCTGTATTAAAAGGGCAGTGTCTTTGTTCTAAAGGGACAGTGTCGCTGTATTAAAGGGGCAGTGTCTCTGGTCTAAAGGGACAGTGTAGCTGTATTAAAGGGGCAGTGTCTCTGTTCGAAACGGGCCGTGTTGCTGTATTAAAGGGACAATGTCGCTGTGTTAAACAGCAGTGTCGATGTATTAAAGGGTCAGTGTGGCTGTATTAAAGGGGCAGTGTCGCGGTGCTAAAGGGGCAGTGTCGCTATTCTAAAGGGGCAGTGTCGCTGTATTAAAGGCCAGTGTCGCTTTTCTAAAGGGGCAGTGTCGGTCTTCCAAAGATAGTGTAGCTGTATTAAAGGAGCAGTGATGCTGTATTAAAAGGGTAGTGTCGCTGTACTAAAGGGACGGAATCGCTGTATTATAGCGGCAGTTTCGCTGTATTAAAGGGGCAGTGCCGCTGTATAAAAAGGGGCAGTGGCATTATGTTAAAGTACCAATGTCGTTGTATCAAAGGGTCAGCCTCGCTATATAAAAGGGACCGTGTTGTTCTATTAAAGTGGCAGCATCGCTGTATTAAATGGGCAGTGTCACTGAATTAAAGGGGCAGTGATGTTGAATTACAGGGGCAGTGATGCTGTTCGAAAGGCACAGTGTCGCTGTATTAAAGGGTCAATGTCGCTATATTAAATAGACAGTGTCGGTGTATTAAAGGGGCTTTGTCGTTGTATTAAAGGGACGGAATCGCTGTATTAAAGGGGAGGTGTTGCTGTATTAAAGGTGCAGTGTCCCTGTTCTAAAGGGACAGTATAGGTATATTAAAGGGGCAGTGTTTCTATTCTAAAGGGGCAGTATTGCTGTATTAAAGGGGCAATGTCACTGTGTTAAACAGCAGTGTCGATGTATTAAAGGGTCAGTGTCGCTGTATTAAAGGGGTAGTGTGGCGGTTCTAAAGGGGCAGTGTCGCTGTTCCAAAGGGACAGTGTCGCTGTATTAAAGAGACAATGTCGCTGTTCTAAAGGTGCAGTGTCGGTGTATTGAAGGGGCAGTGTCTCCGTTCTAAAGGGTCAGTGTTGCTGTACTAAAAAAACGATGTCGCTGTATTAAAGAGGCGGTGTCGCTGTATTAAAGGGGCAGTTTCACTGTATTAAAGGGATGGTGTCACTGTATTAAAGGGTCTGTGTCGCTGTTCTAAACGGGCTGTGTAGCTTATTAAAAGGGCGGTGTCTCTGTTCCAAAGGGACAGTGTCGCTGTATTAAAGGGTCAGTGTCTCTGTTCTAAAGGGACAGTGTAGCTGTATTAAAGGGACAATGTCGCTGTGTTAAACAGCAGTGTCGATGTATTAAAGCGTCAGTGTGGCTGTATTAAAGGGGCAGTGTCGCGGTTCTAAAGGGGCAGTGTCGCTATTCTAAAGGGGCAGTGTCGCTGTTCCAAAGTGACAGTGTCGCTGTATTAAAGAGACAATGTCGCTGTTCTAAAGGGGCAGTGTCGGTGTATTGAAGGGGCTTTGTCGCTGTATTAAAGGGGCGGAATCGCTGTATTAAAGGGGAGGTGTTGCTGTATTAAAGGTGCAGTGTCCCTGTTCTAAAGGGACAGTATAGGTATATTAAACGGGCAGTGTTTCTATTCTAAAGGGGCAGTATTGCTGTATTAAAGGGGCAATGTCACTGTGTTAAACAGCAGTGTCGATGTATTAAAGGGTCAGTGTCGCTGTATTAAAGGGGTAGTGTGGCGGTTCTAAAGGGGCAGTGTCGCTGTTCCAAAGGGACAGTGTCGCTGTATTAAAGAGACAATGTCGCTGTTCTAAAGGTGCAGTGTCGGTGAATTGAAGGGGCAGTGTCTCCGTTCTAAAGGGTCAGTGTTGCTGTACTAAAAAAACGATGTCGCTGTATTAAAGAGCTGGTGTCGCTGTATTAAAGGGGCAGTGTCACTGTATTAATGGGATGGTGTCGCTGTATTAAAGGGTCTGTGTCGCTGTTCTAAACGGGCTGTGTAGCTTATTAAAAGGGCGGTGTCTCTGTTCCAAAGGGACAGTGTCGCTGTATTAAAGGGTCAGTGTCTCTGTTCTAAAGGGACAGTGTAGCTGTATTAAAGGGGCAGTGTCTCTGTTCTAAAGGGGCAGTGTTGCTGTATTAAAGGGACAATGTCGCTGTGTTAAACAGCAGTGTCGATGTATTAAAGCGTCAGTGTGGCTGTATTAAAGGGGCAGTGTCGCGGTTCTAAAGGGGCAGTGTCGCTATTCTAAAGGGGCAGTGTCGCTGTTCCAAAGTGACAGTGTCGCTGTATTAAAGAGACAATGTCGCTGTTCTAAAGGGGCAGTGTCGGTGTATTGAAGGGGCAGTGTCACCGTTCTAAAGGGTCAGTGTTGCTGTATTAAAAAAAGTGTTGCTGTATTAAAGAGGCGGTGTCGCTGTATTTAAGGGGCAGTGTCTCTGTTCTAAAGGGGTCGTGTTGCTGTATTAAAGGGACAATGTCTGTGTTAAACAGCACTGTCGATGTATTAAAGGGTCAGTGTGGCTGTATTAAAGGGGCAGTGTCACGTTCTAAAGGGGCAGTGTCACTATTCTAAAGGGGCAGTATCGCTGTTCCAAAGGGACAGTGTCGCTGTATTAAAGAGACAATGTCGCTGTTCTAAAGGTGCAGTGTCGGTGTATTGAAGGGGCAGTGTCTCCGTTCTAAAGGGTCAGTGTTGCTGTACTAAAAAAACGATGTCGCTGTATTAAAGAGGCGGTGTCGCTGTATTAAAGGGGCAGTTTCACTGTATTAAAGGGATGGTGTCGCTGTATTAAAGGGTCTGTGTCGCTGTTCTAAACGGGCTGTGTAGCTGTATTAAAAGTGCGGTGTCTCTGTTCCAAAGGGACAGTGTCGCTGTATTAAAGGGTCAGTGTCTCTGTTCTAAAGGGGCAGTGTTGCTGTATTAAAGGGGCAGTGTCTCTGTTCTAAAGGGGCAGTGTTGCTGTATTAAAGGGACAATGTCGCTGTGTTAAACAGCAGTGTTGATGTATTAAAGCGTCAGTGTGGCTGTATTAAAGGGGCAGTGTCGCGGTTCTAAAGGGGCAGTGTCGCTATTCTAAAGAGACAATGTCGCTCTTCTAAAGGGGCAGTGTCGGTGTATTGAAGGGGCAGTGTCACCGTTCTAAAGGGTCAGTGTTGCTGTATTAAAAAAAGTGTTGCTGTATTAAAGAGGCAGTGTCGCTGTATTTAAGGGGCAGTGTCTCTGTTCTAAAGGGGTCGTGTTGCTGTATTAAAGAGACAATGTCTGTGTTAAACAGCACTGTCGATGTATTAAAGGGTCAGTGTGGCTGTATTAAATGGGCAGTGTCGCTGTTCCAAAGTGACAGTGTCGCTGTATTAAAGAGACAATGTCGCTGTTCTAAAGGGGCAGTGTCGGTCTATTGAAGGGGCAGTGTCACCGTTCTAAAGGGTCAGTGTTGCTGTATTAAAAAAACAGTGTTGCTGTATTAAAGAGGCGGTGTCGCTGTATTAAAGGGATGGTGTTGCTGTATTAAAGGGGCAGTTTCTCTGTTCTAAAAGGGCAGTGTTGCTGTATTAAAGGGGTAGTGTTGCGGTTCTAAAGGGGCAGTGTTGCTATTCTAAAGGGGCAGTGTTGCTGTTCCAAAGGGGCAGTGTCGCTGTATTAAAGAGACAATGTCGCTGTTCTAAATGGACAGTGTCGCTGTGTTAAAGGGGCAGTGTAGTTGTAATAAAGGAACAGTATCACTGTATTAAAGGGGCAGTGTCGCTGTTCTAAAGGGACAGTGTTGTTTTATTAAAGGGACAGTATCACTTTTCTAAAGGGACAGTGTCGCTGTGTTAAAGGGGCAGTGTCGCTGTATTAAAGGGTCGGTGTGGCTATATAAAAGGTTCACTGTCGCTATTTATAGGGGCAGTGTCGCTGTATCAAAGGCCAGTGTCGCTTTTCTAAAGGGGCAGTGTCGCTCTTCCAAAGATATTGTAGCTGTTTAAAGGATCAGTGATGCTGTATTAAAAGGGCAGTGTCGCTGTATTAAAGGGGTAGTGTCGCTGTATTAAAGGGACGGAATCGCTGTATTATAGCGGCAGTTTCGCTGTATTAAAAGGGCAGTGCCGCTGTATTAAAAGGGGCAGTGCCATGATGTTAAAGTAGCAATGTCGTTGTATCAAAGGGTCAGTCTCACTATATAAAAGGGACAGTGTTGTTCTATTAAAGGGGCAGCATCGCTGTATTAAATGGGCAGTGTCACTGAATTAAAGGGGCAGTGATGCTGTTCTAAAGGCACAGTGTTGCTGTATTAAAGGGACAGTGTTGCCGTATTAAAGAGACAGTGTCGCTGTATTAAAGGGGCTGTGTCGCTGTATTAAAGGGATGGAATCGCTGTATTATGGGGCAGCTTCGCTGTATTAAAGAAGTTTCGCTGTATTAAAGGAGCAGTGGCACAATGTTAAAGTAACAATGTCGTTGTATCAAAAGGTCAGTCTCAGTGTATAAAAGGGACAGTGTTGTTGCATTAAAGTGGCAGTGATGCTGTTCTAACGGCACAGTGTCGCTGTATTAAAGGGACTGTGTTGCTATGTTGAAGGTACAGTGTTGCCATATTAAAGAGACAGTGTCGCTGTATTAAAGGGATGGTGTTGCTGTATTAAAGGGGAGGTGTCGCTGTTCTAAAGGGGCAGTGTAGCTGTATTAAAGGGGCAGTGTCTCTGTTCTAAAGGGACAGTGTAGGTATATTAAAGGGGCAGTGTCTCTGTTCTAAAGGGGCAGTATTGCTGTATTAAAGGGGCAATGTCACTGTGTTAAACAGCAGTGTCGATGTATTAAAGGGTCTGTGTCGCTGTATTAAAGGGGTAGTGTCACGGTTCTAAAGGGGCAGTGTCTCTATTCTAAAGGGGCAGTGTCGCTGTTCCAAAGGGACAGTGTAGGTGTATTAAAGGGGCAGTGTCTCTGTTCTAAAGGGGCAGTAATGCTGTATTAAAGGGACAATGTCGCTGTGTTAAACAGCAGTGTCGATGTATTAAAGCGTCAGTGTGGCTGTATTAAAGGGGCAGTGTCGCGGTTCTAAAGGGGCAGTGTCGCTATTCTAAAGGGGCAGTGTCGCTGTTCCAAAGGGACAGTGTCGCTGTATTAAAGAGATAATGTCGCTTTTCTAAAGGGGCAGTGTCGGTGTATTGAAGGGTCAGTGTCACCGTTCTAAAGAGTCAGTGTTGCTGTATTAAAAAAAGTGTCGCTGTATTAAAGAGGCGGTGTCGCTGTATTTATGGGGCAGTGTCGCTCTTCTAAAGGGCCGTGTTGCTGTATTAAAGGGGCAGTGTCGCTGTTCTAAAGGGCAGTGTTGCTGTATTAAAGGGGCAGTGTTGCTATATTAAAGGGGCAGTGTCGCTGTATTAAAGGGGCAATGTCGCTGGTCTAAAGGGGCAGTGTTGTTTTATTAAAGAGGCAGTGTCACTGTACTAAAGGGTCAGTGTCGCTGTGTTAAAGGTGCAGTGTCGCTGTATTAAAGGGTCGATGTGGCTATATTAAAGGGTCACTGTCGCTATTTATAGGGGCAGCGTCGCTGTATTAAAGGGACGGAATCGCTGTATTATAGGGGCAGCTTCGCTGTATTAAAGGAGAAGTTTTGCTGTATTAAAGGGGCAGTGGCAAAATGTTAAAGTAACAATGTCGTTGTATAAAACGGTCAGTCTCAGTGTATAAAAGGGACAGTGTTGTTGCATTAAAGTGGCAGTGATGCTGTTCTAACGGCACAGTGTCGCTGTATTAAAGGGACTGTGTTGCTATGTTGAAGGTACAGTGTTGCCATATTAAAGAGACAGTGTCGCTGTATTAAAGGGATGGTGTTGCTGTATTAAAGGGGAGGTGTCGCTGTTCTAAAGGGGCAGTGTAGCTGTATTAAAGGGGCAGTGTCTCTGTTCTAAAGGGACAGTGTAGGTATATTAAAGGGGCAGTGTCTCTGTTCTAAAGGGGCAGTATTGCTGTATTAAAGGGGCAATGTCACTGTGTTAAACAGCAGTGTCGATGTATTAAAGGGTCTGTGTCGCTGTATTAAAGGGGTAGTGTCGCGGTTCTAAAGGGGCAGTGTCTCTATTCTAAAGGGGCAGTGTCGCTGTTCCAAAGGGACAGTGTAGGTGTATTAAAGGGGCAGTGTCTCTGTTCTAAAGGGGCAGTATTGCTGTATTAAGGGGACAATGTCGCTGTGTTAAACAGCAGTGTCGATGTATTAAAGCGTCAGTGTGGCTGTATTAAAGGGGCAGTGTCGCGGTTCTAAAGGGGCAGTGTCGCTATTCTAAAGGGGCAGTGTCGCTGTTCCAAAGGGACAGTGTCGCTGTATTAAAGAGATAATGTCGCTTTTCTAAAGGGGCAGTGTCGGTGTATTGAAGGGTCAGTGTCACCGTTCTAAAGAGTCAGTGTTGCTGTATTAAAAAAACAGTGTCGCTGTATTAAAGAGGCGGTGTCGCTGTATTTATGGGGCAGTGTCGCTCTTCTAAAGGGCTGTGTTGCTGTATTAAAGGGGTAGTGTCGCTGTTCTAAAGGGCAGTGTTGCTGTATTAAAGGGGCAGTGTTGCTATATTAAAGGGGCAGTGTCGCTGTATTAAAGGGGCAATGTCGCTGGTCTAAAGGGGCAGTGTTGTTTTATTAAAGAGGCAGTGTCACTGTACTAAAGGGTCAGTGTCGCTGTGTTAAAGGTGCAGTGTCGCTGTATTAAAGGGTCGGTGTGGCTATATTAAAGGGTCACTGTCGCTATTTATAGGGGCAGCGTCGCTGTATTAAAGGCCAGTGTCGCTCTTCCAAAGGTAGTGTAGCTGTATTAAAGGGGCAGTGATGCTGTATTAAAGGGGCAGTGTCGCTGTATTAAAGGGGTAGTGTCGCTGTATTAAAGGGACGGAATCACTGCATTATAGCGGCAGTTTCGCTTTATTAAAGGGTCAGTGCCGCTGTATAAAATGGGTCAGTGGCACTATGTTAAAGTAGCAATGTCATTGTATCAAAGGGTCAGTCTCAGTATATAAAAGGGACAGTGTTGTTGCCTTAAAGGGGCAGCGTTGCTGTATTAAATTGGCTGTGTCACTGAATAAAAGGGGCAGTGATGTTGAATTAAAGTGGCAGTGATGCTGTTCTAAAGGCACAGTGTCGCTGTATTAAAGGTACAGTGTTGCTATGTTAAAGGGGCAGTGTTGCCATATTAAAGAGACAGTGTCGCTGTATTAAAGGGATGGTGTCGCTGTATTAAAGGGGCGGTGTCACTATTCTAAAGGGGCAATGTCACTGTGTTAAACAGCAGTGTCGATGTATTAAAGGGTCAATGTCGCTATGTTAAAGAGACAGTGTCGCTGTGTTAAAGGGGCAGTGTTGCTGTATTAAAGGGTCAGTGTGGCTATATTAAAGGGTCACTGTCGCTATTTTCGGGGCAGTGTTGCTGTATTAAAGGCCAGTGTCGCTTTTCTAAAGGGGCAGTGTCACTCTTGCAAAGATAGTGTAGCTGTTTAAAGGATCAGTGATGCTGTATTAAAAGGGCAGTGTCGCTGTATTAAAGGGGTAGTGTCGCTGTATTAAAGGGACGGAATCGCTGTATTATAGCGGCAGTTTCGCTGTATTAAAAGGGCAGTGCCGCTGTATTAAAAGGGGCAGTGCCATGATGTTAAAGTAGCAATGTCGTTGTATCAAAGGGTCAGTCTCACTATATAAAAGGGACAGTGTTGTTCTATTAAAGGGGCAGCATCGCTGTATTAAATGGGCAGTGTCACTGAATTAAAGGGGCAGTGATGCTGTTCTAAAGGCACAGTGTTGCTGTATTAAAGGGACAGTGTTGCCGTATTAAAGAGACAGTGTCGCTGTATTAAAGGGGCTGTGTCGCTGTATTAAAGGGATGGAATCGCTGTATTATAGGGGCAGCTTCGCTGTATTAAAGAAGTTTCGCTGTATTAAAGGAGCAGTGGCACAATGTTAAAGTAACAATGTCGTTGTATCAAAAGGTCAGTCTCAGTGTATAAAAGGGACAGTGTTGTTGCATTAAAGGGGCAGCGTTGCTGTATTAAAGGGGCTGTGTCGCTGTATTAAAGGGACGGAATCGCTGTATTATAGGGGCAGTTTCGCTGTATTAAAGAAGTTTTGCTGTATTAAAGGGGCAGTGGCACAATGTTAAAGTAACAATGTCGTTGTATCAAAAGGTCAGTCTCAGTGTATAAAAGGGACAGTGTTGTTGCATTAAAGGGGCAGCATCGCTGTATTAAATGGGCTGTGTCACTGAATAAAAGGGGCAATGATGTTGAATTAAAGTGGCAGTGATGCTGTTCTAAAGGCACAGTGTCGCTGTATTAAAGGGACAGTGTTGCTATGTTAAAGGGACAGTGTTGCCATATTAAAGAGACAGTGTCGCTGTATTAAAGGGGCTGTGTCGCTGTATTAAAGGGACGGAATCGCTGTATTATAGGGGCAGCTTCGCTGTATTAAAGGAGAAGTTTCGCTGTATTAAAGGGGCAGTGGCAAAATGTTAAAGTAACAATGTCGTATAAAACGGTCAGTCTCAGTGTATAAAAGGGACAGTGTTGTTGCATTAAAGTGGCAGTGATGCTGTTCTAACGGCACAGTGTCGCTGTATTAAAGGGACTGTGTTGCTATGTTGAAGGTACAGTGTTGCCATATTAAAGAGACAGTGTCGCTGTATTAAAGGGATGGTGTTGCTGTATTAAAGGGGAGGTGTCGCTGTTCTAAAGGGGCAGTGTAGCTGTATTAAAGGGGCAGTGTCTCTGTTCTAAAGGGACAGTGTAGGTATATTAAAGGGGCAGTGTCTCTGTTCTAAAGGGGCAGTATTGCTGTATTAAAGGGGCAATGTCACTGTGTTAAACAGCAGTGTCGATGTATTAAAGGGTCTGTGTCGCTGTATTAAAGGGGTAGTGTCGCGGTTCTAAAGGGGCAGTGTCTCTATTCTAAAGGGGCAGTGTCGCTGTTCCAAAGGGACAGTGTAGGTGTATTAAAGGGGCAGTGTCTCTGTTCTAAAGGGGCAGTAATGCTGTATTAAAGGGACAATGTCGCTGTGTTAAACAGCAGTGTCGATGTATTAAAGCGTCAGTGTGGCTGTATTAAAGGGGCAGTGTCGCGGTTCTAAAGGGGCAGTGTCGCTATTCTAAAGGGGCAGTGTCGCTGTTCCAAAGGGACAGTGTCGCTGTATTAAAGAGACAATGTCGCTGTTCTAAAGGGGCAGTGTCGGTGTATTGAAGGGTCAGTGTCACCGTTCTAAAGAGTCAGTGTCGCTGTATTAAAGAGGCGGTGTCGCTGTATTTATGGGGCAGTGTCGCTCTTCTAAAGGGCCGTGTTGCTGTATTAAAGGGGCAGTGTCGCTGTTCTAAAGGGCAGTGTTGCTGTATTAAAGGGGCAGTGTTGCTATATTAAATGGGCAGTGTCGCTGTATTAAAGGGGCAATGTCGCTGGTCTAAAGGGGCAGTGTTGTTTTATTAAAGAGGCAGTGTCACTGTACTAAAGGGTCAGTGTCGCTGTGTTAAAGGTGCAGTGTCGCTGTATTAAAGGGTCGATGTGGCTATATTAAAGGGTCACTGTCGCTATTTATAGGGGCAGCGTCGCTGTATTAAAGGGACGGAATCGCTGTATTATAGGGGCAGCTTCGCTGTATTAAAGGAGAAGTTTTGCTGTATTAAAGGGGCAGTGGCAAAATGTTAAAGTAACAATGTCGTTGTATAAAACGGTCAGTCTCAGTGTATAAAAGGGACAGTGTTGTTGCATTAAAGTGGCAGTGATGCTGTTCTAACGGCACAGTGTCGCTGTATTAAAGGGACTGTGTTGCTATGTTGAAGGTACAGTGTTGCCATATTAAAGAGACAGTGTCGCTGTATTAAAGGGATGGTGTTGCTGTATTAAAGGGGAGGTGTCGCTGTTCTAAAGGGGCAGTGTAGCTGTATTAAAGGGGCAGTGTCTCTGTTCTAAAGGGACAGTGTAGGTATATTAAAGGGGCAGTGTCTCTGTTCTAAAGGGGCAGTATTGCTGTATTAAAGGGGCAATGTCACTGTGTTAAACAGCAGTGTCGATGTATTAAAGGGTCTGTGTCGCTGTATTAAAGGGGTAGTGTCGCGGTTCTAAAGGGGCAGTGTCTCTATTCTAAAGGGGCAGTGTCGCTGTTCCAAAGGGACAGTGTAGGTGTATTAAAGGGGCAGTGTCTCTGTTCTAAAGGGGCAGTAATGCTGTATTAAAGGGACAATGTCGCTGTGTTAAACAGCAGTGTCGATGTATTAAAGCGTCAGTGTGGCTGTATTAAAGGGGCAGTGTCGCGGTTCTAAAGGGGCAGTGTCGCTATTCTAAAGGGGCAGTGTCGCTGTTCCAAAGGGACAGTGTCGCTGTATTAAAGAGATAATGTCGCTTTTCTAAAGGGGCAGTGTCGGTGTATTGAAGGGTCAGTGTCACCGTTCTAAAGAGTCAGTGTTGCTGTATTAAAAAAACAGTGTCGCTGTATTAAAGAGGCGGTGTCGCTGTATTAAAGGGATAGTGTCGCTGTATTAAAGGGGTGGTGTCGCTGTTCCAAAGGGGCAGTGTAGCTGTATTAAAGGGGCAGTGTCTCTGTTCTAAAGGGACAGTGTCGCTGTATTAAAGGGGCAGTGTCTCTGTTCTAAAGGGACAGTGTAGCTGTATTAAAGGGGCCGTGTCACTCTTCTAAAGGGGCAGTGTTGCTGTATTAAAGGGACAATGTCGCTGTGTTAAACAGCAGTGTCGATGTATTAAAGGGTCAGTGTCGCTGTATTAAATGGGTAGTGTTGCGTTTCCAAAGGGGCAGTGTCGCTATTCTAAAGGGGCAGTCTCGGGGTTCCAAAAGGACAGTGTCGGTGTATTAAAGAGACAATGTGGCTGTTCTAAACGGACAGGGTCGCTGTGTTAAAGGTGCAGTGTCGCTGTATTAAAGGGTCGGTGTGGCTATATTAAAGGGTCACTGTCACTATTTATAGGCGCAGTGTCGCTGTATTAAGGGCCAGTGTTGCTTTTTTAAAGGGTCAGTGCCGCTCTTCCAAAGATAGTGTAGCTATATTAAAGGGTCAGTTTCGCTGTATTAAAGGGGCAGTGCCGCTGTATAAAAAGGGGCAGTGGCACTATGTTAAAGTAACAATGTCGTTGTATCAAAGGGTCAGTCTCAGTACATAAAAGGCACAGTGTAGTTCTATTAAAGGGGCAGCATCGCTTTATTAAATGGGCAGTGTCACTGAATTACAAGGGCAGTGATGTTGAATTACAGGGGCAGTGATGCTGTTCTAAAGGCACAATGTCGCTGTATTAAAGGGTCAATGTCGCTATATTAAAGAGACAGTGTCGCTGTATTAAAGGGGCTGTGTCGTTGTATTGAAGGGACTGAATCGCTGTATTATAGAGGCAGCTTCGCTGTATTAAAGGAGAATTTTAGCTGTATTAAAGGGGCAGTGGCACAATGTTAAAGCAACAATGTCGTTGTATCAAAGGGTCAGTCTCAGTGTATAAAAGGGACAGTGTTGTTGCATTAAAGGGGCAGCGTCGCTGTATTAAATCGGCTGTGTCACTGAATGAAAGGGGCAGTGATGTTGAATTAAAGTGGCAGTGATGCTGTTCTAAAGGCACAGTGTCGCTGTATTAAAGGGACAGTGTTGCTATGTTAAAGGGACAGTGTTGCTATATTAAAGAGACAGCGTCGCCGTATTAAAGGGATGGTGTCGCTGTATTAAAGGGGCGGTGTCGCTGTTCTAAAAGGACAGTGTAGCTGTATTAAAGGAGCAGTGTCTCTGTTCTAAAGGGACAGTGTTGCTGTATTAAAGGTACAATGTCCCTGTGTTAAACAGCAGTGTCGATGTATTAAAGGGTCAGTGTCGCTGTATTAAAGGGGTAGTGTCGTGGTTCTAACAGGGCAGTGTCGCTATTCTAAAGGGGCATTGTCACGGTTCTAAAGGGGCAGTGTCGTTGTTCCAAAGGGACAGTGTCGCTGTATTAAAGAGACAATATCGCTGTTCTAAAGGGACAGTGTCGGTGCATTGAAGGGTCAGTGTCACCATTCTAAAGGGTCAGTGTTGCTGTATTAAAAAAACCGTGTCGCTGTAATAAAGAGGCGGTGTCACTGTATTAAAGGGGCAGTGTCGCTGTATTAAAGAGATGGTGTCCCTGTATTAAAGGGGCAGTGTCGCTGCTCTAAAGGGGCAGTGTAGCTGTATTAAAAGGGCAGTGTCTCTGTTCTAAAGGGACAGTGTCGCTGTATTAAAGGGGCAGTGTCTCTATTCTAAAGGGACAGTGTAGCTGTATTAATGGGGCAGTGTCTCTGTTCTAAAGGGGCAGTGTTGTTGTATTAAAGAGACAATGTCGCTGTTCTAAAGGGGCAGTGTTGTTGTATTAAAGAGACAATATCGCTGTTCTAAAGGGACAGTGTCGGTGCATTGAAGGGTCAGTGTCACCATTCTAAAGGGTCAGTGTTGCTGTATTAAAAAAACCGTGTCGCTGTAATAAAGAGGCGGTGTCACTGTATTAAAGGGGCAGTGTCGCTGTATTAAAGGGATGGTGTTGCTGTATTAAAGGGGCAGTGTCGCTGCTCTAAAGGGGCAGTGTAGCTGTATTAAAAGGGCAGTGTCTCTGTTCTAAAGGGACAGTGTCGCTGTATTAAAGTGGCAGTGTCTCTATTCTAAAGGGACAGTGTAGCTGTATTAATGGGGCAGTATCTCTGTTCTAAAGGGGCAGTGTTGTTGTATTAAAGAGACAATGTCGCTGTTCTAAAGGGGCAGTGTCGGTGTATTGAAGGGGCAGTATCACCGTTCTAAAGGGTCAGTGTTGCTGTATTAAAAAAAGTGTCCCTGTATTAAAGAGGTGGTGTCGCTGTATTAAAGGGGCAGTGTCGCTGTATTAAAGGGGCAGTGTCGCTCTTCTAAAGGGCAGTGTTGCTGTATTAATGGGGCAGTGTCGCTGTTCTAAAGGGCAGTGTTGCTGTATTAAAGGAGCAGTGTTGCTATGTTAAAGGGGCAGTGTCGCTGTTCTAAAGGGACAATGTTGTTTTATTAAAGGGACAGTGTTGCTATGTTAAAGGGGCAGTGTCGCTGTTCTAAAGGGACAATGTTGTTTTATTAAAGGGACAGTGTCACTTTTCTAAATGGACAGTGTCGCTGTATTAAAGGGGCAGTGTCGCTGTATTAAAGGGTCGGTGTGGCGATATTAAAGGGTCACTGTCGCTATTTATAGGGATAATGTCGCTGTATTAAAGGCCAGTGTCGCTTTTCTAAAGGGACAGTGTCGCTCTTCCAAAGATAGTGTAGCTGTATTAAAGGGGCAGAGTCGCTGTATTAAAGGGGTAGTGTCGCTGTATTAAAGGGACGGAATCGCTGTATTATAGCGGCAGTTTCGCTGTATTAAAGGGGCAGTGCCGCTGTATAAAAAGAGGCAGTGGCACTATGTTAAAGTAGCAAAGTCATTGTATCAAAGGGTCAGTCTCAGTATATAAAAGGGACAGTGTTGTTGCATTAAAGGGGCAGCATCGCTTTATTAAATGGGCAGTGTCACTGAATTAAAGGTGCAGTGATGTTGAATTACAGGGGCAGTGATGCTGTTCTAAAGGTGCAGTGTCGCTGTATTAAAGGGACAGTGTTGCTATGTTAAAGGGACAGTGCCGCCATATTAAAGAGACAGTGTCGCTGTATTAAAGGGATGGTGTCGCTATTTTAAAGGGGCGGTGTCGCTGTTCTAAAGGGGCAGTGTAGCTGTATTAAAATGGCAGTGTCTCTGTTCTAAAGGGACAGTATAGGTATATTAAAGGGGCAGTTTCTCTGTTCTAAAGGGGCAGTATTGCTGTATTAAAGGGTCAATGTCGCTATATTAAAGAGGCAGTGTCGCTGTATTAAAGGGGCTGTGTCGCTATATTAAAAGGACTGAATCGCTGTATTATAGGGGCAGCTTCGCTGTATTAAAGGAGAAGTTTCGCTGTATTAAAGGGGCAGTGGCACAATGTTAAAGTAACAATGTCGTTGTATCAAAGGGTCAGTCTCAGTGTATAAAAGGGACAGTGTCGCTGTATTAAAGGGGCAGTGTTGCTGTATTAAAGGGTTAGTTTTGCGGTTCTAAAGGGGCAGTGTCGCTATTCTAAATGGGCAGTGTTGCTGTTCCAAAGGGACAGTGTCGCTGTATTAAAGAGACAATGTCGCTGTGTTAAACAGCAGTGTCAATGTATTAAATGGTCAGTGTCGCTGTATTAAAGGGGTAGTGTTGCAGTTCTAAAAGGGCAGTGTCGCTATTCTAAAGGAACAGTGTTGCTGTTCCAAAGGGACAGTGTTGCTGTGTTAAAGGGGCAGTATAGTTGTAATAAAGGAACAGTATCACTGTATTAAAGGGGTAGTGTCGCGCTTCTAAAGAGGCAGTGTCGCTATTCTAAAGGGGCAATGTCGCGGTTCTAAAGGGGCAGTGTCGCTATTCTAAAGGGGCAGTGTCGTTGCTCCAAAGGGACAGTGTCGCTGTATTAAAGAGACAATGTCGCTGTTCTAAAGGGGCAGTGTCGGTGTATTGAAGGGGCTGTGTCACCATTCTAAAGGGTCAGTGTTGCTGTATTAAAAAAACAGTGTTGCTGTATTAAAGGGGCAGTGTCACTGTATTAAAGGGGCAGTGTCACTTGCCTAAAGGGGCAGTGTTATTTTATTAAAGGGGCAGTGTCACTGTTCTAAAGGGACAGTGTCGCTGTGTTAAAGGGGCAGTGTTGATCTATTAAAGGGACAGTGTGGCTGTATTAAAGTGGCGTTGGTGTATGAAAGGGACTGTGTCGCAGTATTAAAGGGCTAGTGTAGTTGTATTAAAGGAACAGTATCACTGTATTAAAGGGGCAGTGTCGCTGTTCTAAAGGGACAGTGTTGATTTATTAAAGGGACAGTGTCACTGTGTTAAAGCGGCAGTGTCGCTGTATTAAAGGGTCGGTGTGGCTATATTAAAGGGTCACTGTCGCTATTTATAGGGGCAGTGATGCTGTATTAAAGGGGCAGTGTCGCTGTATTAAAGGGGTAGTGTCGCTGTATTAAAGGGACAGAATCGTTGTATTATAGCGGCAGTTTTACTGTATTAAAGGGGCAGTGCCGCTGTCAGTTTCAATATATAAAAGGGACAGTGTTGTTCTATTAAAGGGGCAGCAACGCTTTATTAAATGGGCAATGTCACTGAATTAAAGGGGCAGTGATGTTGAATTACAGCGGCACGGATGCTGTATTATAGGGGCAGTGTCGCTGTATTAAAGGGACCGTGTTGCTGAATTAAAAAGACAGTGTCGCTGTATAAAACGGGCAATATCATTGCATTAAAGGGGCAGTGTCGCTGTTCTAAAGGGGTATTGTTGCTGTATTAGAAGGCCAGTGTCACTGCTCTAAAGGGACAGTGTTGTGGGATTAAAGGGACAGTGTCGCTCTGTTAAAGGGGCAGTGTGAATGTATTAAACGGGTGGCGTCACTGTATTAAATGGATAATGTCGCTGTATTAAAGAGACAATGTCGCTGTTCTAAAGGGACAGTGTCGCGGTTCTAAAGGGGCAGTGTCGCTGTTCCAAAGGGACAGTGTCGCTGTATTAAAGAAACAATGTCGCTGTTCTAAAGGCGCAGTGTCGGTGTATTGAAGGGGCAGTGTCACTGTTCTAAAGGTTCAGTGCTGCTGTTTAAAAAAAGTGTTGCTGTATTAAAGGGGCAGTGTCGCTGTATTAAAGGGGCAGTGTCGATGTATTAAAGAGGCGGTGTCGCTGTATTAAAGAGGCGGTGTCGCTGTATTAAAGGGGCAGTGTCGCTGTATTAAAGGGGCAGTGTCGATGTATTAAAGAGGCGGTGTCGCTGTATTAAAGGGGCAGTATCGCTGTATTAAAGAGGTGGTGTCGCTGTATTAAAGGAGCAGTGTCGCTGTATTAAAGGGGTAGTGTAGCTGTATTAAAGGGGCAGTGTCTTTGTTCTAAAGGGACAGTGTTGTTTTATTAAAGGGACAGTGTCACTGTTCTAAAGGGACAGTGTCACTATTAAAGGGGCAGTGTCGCTGTATTAAAGGGATGGTGTCGCTGTATTAAAGGGGCAGTGTCGCTGCTCTAAAGGAGCAGTGTAGCTGTATTAAAGGGACAGTGTTGCTGAATTAAAAAGACAGTGTCGCTGTGTAAAACGGGCAGTATCATTGCATTAAAGGGGCAGTGTCGCTGTTCTAAAGGGGCAGTGTAGGTGTATTAAAGGGGCAGTGTCACTGTTCTAAAGTGACCGTGTCACAGTTCTAAGGGGTCAGTGTCGCTGTATTAAAGGGACAGTGCCTCTCTGTTAAAGGGGCAGTGTGAATGTATTAAACGGGTGGCGTCACTGTATTAAATGGACAATGTCGCTGTATTAAAGAGACAATGTCGCTGTTCTAAAGGGGCAGTGTCGCTGTATTAAAGAGACAATGTCGCTGTTCTAAAGGGACAGTGTCGCGGTTCTAAAGGGGCAGTGTCGCTGTTCCAAAGGGACAGTGTCGCTGTATTAAAGAAACAATGTCGCTGTTCTAAAGGCGCAGTGTCGGTGTATTGAAGGGGCAGTGTCACTGTTCTAAAGGTTCAGTGCTGCTGTTTAAAAAAAGTGTTGCTGTATTAAAGGGGCAGGGTCGCTGTATTAAAGAGGTGGTGTCGCTGTATTAAAGGGGCAGTGTCGCTGTATTAAAGGGGTAGTGTAGCTGTATTAAAGGGTCAGTGTCGTTGTTCTAAAGGGACAGTGTTGTTTTATTAAAGGGACAGTGTCACTGTTCTAAAGGGACAGTGTCACTATTAAAGGGGCAGTGTCGCTGTATTAAAGGGATGGTGTCGCTGTATTAAAGGGGCAGTGTCGCTGCTCTAAAGGAGCAGTGTAGCTGTATTAAAGGGACAGTGTTGCTGAATTAAAAAGACAGTGTCGCTGTGTAAAACGGGCAGTATCATTGCATTAAAGGGGCAGTGTCGCTGTTCTAAAGGGGCAGTGTAGGTGTATTAAAGGGGCAGTGTCACTGTTCTAAAGTGACCGTGTCACAGTTCTAAGGGGTCAGTGTCGCTGTATTAAAGGGACAGTGCCTCTCTGTTAAAGGGGCAGTGTGAATGTATTAAACGGGTGGCGTCACTGTATTAAATGGACAATGTCGCTGTATTAAAGAGACAATGTCGCTGTTCTAAAGGGGCAGTGTCGCTGTATTAAAGAGACAATGTCGCTGTTCTAAAGGGTCAGTGTTGCTGTATTAAAAAAACAGTGTCACCTTATTAAAGGGGCAGTGTGGCTGTATTAAAGGGGCAGTGTCGCTGTATTAAAGGGACCGTGTTGCTGAATTAAAAAGACAGTGTCGCTGTATAAAACGGGCAATATCATTGCATTAAAGGGGCAGTGTCGCTGTTCTAAAGGGGTATTGTTGCTGTATTAGAAGGCCAGTGTCACTGCTCTAAAGGGACAGTGTTGTGGGATTAAAGGGACAGTGTCGCTCTGTTATAGGGGCAGTGTGAATGTATTAAAGGGGTGGCGTCACTGTATTAAATGGACAATGTCGCTGTATTAAAGAGACAATGTTGCTGTTCTAAAGGGGCAGTGTCGGTCTATTGAAGGGGCAGTGTCACCGTTCTAAAGGGTCAGTGTTGCTGTATTAAAAAAATAGTGTCGCTGTATTAAAGGGGCAGTGTCGCTGTTCTAAAGGGACATTGTCATTGTATTAAAGGGGATGTTTCGCCGTTCTAAAGGGGCAGTGTCACTGTTCTAAAGGTACAGTGTCGCTGTATTAAAGTAGCAGTGTCACTGTTCTAAAGAGACAGTGATGCTGTATTAAAGGGGCAGTGTCACTGTTCTAAAGGGTCAGTATCTCTGTATTAAAGAAACAGTGTCGCAGTATTAAATATGTGATGTCACTGTGTTAAATGGACAGTGCCAATGTATTAAAGGGCCAGCTTTGGTATATTATAGGGGCAGTTTCGCTGTTCTAAATGGGCAGTGTCGCTGTATTAAAGGGGCAGTGTCGCTTAATTAAAGGGACAGTGTCACTGTATTAAAGTGGCGTTGTTGCTGTATGAAAGGGACTATATCGCTGTATTAAAGAGGTAGTGTAGTTGCATTAAAGGAACAATGTCACTATTAAAGGGGCAGTGTCGCTGAATTAAAGGGACAGTGTTGCTGTATTAAAAGGATAGAGTCGCTATTCTAAAGGGGCAGTGTCACCATTCTAAAGAGGCAGTGCCACTGTTCTAAAGGGTCAGTGTTGCTGTATTAAAGAAACAGTGTTGCTGTATTAAAGAGGCGGTGTCACTGTATTAAATGGACAGTGTTGCAGTTCTAAAGGGGCAGTGTCGCTGTAATAAAGGGGCACTGGCACTAGGTTAAAGTAGAAATGTTGTTGTATCAAAGGGTCAGTCTTAGTGTATAAAAGTGAGTGTTTTTCTATTAAAGGGGCAGCATCGCTGTATTAAATGGGCTGTGTCACTGAATGAAAGGGGCAGTGATGTTGAATTAAAGGGGCACTGATGCTGTATTAAAGGGACAGTGTTGCTGAATTAAAAAGACAGTGTCGCTGTGTAAAACGGGCAGTATCATTGCATTAAAGGGGCAGTGTCGCTGTTCTAAAGGGGCAGTGTTGGTGTATTAAAGGGGCAGTGTCACCGTTCTAAAGTGATCGTGTCACAGTTCTAAGGGGTCAGTGTCGCTGTATTAAAGGGACGGTGTCGCGGAATTAAAGGGGCAGTGATGTTGAATTAAAGGGGCAGTGATGCTGTTCTAAAGGCACAGTGTCGCTCTATTAAAGGGACAGTGTTGCTATGTTAAAGTAGCAATGTCGATGTTTAAAGGGTCAGTCTCAGTGTATAAAAGGGACAGTATTGTTGCATTAAAGGGGCAGCATCTCTCTATTAAATGGGCTGTGTCACTGAATAAAAGGGGCAGTGATGCTGTTCTAAAGGCACAGTGTCGCTGTATTAAAGGGACAGTGTTGCTATGTTAAAGGGACAGTGTTGCTATATTAAAGGGACAGTGTCGCTGTATTAAAGGGATGGTGTCGCTGTTCTAAAGGGGCAGTGGAGCTGTATTAAAGGGGCAGTGTCTCTGTTCTAAAGGGACAGTGTCGCTGTATTAAAGAGCAATATCCCTGTATTAAAGGGGCATTGTCACTGTTCTAAAGTGACAGTGTTGCTGTATTAAAGGGGTAGTGTCAGTGTCGCTGTACTAAAGGGGCAGTGTCACTGTTCTAAAGGTACAGTGTCGCTGTATTAAAGGGGCAGTGTCATTGTTCTAAAGGTGCAGTGTCGCTGTATTAAAGGGGCAGTGTCATTGTTCTAAAGGGACATTGTCGCTGTATTAAAGGGGCAGTGTCAGTGTCGCTGTACTAAAGGGGCAGTGTCACTGTTCTAAAGGTACAGTGTCGCTGAATTAAAGGGGCAGTGTCATTGTTCTAAAGGTACAGCGTCGCTGTATTAAAGGGAGAGTGTTGCTATATTAAAGGTGCAGTGTCAGTGTCGCTGTATTAAAGAGACAGTGTCACTATTGAAGTGACAGTGTCATTGTATTAACAGGGCAGTGTCACTGTATTAAAGGGAGAGTGTCGCTGGACTAAAGGGGCAGTGTCACTGTTCTAAAGAGACAGTGATGCTGTATTAAAGGGGCAGTGTCACTGTTCTAAAGTTACAGTGTCGCTGTATTAAAGGGTCAGTGTCGCTGATCTAAAAGGACCGTGTCGCTATATTAAAGGGAGAGTGTTGCTATTTAAAAGGGCAGTGTCAGTGTCACTATTGAAGGCACAGTGTCCCTGTATTAACAGGGTAGTGTCACTGTTCTAAAGGTACAGTGTCGCTGTATTAAAGAGGCAGTGTCACTGTTCTAAAGGTACAGTGTCGCTGTATTGAAGGGTCAGTATCGCTGTTCTAAAGGGACAGTGTCGCTGTGTTAAAGGGAGAGTGTCACTGTAATAAAGGGACAGTGTGGCTGTATTAAAGTGGCTTTGTTGCTGTATGAAAGGGACTGTATCGCTGTATTAAAGGGATAGTGTAGTTGGATTAAAGGAACAGTGTCACTGTGTTAAAGGGGCAGTGTCGCTGAATTAAAGGGACAGTGTGGCTGTATTAAACAGACAGAGTAAAGGGGCAGTGTCACTGTCCTGAAGGGTCAGTGTTGCTGTATTAAAGAAACAATGTTGCTGTACTAATACAGTGTCACTGTATTAAATGGACAGTGTTGCAGTTCTAAAGGGGCAGTGTCGCTCTTCCAAAGATTGTGTCTCCATATTAAAGGGGTAGTGTAGTTGTATTCAAGGGCCAATGTTGCTGTATTAAAAGGACAGTTCGCTATTCAAGGGGCAGTGTCGCTGTATTAAAGGGACAGTGTCTCTGTATTAAAAGGACATTGTCGCTGTATTGTAGGGGCTGTGTCACTGTTCTAAAGCGACAGTGTCACTATATTAAAAGGGCAGTGTCGCTGTTCTAAAAGGACAGTGTTGCTGTATTAAAGGGTCCGTGTCAGTGTCGCTGTATTAAAGGGGTAGTGTAGTTGTATTAAAGGTACAGTGTCGCTGTATTAAAGGTTCAGTGTCGCTGTTCTAAAAGGACATTGTCGCTGTATTATAGGGGCTGTGTCACTGTTCTAAAGGTGCAGTGTTGCTTTATTAAAGGGGCAGTGTCACCGTTCTAAAGGTGCAGTGTTGCTGTATTAAAGGGCCAGTGTCACTGTTCTAAAGGGACAGTGTCGCTGTATTAAGGGTCAGTGTCGCTGTTTTAAAGGGACAGTGTCGCTGTATTAAAGGGAGAGTGTTGCTATATTAAAGGTGCAGTGTCAGTGTTGCTGTATTAAAGAAACAATGTTGCTGTATTAAAGAGGCGGTGTCACTGTATTAAATGGACAGTGTCGCAGTTCTAAATGGGCAGTGTCGCTGTATTAAGGGGACAGTATCGCTGTATTAAAGGGACAGTATCGCTGTATTAAACGGACAGTGTTGCTATGTTAAAGGGACAGTGTTGCTATATTAAAGGGACAGTGTCGCTGTATTAAAGGGATGGTGTCACTGTATTAAAGGGGCAGTGTTGCTGTTTTAAAGGGGCAGTATAGCTGTATTAAAGGGACAGTGTCGCTGTTCTAAAAGGACAGTGTCGCTGTATTAAAGAGCAATATCCCTGTATTAAAGGGGCAGTCTCTCTGTATTAAAAGGACATTGTCGCTGTATTATTGGGGCTGTGTCACTGTTCTAAAGCGACAGTGTCGCTGTTTTAAAGGGAGAGTGTTGCTGTATTAAAGGGGCAGTGTCAGTGTCGCTGTATTAAAGGGGTAATGTAGTTGTATTAAAGGGGCAATGTTGCTGTATTAAAAGGACAGTGTCACTGTATTAAAGGGGCAGGGTCGCTGTATTAATAGGACAGTTCACTATTAAAGGGGCAGTGTCGCTGTATTAAAGTGACAGTGTCTCTGTATTAAAAGGACATTGTCGCTGTATTATAGGGGCTGTGTCACTGTTCTAAAGGTGCAGTGTTGCTGTATTAAAGGGGCAGTGTCACTGTTCTAAAGGGATAGTGTCGCTGTATTAAGGGTCAGTGTCGCTGTTTTAAAGGTACAGTGTCGCTGTATTAAAGGGTCAGTGTCGCTGTTCTAAAGGGACAGTGTCGCTGTATTAAACGGACAGAGTCGCTGTTCTAAAGGGGCAGAGTCACCGTTCTAAAGAGGCAGTGTCACTGTTCTAAAGGGTCAGTGTTGCTGTATTAAAGAAACAGTGTTGCTGTATTAAAGAGGCGGTGTCACTGTATTAAATGGACAGTGTTGCAGTTCTAAAGGGGCAGTGTCGCTGTATTAAAGGGGCAGTGTCGCTAGGTTAAAGTAGCAATGACGTTGTAACAAAGGGTCAGTCTCAGTGTATGAAAGGGACAGTGTTGTTCTATTAAAGGGGCAGCATCGCTGTATTAAATGGGCTGTGTTACTGAATTAAAGGGGCAGTGATGTTGAATTACAGGGCCACTGATGCTGTATTAAAGGGGCAGTGTCGCTGTATTAAAGGGACAGTGTTGTGGTATTAAAGGGACAGTGTTGCTGTGTTAAAGGGGCAGTGTCGATGTTTTAAAGGGTTGGCGTCACTGTATTAAATGGACAATGTCGCTGTATTAAAGGGGCATTATCGCTGTATTAAAGGGGCAGGGTGGCTGAATTGAAGGGTCAGTGTCGTTGTTCTAAAGGGGCAGTGTCGCTGTTCTATATGTCACTGTATTGAATAATTGAATTATAGGGGCAGTGTCACTGTGTTAATTGGACAGTGTCTCTGTATTAAAGGGGCATTGTCACTGTTCTAAAGGGACAGTGTCGCTGTATTAAAGGGGCAGTGTCGCTGTATTAAAGGAGACTGTTGCTGTATTAAAGGGGCAGTGTCAGTGTCGCTGTTTTAAAGGCACAGTGTCACTTTATTAAAGGGGTAGTGTCACTGAATTAAAGGGGCAGAGATGTTGAATTAAAGGGGCAGTGACTCTCTTCTAAAGGCACAGTGGCTTTGTATTAAAGGGGCTGTGTTACTATATTAAAGGGACAGAGTCGCTGTATTTAATGGACGGTGTCGCTGTATTAATGGGTCAGTGTCGCTGTTCTAAAGCGGCAGCGTCTCTATATTAAAAGGACAGTGTCGCTGTATTAAAGGGACGGTGTCGCTGTATTAAAAGGGCAGTTTCCCTGTTCTAAAGTGGCAGAGTAAATGTTCTAAAGGGACAGTGTTGCTGTATTAAAGAAAGAGTGTCACTGTATTAAAGAGGTGGTGCCACTGTATTAAATGGACAGAGTTGTTGTTTTAAAGGGGCAGTGTTGCTTTATTAAAGGGGCAGTGTCGGTGAATTAAGGGGCACTGGCACTAGGTTAAAGTAGAAATGTTGTTGTATCAAAGGGTCAGTCTCAGTGTATAAAAGTGACAATGTTGTTCTATTAAAGGGGCAGCATCGCTGTATTAAATGGGCTGTGTCACTGAATGAAAGGGGCAGTGATGTTGAATTACAGGGGCACGGACGCTGTATTAAAAGGGCAGTGTTGCTGTATTAAAGGGGCAGTGTCGCTGTGTAAACCGGACAGTATCATTGCATTAAAGAGGCAGTGTCGCTGTTCTAAAGGGGCAGTGTTGGTGTATTAAACGGGCAGTGTCACCGTTCTAAAGTGATCGTGTCACAGTTCTAAGGGGTCAGTGTCGCTGTATTAAAGGGACGGTATCGCGGAATTAAAGGGGCAGTGATGTTGAATTAAAGGGGCAATGATGCTGTTCTAAAGTCACAGTGTCGCTGTATTAAAGGGACAGTGTCGCTATGTTAAAGTAGCAATGTCGTTGTTTAAAGGGTCAGTCACAGTGTATGAAAGGGACAATATTGTTGCAATAAAGGGGCAGCTTCGCTGTATTAAATGGGCTGCGTCACTGAATTAAAGGGGCAGTGATGTTGAATTAAAGGGGCAGTGTCGCTGTTCTAAAGGCACAGTGTTGCTGTATTAAAGGGACAGTGTTGCTATGTTAAAGGGACAGTGTTACTATATTAAAGGGACAGTGTCACTGTATTAAAGGGATGGTGTCACTGTATTAAAGGGGCAGTGTCGCTGTTCTAAAGGGGCAGAGTAGATGTATTAAAGGGATGGTGTCGCTGTTCTAAAAGGACAGTGCCGCTGTACTAAACAGACTAGTCGCTGTTCTAAAGGGGCAGTGTCACCGTTCTAAAGGGGCAGTGTCACAGTTCTAAAGAGGCAGTGTCACTGTTCTAAAGGGTCAGCGTTGCTGTATTAAAGAAACAGTGTGGCTGTATTAAAAGAGCTGTATCGCTGTATTAAAGAGCCAGCGTCGCTTTTCTAAACAGGCAGTGTCGCTCTTCCAAAGATTGTGTCGCTGTATTAAAGGGGCAGTGTAATTGTATTAAAGGGGCAATGTTGCTGTATTTAAAGGACAGTGTCACTGTATTAAAGGGGCAGTGTCACTGTATTAATAGGACAGTTCACTATTAAAGGGGCAGTGTCGCTGTATTAAAGGGACAGTGTCTCTGTATTAAAAGGACATTGTCGCTGTATTATTGGGGCTGTGTCACTGTTCTAAAGGGGCAGTGTCGCTGTATTAAAAGGGCAGTGTTGCTGTTCTAAAGGGACAGTGTCACTGTATTAAAGGGAGAGTGTTGCTGTATTAAAGGGGCAGTGTCAGTGTCGCTGTATTAAAGGGGCAGTGTCGATGTATTAAAGGGGTGGCGTCACTGTATTAAATGGACAATGTCGCTGTATCAAAGGGGAAGTTTCGTTGTATTATAGGGGCAGTGTCAATGTTCTAAATGCACAGTGTGGTGTATTAAAGGGAGGGTGTTGCTGTTTTAAAGGGGCAGTGTTGCTGTATAAAAGGGAGAGAGTTGCTGTTCTAAAGGGGCAGTGTCGCTCTATAAAAGGGAGGGTGTTGCTGTTCTAAAGGGAAAGAGTTGCTATATTAAAGGAGCAGTGTCAGTGATGCTGTATTGAAGGGACAGTGTTGCTATATTAAAGGGACAATGTCGCTGTATTAAAGGGACAGTGTCGCTGTATTATAGGGGCAGTGTCGCTGTATTAAAGAGGCAGTGGCACTAGGTTAAAGTAGCAATGTCGTTGTATCAAAGGGTCAGTCTCAGTGTATAAAAGGGACAATGTTGTTCTATTAAAGGAGCAGCATCGCTGTATTAAATGGGCTGTGTCACTGACTTAAAGGGGCAGTGATGTTGAATTACAGAGGCATGGACGCTGTATTAAAGGGGCAGTGTCGCTGTTCTAAAGGCACAGTGTTGCTGTATTAAAGGGACAGTGCGCTATGTTAAAGGGACAGTGTCGCTGTACTAAAGGGATGGTGTCACTGTATTAAAGGGGCAGTGTCGCTGTTCTAAAGGGGCAGTGTAGCTGTATTAAAGGGACGGTGTCGCTGTTCTAAAAGGACAGTGCCGCTGTATTAAACGGACTAGTCGCTGTTCTAAAGGGGCAGTGTCACCGTTCTAAAGGGGCAGTGTCACCGTTCTAAAGAGGCAGTGTCACTGTTCTAAAGGGTCAGCGTTGCTGTATTAAAGAAACAGTGTTGCTGTATTAAAGTGGCGGTGTCGCTGTATTAAATGGACAGTGTCACTTTATTAAAGGGGCAGTGTCGTTGTATTAAAGGGGTAGTTTAGTTGTATTGAAGGAACAGTGTCACTGTTTTAAAGGGGCAGTGTCGCTGTATTAAAGGGACAGTGTTGCTTTATTAAACGGACTAGACCTGTTCTAATGGGGCAGTGTCACCGTTCTAAAGTGGCAGTGATGCTGTATTAAAGAAACAATGTTGCTGTATTAAAGTGACAGTGTTGCTGTATTAAAGAGGCAGTGTCGCAGTTCTAAAAAGGCAATGTTGCTGTATTAAAGGGGCTGTGTCGCTGTATTAAAGGGGCAGTGGCACTAGGTTAAAGTAGCAATGTCATTGTATCAAAGGGGCAGTCTCAGTGTATAAAAGGTAAAGTGTTGTTGTATTAAAAAGGCGGTGTCGCTGTATTAAAGGGACAGTATCGCTGTTTAAAACGGACAGTGAGGCTGTAATAAAGGGACAGTGTGGCTGTATTAAAAGAGCAGTATCGCTGTATTAAAGAGCCAGCGTCGCTTTTCTAAACAGGCAGTGTCGCTCTTCCAAAGATTGTGTCGCTGTATTAAAGGGGCAGTGTAATTGTATTAAAGGGGCAATGTTGCTGTATTTAAAGGACAGTGTCACTGTATTAAAGGGGCAGTGTCGCTGTATTAAAGGGACAGTGTCTCTGTATTAAAAGGACATTGTCGCTGTATTATTGGGGCTGTGTCACTGTTCTAAAGGGGCAGTGTCACTGTATTAAAAGGGCAGTGTCGCTGTTCTAAAGGGACAGTGTCACTATATTAAAGGGAGAGTGTTGCTGTATTAAAGGGGCAGTGTCAGTGTCGCTGTATTAAAGGGGCAGTGTCGATGTATTAAAGGGGTGGCGTCACTGTATTAAATGGACAATGTCGCTGTATCAAAGGGGAAGTTTTGTTGTATTATAGGGGCAGTGTCATTGTTCTAAATGCACAGTGTGGTGTATTAAAGGGAGGGTGTTGCTGTTTTAAAGGGGCAGTGTTGCGTATAAAAGGGAGAGAGTTGCTGTTCTAAAGGGGCAGTGTCGCTCTATAAAAGGGAGGGTGTTGCTGTTCTAAAGGGAAAGAGTTGCTATATTAAAGGAGCAGTGTCAGTGATGCTGTATTGAAGGGACAGTGTTGCTATATTAAAGGGACAATGTCGCTGTATTAAAGGGACAGTGTCGCTGTATTATGGGGCAGTGTCGCTGTATTAAAGAGGCAGTGACACTAGGTTAAAGTAGCAATGTCGTTGTATCAAAGGGTCTGTCTCAGTGTATAAAAGGGACAATGAAGTTCTATTAAAGGTGCAGCATCGCTGTATTAAATGGGCTGTGTCACTGACTTAAAGGGGCAGTGATGTTGAATTACAGGGGCACGGACGCTGTATTAAAGGGGTAGTGTCGCTGTTCTAAAGGGGCATTGTTGCTGTATTAAAAGGCCAGTGTCACTGCTCTAAAGGGACAGTGTTGTGGGATTAAACAGACAGTGACACTCTGTTAAAGGTGTAGTGTCGATGTATTAAAGGGGTGGCGTCACTGTATTAAATGGAAAATGTCGCTGTATTAAAGGGGCAGTTTCGCTGTTTTATAGGAGCAGTGTCGATGTTCTAAAGGCACAGTGTGGTGTATAAAAGGGAGAGAGTTGCTGTTCTAAAGGGGCAGTGTCGCTGTATTAAAGGGAGAATTTTGCTGTATTAAAGGGGCAGTGTCAGTGTCACTGAATTAAAGGGACAGTGTCACTATTAAAGGGACAGTGTCACGGTATTAACGGGGTAGTAACATTGCATTAAAGGGACAGGGTTGCTATATTTAGGGGGCGATGTCGTTGTATTAAAGGGGCAGTGACACTGTTCTAAAGGTACAATGTCGCTGTATTAAAGAGGCAGTGTCGCTCTTCTAAAGGAACAGTGTCTCTGTATTAAAGGGAGAGTTTATCTATATTAATGGGGCATTGTCAGTGTTGCTGTGTTAAAGGGACAGTGTCACTATTAAAGGGGCAGTGTCGCTGTATTAACGGGGCAGTGTCACTGTATTAAAGGGTCAGTGTAGCTGTAATAAAGTGGCGTTATTGCTTTATGAAAGGGACTGTATCGCATTATTAAAGGGGTAGTGTAGTTGTATTGAAGGATAGTATCATTATTTAAAAGGGGCATTGTCGCTGAATTAAAGGGACAATGTCGCTGTATTAACAGGACGGAGTCGCTGTTCAAATGGGGCAGTGTCAACGTTCTAAAGAGGCAGTGTCACTGTTCTAAAGGGTCAGTGTTGCTGTATTAAAGAAACAGTGTTGCTGTATTAAAGAGGCGGTGTCACTGTATTAAAGGTACAATGTTGCTGTATTAAAGGGGCAGTGTTGCTGTATTAAAGGGGCAATGTTGCTGTATTAAAGGGGCAGTGTCGCTGTTCTAAAGGGGCAGTGTCGCTGTATTCAAAGGGCACTGTTGCTGTTCTAAAGGGAAAGTGTCAGTGTTGCTGTATTAAAGGGACAGTGTCACTATTAAAGGGACAGTGTCACTATATTAAAGGGGTGGTGTCAATGTATTAAAGGGGCAGTGTCGCTGTATTAAAGGGAAAGAGGCCCTGCATTAAAGGATCAGTGTCGCTGTATTAAAGAGGCAGTGTTGCTGTATTAAAGGGGCAGTGGCACTAGGTTAAAGCAGCAATGTCGTATCAAAGGGTCAGTCTCAGTGTATAAAAGGGACAATGTTGTTCTATTAAAGGGGCAGCATCGCTGTATTAAATGGGCTGTGTCACTGAATGAAAGGGGCAGTGATGTTGAATAACAGGGGCACGGACGCTGTATTAAAAGGGCAGTGTTGCTGTATTAAAGGGAGAATGTTGCTGTATTAAAGGGACAGTGTCAGTGTTGCTGTATTAAAGGGACAGTGTCACTATTAAAGGGACAGAGTCACTGTATTAGCGGGGCAGTATCATTGTATTAAAGGGACAGGGTGGCTATATTTAAGGGGCAGTGTCATTGTATTAAAGGGGCAGTGTAACTGTTCTTAATGGACAGTGTCGATGTATTAAAGGGAGAGTGTATCTATATTAAAGGGGCAGTGTCAGTGTCGCTGTATTAAAGGGACAGTGTCACTAATAAAGGGACAGTGTCGCTGTATTAACAGGGCAGTGTCACTGTGTTAAAGGGACAGTGTGGCTGTATTAAAGTGGCGTTATTACTGTATGATAGGGACTTTATCGCTGTATTAAAGAGGTAGTGCAGTTGTATTAAAGGAACAGTGTCACTGTATCAAAGGGGCATTGTCGCTGAATTAAAGCGACATTGTCGCTGTATTAAAAGGACAGGGTCGCTGTTCTAAAGGGGCAGTGTCACCGTTCTAAAGAGGCGGTGCCATTGTTCTAAAGGGTCAGTGTTGCTGTATTAAAAGGGCAGTGTCACTGTTCTAAAGGTGCAGTGTCGCTGTATTAAAGAGGCAGTTTCACTCTTCTAAAGGGTCAGTGTCGCTGTATTAAAGGCAGAGTGTATCTATATTAAAGGGGCAGTGTCAGAGTCGCTGTATTAAAGGGACAGTGTCACTATTAAAGGGACAGTGTCTGTGTATTAACGGGGCAATGTCACTGTATTAAAGGGACAGTGTGGCTGTATTAAGGGGGCAGTGTCACTGTATTAAAGGGACAGAGTGACTGTATTAAAGTAGCGATATTGCTGTATGAAAAGTACTGTATCGCGGTATTAAAGGGGTAGCGCAATTGTATTAAAGGAACAGTGTCACTGTATGAAAGGGGCATTGTCGCTGTATTAAAGGGACAGTGTTGCTGAATTAAAAAGACAGTGTCGCTGTATAAAACGGACAGTATCATTGCATTAAAGGGGCAGTGTCGCTGTTCTAAAGGGGCATTGTTGCTGTATTAATAGGCCAGTGTCACTGCTGTAAAGGGACAGTGTTGTGGGATTAAAGGGACAGTGTCGCTCTGTTAAATGGGCAGTGCGAATGTATTAAAGGGGTGGCGTCACTGTATTAAATGGACAATGTCGCTGTATTAAAGGGGCAGTTTCGCTGTATTATAGAGGCAGTGTCGATGTTCTAAAGGCACAGTGTGGTGTATTAAATGGAGGGTGTTGCTGTTTTAAAGGGGCAGTGTCGCTGTATAAAAGGGAGAGAGTTGCTGTTCTAAAGTGGCAGTGTCGCTGTTTAAAAGGGAGAGAGTTGCTGTATTAATGGAGCAGTGTCAGTGATCTGTATTGAAAGGACAGTGTCGCTATATTAAAGGGACAATGTCGCTGTATTAAATGGGCAGTGTCGCTGTATTATAGGGGCAGTGTTGCTTTTCTAAAGGAGCAGTGTCGCTGTATTAAAGGGGCACTGTTGCTGTTCTAAAGGTACAGTGTCGCTGCATTAAAGGGACAGCATCGCTGTATTAAAGGGTTTAGTGTCACTGTATTAAAGGGGCAGTGTCGCTGTATTAAAGGGACAGAATCGCTGCATTAAAGGGTCAGTGTCACTGTATTAAAAGTACAGTGTCGCTGTATTAAAGGGACAGAGTCGCTGTAATATAGGGGCAGTGTCACTGTTCTAAAGGAACAATGTCGCTGTATTAAAGGGACAGTGTCACTATTAAAGGGACAGTGTCACTGTATTAGCAGGCCAGTATCATTGTATTAAAGGGACAGCGTCGCTATATTTAAGGGGTAGTATCGTTGTATTAAAGGGGCAGTGTCACTGTTCTAAAGGTACAGTGTCTCTGTATTAAAGAGGCAGTTTCACTCTTCTAAAGGGACAGTGTCGCTGTATTAAAAGGAGAGTGTATCTATATTAAAGGGGCAGTGTCAGAGTCACTATTAAAGTGACAGTGTCACTATTAAAGGGACAGTGTCTGTGTATTAACAGGGCAGTGTCACTGTATTAAAGGGACAGTGTGGCTGTATTAAAGTAGCGATATTGCTGTATGAAAAGTACTGTATCGCAGTATTAAAGGGGTAGCGCAGATGTATTAAAGGAACAGTGTCACTGTATAAAAGGGGCATTGTCGCTAAATTAAAGGGACAGGGTCACTGTATTAAAAAGACAGAGTCGCTGTTCTAAAGGGGCAGTGTCATCGTTCTAAAGAGGCAGTGACACTGTTCTAAAGGTGTGGAATCGTTGTATTAAAGGGTCAGTGTCGCTGTATTAAAGGTACAGTGTCGCTGTATTAAAGGGGCAGTGTTGCTGTATTAAAGGGACAGAGTCGCTGTAATATAGGGGCAGTGTCGCTGTTCTAAAGGAGTAGTGTTGCTGCTCTAAGTGTCGCTGTATTAAAGGGACAGTGTTGCTGTATTAAAGCGAGAGTGTTGCTGTATTAAAGGGACAGTGTCACTATTAAAGGAACAGTGTCACTGTATTAGTGGGGCAGTATCATTGTATTAAAGGGACAAGGTCGCTATATTTAAGGGGCAATGTTGTTTTATTAAAGGGGCAGTGTCACACTTCTAAAGGGACAGTGTCGCTGTACTAAAAAGAGAGTGTATCTATATTAATGGGGCAGTGTAAGTGTTGCTGTATTAAAGGGACAGTGTCACTATTAAAGGGACAGTGTCGCTGTATTAACGGGGCAGTGTCACTGTATTAAAGGGACAGTGTGGCTTTATTAAAGTGGCGTAATTGCTGTATGAAAGGGACTATATCGCTGAATTAAAGGGTAATGCAGTAGTATTAAAGGAACAGTGTCACTGTATCAAAGGGGCATTGTCGCTGAATTAAAGGGACAATGTCGCTGTATTAAAAGGACAGAGTCGCTGTTCCAAAGGGGCAGTGTCACCATTCTAAAGGGTCAGTGTTGCTGTATTAAAGAAACTGTGTTGCTGTATTAAAGAGGCTGTGTCACTGTATTAAATGGACAGTGTCACTGTATTAAAGGGGCAGTGTCGCTGTATTAAAGGGGCAGTGACACTAGGTTAAAGCAGCAATGTCATTGTATCAAAGGGTCAGTCTCAGTGTTTAAAGGGACAGTATTGTTCTATTAAAGGGGCAGCATCGCTGTATTAAATGGGCTGTGTCACTGAATGAAAGGGGCTGTGATGTTGAATTACAGGGGCAAGGACGCTGTATTAAAAGGGCAGTGTTGCTGTATTAAAGGGACAGTGTTGCTATTTAAAAAGACAGTGTTGCTGTATAAAACGGACAGTATCATTGCATTAAGGGGGCAGTGTCGTTGTTCTAAAGTGGCATTGTTGCTGTATTAAAAGAGCAGTGTCACTGTACTAAAGGTAAAGTGTCGCTGTATTAAAGAGGCAGTGTCACTCTTCTAAAGGGACAGTGTTGCAGTATTAAAGGGCAAGTGTTGCTAGATTAAAGGGGCAGTGTCAGTGATGCTGTATTGAAGGGACAGTATCGCTATATTAAAGGGACAGTGTCACCATATTAAAGGGGAAGTGTCGCTGTAATATAGGGGCAGTGTCGCTGTTCTAAAGGGGCAGTGTCGCTGTATTAAAGGGTCACTGTTGCTGTTCTAAAGAGGCAGTATCTCTGTATTAAAGGTACAGTGTCACTGCATTAAAGGGACAGCATCGGTGTATTAAAGGGGTAGTGTCACTGTATTAAAGAGGCAGTGTCGTTGTATTAAAGAGACAGAGTCGCTGCATTAAAGGGGCAGTGCTGCTGTATTAAAGGGACAGAGTCGCTGTAATATAGGGGCAGTGTCGCTGTTCTGAAGGGGTAGTCTTGCTGCTCTAAGTGTCACTGTATTAAAGGGACAGTGTTGCTGTATTAAAGAGAGAGTGTTGCTGTATTAAAGGGACAGTGTTACTATTAAAGAGACAGTGTCACTGTATTAGCGGGGCAATATCATTGTATTAAAGAGACAAGGTGGCTATATTTAAGGGGCGGTGTCACTGTATTAAAGGGACAGTGTAGCTGTATTAAAGTGGTGTTATTGCTGTATGATAGGGACTGTATCGCTGTATTAAAGAGGTAGTGCAGTTGTGTTAAAGGGACAGTGTCACTGTATTAAAGGGGCAGTGTCGATGTATTAAAGTGGTGGCGTCACAATATTAAATGGACAATGTCGCTGAATAAAAGGGGCAGTTTCGCTGTATTATAGGGGCAGTGTCGATGTTCTAAAGGCACAGTGTGCTGTATTAAAGGAAGGGTGTTGCTGTTTTAAAGGGGCAGTGTCACTGTATAAAAGGGAGAAAGTTGCTGTTTTAAAGGGGCAGTGTGGCTGTTTAAAAGGCAGAGAGTTGCTGTATTGAAGGAGCAGTGTCAGTATTGCTGTACTGAAGGCACAGTGTGGTGTATTAAAGGGAGGGTGTTGCTGTTTTAAAGGCGCAGTGTCGCTGTGTAAGAGGGAGGGCATTGCTGTTCTAAAGGGGCAGTGTTGCTGTATAAAAGGGAGGGAGTTGCTGTATTAAAGGAGCAGTGTCAGTGATGCTGTATTGAAGGAACTGTGTCGCTATATTAAAGGGACATTGTCGCTGTATAATAGGGGCAGTGTCGCTGTTCTTAAGGGGCAGTGTCGCTGTATTAACGGGGCAGTGTTCCTGTATTAAAGGGGCAGTGTCGCTGTATTATAGGGGCAGTGTCGCAGTTCCAAAGGGGCAGTGTCGCTGTATTAAAGGGGCACTGTTGCTCTTCTAAAGGGACAGTATCGCTGTATTAAAGATACAGTGTCACTGAATTAAAGGGTTAGTGATGTTGAATTACAGGGGCACTGATGCTGTATTAAAAGGGCAGTGTCGCTGTATTAAAGGGACAGTGTTGCTGAATTAAAAACACAGTGTAGCTGTATAAAACGGACAGTATCATTGCATTAAAGGGGCAGTGTCGTTGTTCTAAAGTAGCATTGTTGCTGTATTAAAAGGGCAATGTCACTATTCTAAAGGTACAGTGTCGCTGTTTTAAAGAGGCAGTGTCACTCTTCTAAAGGGACAGTGTTGCAGTATTAAAGGGCGAGTGTTGCTATATTAAAGGGGCAGTGTCAGTGTCGCTGTATTAAAGGGACATTGTCACTATTAAAGGGACAGCGTCACTGTATTAATGGGGCAGTGTCACTGTATTAAAGGGACAGTGTGGCTGTATTAAAGTGGCGTTGTTGCTGTGTGAAAGGGGTAGTGTAGTTGTATTAAAGGAACAGTGTCACTGTATCAAAGGGGCAATGTCACTGAATTAAAGGGACAGTATCGCTGTATTAAAAGGACAGATTCGTTGTTCTAAAGGGGCAGGGTCACCGTTCTAAAGGGTCAGTGTTGCTGTATTAAAGGGGCAGTGTCGCTGTATTAAAGGGGCAGTGTCACTGTATTAAAGGGGCAGTGTCGCTGTATTAAAGGGGCAGTGACACTAGGTTAAAGCAGCAATGTCATTGTATCAAAGGGTCAGTCTCAGTGTTTAAAGGGACAGTATTGTTCTATTAAAGGGGCAGCATCGCTGTATTAAATGGGCTGTGTCACTGAATGAAAGGGGCTGTGATGTTGAATTACAGGGGCAAGGACGCTGTATTAAAAGGGCAGTGTTGCTGTATTAAAGGGACAGTGTTGCTATTTAAAAAGACAGTGTTGCTGTATAAAACGGACAGTATCATTGCATTAAGGGGGCAGTGTCGTTGTTCTAAAGTGGCATTGTTGCTGTATTAAAAGAGCAGTGTCACTGTACTAAAGGTAAAGTGTCGCTGTATTAAAGAGGCAGTGTCACTCTTCTAAAGGGACAGTGTTGCAGTATTAAAGGGCAAGTGTTGCTAGATTAAAGGGGCAGTGTCAGTGATGCTGTATTGAAGGGACAGTATCGCTATATTAAAGGGACAGTGTCACCATATTAAAGGGGAAGTGTCGCTGTAATATAGGGGCAGTGTCGCTGTTCTAAAGGGGCAGTGTCGCTGTATTAAAGGGTCACTGTTGCTGTTCTAAAGAGGCAGTATCTCTGTATTAAAGGTACAGTGTCACTGCATTAAAGGGACAGCATCGGTGTATTAAAGGGGTAGTGTCACTGTATTAAAGAGGCAGTGTCGTTGTATTAAAGAGACAGAGTCGCTGCATTAAAGGGGCAGTGCTGCTGTATTAAAGGGACAGAGTCGCTGTAATATAGGGGCAGTGTCGCTGTTCTGAAGGGGTAGTCTTGCTGCTCTAAGTGTCACTGTATTAAAGGGACAGTGTTGCTGTATTAAAGAGAGAGTGTTGCTGTATTAAAGGGACAGTGTTACTATTAAAGAGACAGTGTCACTGTATTAGCGGGGCAATATCATTGTATTAAAGAGACAAGGTGGCTATATTTAAGGGGCGGTGTCACTGTATTAAAGGGACAGTGTAGCTGTATTAAAGTGGTGTTATTGCTGTATGATAGGGACTGTATCGCTGTATTAAAGAGGTAGTGCAGTTGTGTTAAAGGGACAGTGTCACTGTATTAAAGGGGCAGTGTCGATGTATTAAAGTGGTGGCGTCACAGTATTAAATGGACAATGTCGCTGTATAAAAGGGGCAGTTTCGCTGTATTATAGGGGCAGTGTCGATGTTCTAAAGGCACAGTGTGCTGTATTAAAGGAAGGGTGTTGCTGTTTTAAAGGGGCAGTGTCACTGTATAAAAGGGAGAAAGTTGCTGTTTTAAAGGGGCAGTGTGGCTGTTTAAAAGGCAGAGAGTTGCTGTATTGAAGGAGCAGTGTCAGTATTGCTGTACTGAAGGCACAGTGTGGTGTATTAAAGGGAGGGTGTTGCTGTTTTAAAGGCGCAGTGTCGCTGTGTAAGAGGGAGGGCATTGCTGTTCTAAAGGGGCAGTGTTGCTGTATAAAAGGGAGGGAGTTGCTGTATTAAAGGAGCAGTGTCAGTGATGCTGTATTGAAGGAACTGTGTCGCTATATTAAAGGGACATTGTCGCTGTATAATAGGGGCAGTGTCGCTGTTCTTAAGGGGCAGTGTCGCTGTATTAACGGGGCAGTGTTCCTGTATTAAAGGGGCAGTGTCGCTGTATTATAGGGGCAGTGTCGCAGTTCCAAAGGGGCAGTGTCGCTGTATTAAAGGGGCACTGTTGCTCTTCTAAAGGGACAGTATCGCTGTATTAAAGATACAGTGTCACTGAATTAAAGGGTTAGTGATGTTGAATTACAGGGGCACTGATGCTGTATTAAAAGGGCAGTGTCGCTGTATTAAAGGGACAGTGTTGCTGAATTAAAAACACAGTGTAGCTGTATAAAACGGACAGTATCATTGCATTAAAGGGGCAGTGTCGTTGTTCTAAAGTAGCATTGTTGCTGTATTAAAAGGGCAATGTCACTATTCTAAAGGTACAGTGTCGCTGTTTTAAAGAGGCAGTGTCACTCTTCTAAAGGGACAGTGTTGCAGTATTAAAGGGCGAGTGTTGCTATATTAAAGGGGCAGTGTCAGTGTCGCTGTATTAAAGGGACATTGTCACTATTAAAGGGACAGCGTCACTGTATTAATGGGGCAGTGTCACTGTATTAAAGGGACAGTGTGGCTGTATTAAAGTGGCGTTGTTGCTGTGTGAAAGGGGTAGTGTAGTTGTATTAAAGGAACAGTGTCACTGTATCAAAGGGGCAATGTCACTGAATTAAAGGGACAGTATCGCTGTATTAAAAGGACAGATTCGTTGTTCTAAAGGGGCAGGGTCACCGTTCTAAAGGGTCAGTGTTGCTGTATTAAAGAAACAGTGTTGCTGTATTAAAGGGGCAGTGTCGCTGTATTAAAGGGGCAGTGTCACTGTATTAAAGGGGCAGTGTCGCTGTATTAAAGGGGCAGTGACACTAGGTTAAAGCAGCAATGTCATTGTATCAAAGGGTCAGTCTCAGTGTTTAAAGGGACAGTATTGTTCTATTAAAGGGGCAGCATCGCTGTATTAAATGGGCTGTGTCACTGAATGAAAGGGGCTGTGATGTTGAATTACAGGGGCAAGGACGCTGTATTAAAAGGGCAGTGTTGCTGTATTAAAGGGACAGTGTTGCTATTTAAAAAGACAGTGTTGCTGTATAAAACGGACAGTATCATTGCATTAAGGGGGCAGTGTCGTTGTTCTAAAGTGGCATTGTTGCTGTATTAAAAGAGCAGTGTCACTGTACTAAAGGTAAAGTGTCGCTATATTAAAGAGGCAGTGTCACTCTTCTAAAGGGACAGTGTTGCAGTATTAAAGGGCAAGTGTTGCTAGATTAAAGGGGCAGTGTCAGTGATGCTGTATTGAAGGGACAGTATCGCTATATTAAAGGGACAGTGTCACCATATTAAAGGGGAAGTGTCGCTGTAATATAGGGGCAGTGTCGCTGTTCTAAAGGGGCAGTGTCGCTGTATTAAAGGGTCACTGTTGCTGTTCTAAAGAGGCAGTATCTCTGTATTAAAGGTACAGTGTCACTGCATTAAAGGGACAGCATCGGTGTATTAAAGGGGTAGTGTCACTGTATTAAAGAGGCAGTGTCGTTGTATTAAAGAGACAGAGTCGCTGCATTAAAGGGGCAGTGCTGCTGTATTAAAGGGACAGAGTCGCTGTAATATAGGGGCAGTGTCGCTGTTCTGAAGGGGTAGTCTTGCTGCTCTAAGTGTCACTGTATTAAAGGGACAGTGTTGCTGTATTAAAGAGAGAGTGTTGCTGTATTAAAGGGACAGTGTTACTATTAAAGAGACAGTGTCACTGTATTAGCGGGGCAATATCATTGTATTAAAGAGACAAGGTGGCTATATTTAAGGGGCGGTGTCACTGTATTAAAGGGACAGTGTAGCTGTATTAAAGTGGTGTTATTGCTGTATGATAGGGACTGTATCGCTGTATTAAAGAGGTAGTGCAGTTGTGTTAAAGGGACAGTGTCACTGTATTAAAGGGGCAGTGTCGATGTATTAAAGTGGTGGCGTCACAGTATTAAATGGACAATGTCGCTGTATAAAAGGGGCAGTTTCGCTGTATTATAGGGGCAGTGTCGATGTTCTAAAGGCACAGTGTGCTGTATTAAAGGAAGGGTGTTGCTGTTTTAAAGGGGCAGTGTCACTGTATAAAAGGGAGAAAGTTGCTGTTTTAAAGGGGCAGTGTGGCTGTTTAAAAGGCAGAGAGTTGCTGTATTGAAGGAGCAGTGTCAGTATTGCTGTACTGAAGGCACAGTGTGGTGTATTAAAGGGAGGGTGTTGCTGTTTTAAAGGCGCAGTGTCGCTGTGTAAGAGGGAGGGCATTGCTGTTCTAAAGGGGCAGTGTTGCTGTATAAAAGGGAGGGAGTTGCTGTATTAAAGGAGCAGTGTCAGTGATGCTGTATTGAAGGAACTGTGTCGCTATATTAAAGGGACATTGTCGCTGTATAATAGGGGCAGTGTCGCTGTTCTTAAGGGGCAGTGTCGCTGTATTAACGGGGCAGTGTTCCTGTATTAAAGGGGCAGTGTCGCTGTATTATAGGGGCAGTGTCGCAGTTCCAAAGGGGCAGTGTCGCTGTATTAAAGGGGCACTGTTGCTCTTCTAAAGGGACAGTATCGCTGTATTAAAGATACAGTGTCACTGAATTAAAGGGTTAGTGATGTTGAATTACAGGGGCACTGATGCTGTATTAAAAGGGCAGTGTCGCTGTATTAAAGGGACAGTGTTGCTGAATTAAAAACACAGTGTAGCTGTATAAAACGGACAGTATCATTGCATTAAAGGGGCAGTGTCGTTGTTCTAAAGTAGCATTGTTGCTGTATTAAAAGGGCAATGTCACTATTCTAAAGGTACAGTGTCGCTGTTTTAAAGAGGCAGTGTCACTCTTCTAAAGGGACAGTGTTGCAGTATTAAAGGGCGAGTGTTGCTATATTAAAGGGGCAGTGTCAGTGTCGCTGTATTAAAGGGACATTGTCACTATTAAAGGGACAGCGTCACTGTATTAATGGGGCAGTGTCACTGTATTAAAGGGACAGTGTGGCTGTATTAAAGTGGCGTTGTTGCTGTGTGAAAGGGGTAGTGTAGTTGTATTAAAGGAACAGTGTCACTGTATCAAAGGGGCAATGTCACTGAATTAAAGGGACAGTATCGCTGTATTAAAAGGACAGATTCGTTGTTCTAAAGGGGCAGGGTCACCGTTCTAAAGGGTCAGTGTTGCTGTATTAAAGAAACAGTGTTGCTGTATTAAAGGGGCAGTGTCGCTGTATTAAAGGGGCAGTGGCACTAGGTTAAAGGAGCAATGTCGTTGTATCAAATGGTCAGTCTCAGTGTATAAAAGGGACAGTGTTGTTCTATTAAAGTGGCAGCATCGCTGTATTAAATGGGCTGTGTCACTGAATGAAAGGGGCAGTGATGTTGAATAACAGGGGCACGGACGCTGTATTAAAAGTGCAGTGTCGCTGTATTAAAGGGACAGTGTTGCTGAATTAAAAAGACAGTGTAGCTGTATAAAACGGACATTATCATTGCATTAAAGGGGCTGTGTCGCTGTTATAAAGGGGCATTGTTGCTGTATTAAAAGGGCAGTATCACTGCTCTAAAGTGACAATGTTGTGGGATTAAAGGGACAGTGTCGCTCTGTTAAAGGGCCAGTGTCGATGTATTAAAGGGGTGGCGTCACTGTATTAAATGGACAATGTCGCTGTATTAAAGGGGCAGATTCGCTGTATTATAGAGGCAGTGTCGATGTTCTAAAGGCACTTTGTGGTGTATTAAAGGGAGAGAGTTGCTGTTCTAAAGGGGCAGTGTCGCTCTATAAAAGGGAGGATGTTGCTGTTCTAAAGGGAAAGAGTTGCTATATTAAAGGAGCAGTGTCAGTGATGCTGTATTGAAGGGACAGTGTCGCTATATTAAAGGGACAATATCGCTGTATTAAAGGTGTAGTGTCGCTGTATTATAGGGGCAGTGTCGGTGTATAATAGGGGCAGTGTCACTGTATTAAAGGGACAGTGTTGCTGTATTAAAGGGGCAGTGTTGCTGTATTAAAAGGACAGAGTCGCTGTAATATAGAGGTAGTGTCGCAGTTCTAAAGGGGCTGTGTTGCTGCTCTAAGTGTCGCTGTATTAAAGGGGCAGTGTCGCTGTTTAAAAGGCAGAGAGTTGCAGTATTAAAGGAAAAGTGTCAATGATGCTGTATTGAAGGGACAGTGTCGCTATATTAAAGGGGCAGTGTCGCTGTATTAAAGGTACAGTGTCGCTGCATTAAAGGGACAGCATTGCTGTATTAAAGGGGTAGTGTCACTGTATTAAAGGTACAGTGTCTCTGTATTAAAGGGGCAATGGCACTAGGTTAAATTAGCAATGTTGTTGTATCAAAGGGTCACTCTCAGTGTATAAAAGTGACAGTGTTGTTCTATTAAAGGGGCAGTATCGCTGTATTAAAAGGGCAGTGTCGCTGTATTTAAGGGACAGTGTTGCTGAATTAAAAAGACAGTGTCGCTGTATAAAATGGACAGTATCATTGCATTAAAGGGGCAGTTTCGATGTATTATAGGGGCAGTGTCGCTGTATAAAAGGGAGAGAGTTGCTGTATTAAAGGGTCAGTGTCGCTGTATGAAAGGGAGGGTGTTGCAGTTCTAAAGGGGCAGTGTCGCTGTTTAAAAGGGAGAGAGTTGCTGTATTAAAGGAGCAGTGTCAGTGATGCTGTATTGAAGGGACAGTGTCACTATATTAAAGGGACAGTGTCGCTGTAGTAAAGGGGCAGTGTCGCTGTTCTAAAGGGGCAGTGTCGCTGTATTAAAGGGGTAGTGTCACTGTATTAAAGGTACAGTGTCGCTGTATTAAAGGGGCAGCGTTACTGTATTAAAGTGGCACTGTCGCTGTATTATAGGGGCAGTGTCGCAGTTCTAAAGGGGCAGTGTCACTGTATTAAAGGGGCACTGTTGCTGTTCTAAAGGGACAGTATCACTGTATTAAAGGTACAGTGTCACTGCATTAAAGGGACAGCATCGCTATATTAAAGGGGTAGTGTCACTGTATTAACGGGGCAGTGTCGTTGTATTAAAGGGACAGAGTCGCTGCATTAAAGAATCAGTGTCGCTGTATTAAAGGTACAGTGTCAATGTATTAAAGGGGCAGTGTTGCTGTGTTAAAGGGACAGAGTCGCTGTAATATAGGGGCTGTGTCATTTTCTAAAGGGACAATGTTGCTGCTCTAAAGGGACGCTATCACTGTATTAAAGAGGCAATGGTGCTGTTCTAAAGGGACACTCTAGCTCTATTAAAGGGACAGTGTCGCTGTTCTAAAGGAGCTGTGTCGCTGTATTAATGGGACTGTTTCGCTGTATTAAAGGGGTAGTGTAGTCATATCAAAGGGGCAGAGTTGCTGTATTAAAGGGACAGTGTAGTTGTATCAAAGGGGCAGTGTCACTGCATTAAAGAAGCAATTTAGCCCTTCTAACGGGGCAGTGTCGCTGTTCTAAATGTCGCTGTATTAAAGGGATATTGTTGCTGTATAAACGGGGTAGTGTAGTTGTATTAAAGGGGCAGTGTCGCCGTATTAAAGGGGCAGTGTCGCTGTTCTAAAAGGGCAGTGTTGGTGTATTAAAGGGACCATTTCGCAGTTCTAAAGTGACTGTGTTGCTGTATTAAAGGCTCAGTGTCGTTGTATTAAAGGGGTAGTGTAGTTACATTAAAGGGGCAGTGTCGCTGTATTAGAGTGGCAGTGTCACTGTTCTCAAGGGGCAGTGTCACTGTTCTAAAGGGACATTCTTTCTGTATTAAAGGGCCAGTGTCGCTGTACTAATGGGGCAGTGTCGCTGTTCTAAACGGGCAGGTTCGCTGCATTAAAGGGAGAGTGTCACTGTATTAAAGGAGCAGTGTCGCTATATTAAAGTGGCTGTGTCACTGTATTAAGGAAGCAATGTTGCCCATCTAATGGGGCAGTGTTGCTGTTCTAAATGCCGCTGTATTAAAGGGATAGTGTTGCTGTATTAACAGGGTAGTGTAGTTGTATTAAAGGGGCAGTGTCGCTGTTCTAAAGGGGTAGTGTAGTTGTATTAAAGGGGCAGTGTCGCTGTATTAGAGGGGCAGTGTCGCTGTTCTCAAGGGGCAGTGTCGCTGTATTAAAGGGACAACATCGCTGTATTAAAGGGACAGTGTCGCTGCATTAAAGGGACAGTGTCGCTGTATTAAAGGGGTAGTGTCACTGTATTAAAGGGGCAGTGTCGCTGTATTAAAGGGACAATGTCGCTGTATTAAAGGGACAACGTCGATGTACTAAAGGGCTAGTGTAGTTATATTAAAGGGTCAGTGTCAATGTACTAAAGATACAGTGTCGCTTTATTAAAGGGATGGTGTCGCTGTATTAAAGGGGCGGTGTCCCTTTTTTAAAGGGGCAGTGTTGCTGTTCTAAACCGGCAGTGCTGCTGTTCTAAAGGGACAGTGTCGCTGTATTAAAGGGACAGTGAAGCTGCATTAAAGGTACAGCATCGCTGTATTGAACGGGTAGTGTAGTTGTATTAAATGTACAGTGTCGCTGCATTAAATGTACAGTGTCGCTGCATTAAAGGGACAGCGTCACTGTATTAAAGGCGTAGTGTCACTCTATTAAAGGGGCAGTGTTACTGTTCTAAAGGGACAGTATCGCTGTATTAAAGGTACAGTGTCGCTATATTAAAGGGGCAGTGTCGCTGTTCTCAAGGTGCAGTGTCGCTGTTCTAAAGGGACCGTGCCACTTTTCTAAAGGGGCATTGTCGCTGTATTAAAGGGGCAGTGTTGCTGTATTAAAGGGACAGAGTCGCTGTAATATAGGGGCAGTGTCGCTGTTCTAAAGGGGCAGTGTTGCTGCTCTAAGTGTCACTGTATTGAAGGGACAGTGTCACTGTATAAAAGGGGCAGTATCGCTGTATAATAGGGGCAGTGTCTCTGTTCTAAAGGGGCAGTGTCGCAGTTCTAAAGAGGCAGTGTCACAGTTAAAAGGGACAGTGCTGCTGTATTAAAGGGACATTGTCTCAGTTCTAAAGGGGCAGTGTTGCTGTGTTAAAGTTTCAATGTCGCTGTATTAAAGGGATATTGTCGCTGTATTAAAGGGACAGTGTCCCTGTATTAAAGGGGCAGTGTCACTGTATTAAAGGGAGAAAGTTACTGTTCTAAAGGGGCAGTGTCGCTGTATAAAAGGGATATTGTTGCTGTATTAAAGGGACAGTGTCCCTGTATTAAAGGGGCAGTGTCACTGTATTAAAGGGAGAGAGTTGCTGTTCTAAAGGGGCAGTGTCGCTGTATAAAAGGGAGAGAGTTGCTGTATTCGAGGAGCAGTGTCAGTGATGCTGTATTGAAGGGACAGTGTCGCTATATTAAAGGGACAATATCGCTGTCTTAAAGGGGCAGTGTCACTGTTCTAAAGGGGCAGAGTTGCTGTATTAAAGGGGCAGTGTCGCTGTATAATAGGGGCAGTGTCGCTGTTCTGAAGGGGCAGTGTCACTGTTAAAAGGGACTGTGCTGCTGTATTAAAGGGACATTGTCTCTGTTCTAAAGGGGCAGTATTGCTGTATTAAAGGGACATTGTCTCTGTTCTAAAGGGGCAGTGTTGCTATATTAAAGGGACAGTGTCGCAGTTCTAAAGGGGCAGTGTTGCTGTATTAAAGCGGCAGTGTCGCTGTGTTAAAGGGGTAGTGTAGTTGTATTAAACGGGCAGTGTCGCTGTATTAATGGGGCAGTGTCGCTGTATTATGGGGCAGTGTCACTGTATTTAAGGGACAGTGTCGCTGTATTAAAGGGACAACGTCGCTGTATTAAAGGGTTAGTGTAGTTGTATTAATGGGTCAGTGTCACTGTATTAAAGGGACAGTGTCGTTTTATTAAAGGGGTATTGTCACAGTATTAAAAAGACAGTGTCGCTGTATTAAAGGGAGACTCGCTGTATTAAAAAGGGAGTGTCGCTGTATTATAGGTGCAGTGTCGCTGTTTTAAGGGGCAGTGTCACTGTATTAAAGGGACAATGTTGGTGTATTAAAGGGACAGTGTCGCTGTATTAAAGGGGCAGTGTCACTGTATTATCGGGGCAGTGTCCCTGTTCTAAAGGGCTGTGTCGCTGTATTAAAGGCGGAGTGTTAAAGGAGCAGTGTCAGTGTCGCTGTTCTAAAGGGGTAGTGTCGCTGTTCTAAAGGGGCAGTGTCACTGTATTAAAGGCAGAGTGTTAAAGGAGCAGTGTCAGTGCCGCTGTTCTAAAGGGGCTGTGCCGCTGTTCTAAAGGGACAGTGTTGCTATATTAAAGGGACAGGGTCGCAGTTCTAAAGGGGCAGTGTTGCTGTATTAAAAGGTCAGTGTCACTGCATTAAAGGGATAGTGTAGTTGTATTAATGGGGCAGTGTCGCTGTATTATAGGAACAGTGTCGCTGTTATAAAGGGGCAGAGTCTCTGTATTAAAGGGAGGGTGTTGCTGTATTATAGGGGCAGTATTGCTGTTCTAAAGGGGCAGTGTCGTTGTTTTAAAGGGGCAGTGTTGCTGTACTAAAGGGACAGTATCGCTGTATTAAAGGGACAGTGTCACTGCATTAAAGGGACCGCGTCGCTGCATTAAAGGGGTAGTGTCATTGTATTAAAGGGGTAGTGTCGCTGTATTAAAGGGACAGTGTTGGTGTATTAAAGGGACAGTGTCGCTGTATTAAAGGGGCAGTGTCACTGTATTATCGGGGCAGTGTCCCTGTTCTAAAGGGCTGTGTCGCTGTATTAAAGTGGCAGTGTCACTGTGTTAATGGGGCAGTGTTGCTATATTATCTGGGCAGTGTCGTTGTTCTAAAGGGGCAGTGTCGCTGTATTAAAGGCGGAGTGTTAAAGGAGCAGTGTCAGTGTCGCTGTTCTAAAGGGGTAGTGTCGCTGTTCTAAAGGGGCAGTGTCACTGTATTAAAGGCAGAGTGTTAAAGGAGCAGTGTCAGTGCCGCTGTTCTAAAGGGGCTGTGCCGCTGTTCTAAAGGGACAGTGTTGCTATATTAAAGGGACAGGGTCGCAGTTCTAAAGGGGCAGTGTTGCTGTTCTAAAGGGACAGTGTCGCAGTTCTAGAGGGGCAGTGTTGCTGTTTTAAAGGGTCAGTGTCACTGCATTAAAGGGTTAGTGTAGTTGTATTAAAGGGGCAGTGTCGCTGTATTAAAGGTAGGGTGTTGCCGTATTAACGGGACAGTGTTGTTGTTCTAAAGGGACAGTGTCGCTGTTCTAAAGGGGCAATGTCACTGTTCTAAAGGGACAGTGTTGCTATATTAAAGGGACAGTGTCACAGTTCTAAAGGGGCAGTGTTGCTGTATTAAAGCGGCAGTGTCGCTGTGTTAAAGGGGTAGTGTAGTTGTATTAGGGTTAGGGTTAGGGTTAGGGTTAGGGCTGTTTCGCTGTATTAAACGGGCAGTGTCGCAGTATTAAACGGGCAGTGTTGCTGTTTTAAAGGGTCAGTGTCACTGCATTAAAGGGATAATGTAGTTGTATTAAAGGAGCAGTGTCGCTGTATTATAGGAACAGTGTCGCTGTTATAAAGGGGCAGTGTCGCTGTATTAAAGGAAGAGTGTTGCTGTGTTATAGGTGCAGTGCTGCTGTTCTAAAGGGGCAGTGTCATTGTTCTAAAGGGGCAGTGTTGCTGTTTTAAAGGGACAGTATCGCTTTATTAAAGGGACAGTGTCACCGCATTAAAGGGACAATGACGCTGTATTAACGGAGCAGTATCAGTGTCGCTCTAATAAAGGAGCGGTGTCGCTGTTCTAAAGGGGCAGTGTCGCTGTATAAAAGGGAGAGTGTTGCTGTATTAAAGGAGCAGTGTCAGTGGCGCGGCATTAAAAGGACAGTGTCGTTGTATTAAAGGGGTAGTGCAGTTGTATCAAAAAGGCAGTATCCCTGTATTAATGGGGCAGTGTCGCTGTATTATAGGGGCAGTGTCACTGTATTAAAGGGACAGTGTCGCTGCATTAAAGGGACAACGACATCGTATTAAAGGGGTATTAATGGGGCAGTGTCACTGTATTAAGGGGACAGTGTCGCTTTTTTAAAGGGGTGTTGTCACAGTATTAAAGGGACAGTGTTGCTGTATTAAAGGGAGACTGTCGCTGTATTAAAAAGGGAGTGTCGCTGTATTATAGGTGCAGTGTCGCTGTTTTAAGGGACAGTGTCGGTCTATTAAAGGGATAGTGTCATTGTATTAAAAGGGCAGTGTCGCTGTATTAAAAGGGCAGTGTCGCTGTGTTAATGGGGCAGTGTCGCTATATTATCTGGGCAGAGTCGCTGTTCTAAAGGGTCAGTGTCGCTGTTCTAAAGGGGCAGTGTTGCTGTATTAAAGGCAGAGTGTTAAAGGAGCAGTGTCAGTGTTGCTGTTCTAAAGGGGCAGTGTCACTGTTCTAAAGGGGCAGTGTCATTGTATTAAAGGGGCAGTGTCACCACATTAAAGGGACAGTGTCGCTGTATTAAACGGGCTGTGTCGCTCTAATAAAGGGGTGGTGTCGCTGTTCTAAAGGAGCAGTGTCGCTGTATTAAAGGGAGAGTGTTGCTGTGTTAAAGGAGCAGTGTCAGTGGCGCTCCATTAAAGGGACAGTTTCGCTGTATTAAAGGGGTAGTGTAGTTGTATCAAAAGGGCAGTGTCGCTGTATTAATGAGGCAGTGTCGCTGTATTATAGGGGCAGTGTCACTGTATTTAAGGGACAGTGTCGCTGTATTAAAGGGGTAGTGTAGTTGTATTAAATGGGCAGTGTCGCTGTATCAATGGGGCAGTGTCGCTGTATTATGGGGTAGTGTCACTGTATTTAAGGGACAGTGTCGCTGTATTAAAGGGACAACGTCGCTGTATTAAAGGGGTAGTGTAGTTGTATTAATGGGGCAGTGTCACTGTATTAAAGGGACAGTGTCGTTTTATTAAAGGGGTATTGTCACAGTATTAAAGAGACAGTGTTGCTGTATTAAAGGGAGACTCGCTGTATTAAAAAGGGAGTGTCGCTGTATTATAGGTGCAGTGTCGCTGTTTTAAGGGGCAGTGTCACTGTATTAAAGGGGCAGTGTCCCTGTTCTAAAGGGCTGTGTCGCTGTATTATAGCGGCAGTGTCACTGTGTTAATGGGGCAGTGTTGCTATATTATCTGGGCAGTGTCGCTGTATTAAAGGGACAGTGTCGCTGTTATAAAGGGGCAGTGTCACTGTATTAAAGGGACAGTGTTGCTGTTATAAAGGGGCAGTGTCGCTGTATTAAAGGGAGAGTGTTGCTGTCTAATAGGGGCAGTGTTGCTGTTCTAAAGGGGCAGTGTCGTTGTTCTAAAGGGGCAATGTTGCTGTTCTAAAGGGACAATATCGTTGTATTAAAGGGGCAGTATCACCACATTAAAGGGACAGCGTCGCTGTATTAAAGCAGCAGTGTCAGTGCCGCTGCATTAAAGGGACATTGTCGCAGTATTAAACAGGCGGTGTCGCTCTAATAAAGGGGTGCTGTCGCTGTTCTAAAGGGGCAGTGTCGCTGTATTAAAGGAGCAGTGTCAGTGGCGCTGCATTAAAGGGACAGTTTCACTGTATTAAAGGGGTAGTGTCACTGTATTATCGGGGCAGTGTCGCTGTTCTAAAGGGGCAGTGTCGCTGTATTAAAGCAGCAGTGTCGCTGTGTTAATGAGGCAGTGTCGCTATATTATCTGAGCAATGTCACAGTTCTAAAGGGTCAGTGTCGCTGTATTAAAGGCAGAGTGTAAAAGGAGCAGTGTCAGTGTCGCTGTTCTAAAGGGGCAATGTCGCTGTTCTAAAGGGACAGTGTTGCTATATTAAAGAGACAGTGTCGCAGTTCTAAAGGGGCAGCGTTGCTGTATTAAAGCGGCAGTGTCGCTGTGTTAAAGGGGTAGTGTAGTTGTATTAAACGGGCTGTTTCGCTGTATTAAACGGGTAGTGTCGCAGTTCTAGAGGGGCAGTGTTGCTGTTTTAAAGGGTCAGTGTCACTGCATTAAAGGGATAGTGTAGTTGTATTAATGGGGCAGTGTCGCTGTATTATAGGAACAGTGTCGCTGTTATAAAGGGGCAGAGTCGCTGTATTAAAGGGAGGGTGTTGCTGTATTATAGGGGCAGTATTGCTGTTCTAAAGGGGCAGTGTCATTGTTCTAAAGGGGCAGTGTTGCTGTTTTAAAGGGACAGTATCGCTGTATTAAAGGAACAGTGTCACCGCATTAAAGGGACAGTGTCGCTGTATTAAAGGAGCAGTATCAGTGTCGCTCTAATAAAGGAGCGGTGTCGCTGTTCTAAAGGGGAAGTGTCGCTGTATAAAAGGGAGAGTGTTGCTGTATTAAAGGAGCAGTGTCAGTGGCGCGGCATTAAAGGGACAGTGTAGTTGTATTAAAGAGGTAGTGCAGTTGTATCAAAAAGGCAGTGTCCCTGTATTAATGGGGTAGTGTCGCTGTATTATAGGGGCAGTGTCACTGTATTAAAGGGACAGTGTCGCTGCATTAAAGGGACAACGACATTGTATTAAAGGGGTAGTGTCACTGTATTAAGGGGACAGTGTCGCTTTTTTAAAGGGGTGTTGTCACAGTATTAAAGGGACAGTGTTGCTGTATTAAAGGGAGAAAGTCGCTGTATTAAAAAGGGAGTGTCGCTGTATTATAGGTGCAGTGTCGCTGTTTTAAGGGACAGTGTCGCTCTATTAAAGGAACAGTGTCGCTGTATTAAAAGGGCAGTTTCGCTGTGTTAATGGAGCAGTGTCGCTATGTTATCTGGGCAGTGTCGCTGTTCTAAAGGGTCATTGTCGCTGTTCTAAAGGGTCAGTGTTGCTGTATTAAAGGCAGAGTGTTAAAGGAACAGTGTCAGTGTCGCTGTTCTAAAGGGACAGTGCCATTGTTCTAAAGGGGCAGTGTCGCTGTTCTAAAGGGGCAGTGTCACTGTATTAAAGGGGCAGTGTCACCACATTAAAGGGACAGCGTCGCTGTATTAAGGAGGTAGCATCATTGTATTAAAGGGACCGTGTCGCTGTATTAAACGGGCTGTGTCGCTCTAATAAAGGGGTGGTGTCGCTGTTCTAAAGGAGCAGTGTCGCTGTATTAAAGGGAGAGTGTTGTTGTGTTAAAGGAGCAGTGTCAGTGGCGCTCCATTAAAGGGACTGTTTCGCTGTATTAAAGGGGTAGTGTAGTTGTATCAAAAGGGCAGTGTCGCTGTATTAATGGGGCAGTGTCGCTGTATTATAGGGGCAGTGTCACTGTATTTAAGGGACAGTGTCGCTGTATTAAAGGGACAACGTCGCTGTATTAAAGGGTTAGTGTAGTTGTATTAATGGGTCAGTGTCACTGTATTAAAGGGACAGTGTCGTTTTATTAAAGGGGTGTTGTCACAGTATTAAAAAGACAGTGTCGCTGTATTAAAGGGAGACTCGCTGTATTAAAAAGGGAGTGTCGCTGTATTATAGGTGCAGTTTCGCTGTTTTAAGCGGCAGTGTCACTGTATTAAAGGGACAGTGTTGGTGTATTAAAGGGACAGTGTCGCTGTATTAAAGGGGCAGTGTCACTATTATCGGGGCAGTGTCCCTGTTCTAAAGGGCTGTGTCGCTGTATTAAAGTGGCAGTGTCACTGTGTTAATGGGGCAGTGTTGCTATATTATCTGGGCAGTGTCGTTGTTCTAAAGGGGCAGTGTCGCTGTATTAAAGGCGGAGTATTAAAGGAGCAGTGTCAGTGTCGCTGTTCTAAAGGGGTAGTGTCGCTGTTCTAAAGGGGCAGTGTCACTGTATTAAAGGCAGAGTGTTAAAGGAGCAGTGTCAGTGTCGCTGTTCTAAAGGGGCAGTTCCGCTGTTCTAAAGGGACAGTGTTGCTATATTAAAGGGACAGGGTCGCAGCTCTAAAGAGGCAGTGTTGCTGTATTAAAAAGTCAGTGTCACTGCATTAAAGGGATAGTGTAGTTGTATTAATGGGGCAGTGTCGCTGTATTATAGGAACAGTGTCGCTGTTATAAAGGGGCAGAGTCGCTGTATTAAAGGGAGGGTGTTGCTGTATTATAGGGGCAGTATTGCTGTTCTAAAGGGGCAGTGTCGTTGTTTTAAAGGGGCAGTGTTGCTGTACTAAAGGGACAGTATCGCTGTGTTAAAGGGACAGTGTCACTGCATTAAAGGGACCGCGTCGTTGTATTAAAGGGGTAGTGTCATTGTATTAAAGGGGTAGTGTCGCTGTATTAAAGGGAGAGTGTTGCTGTATTAAAGGAGCAATGTCAGTGGTGCTGCATTAAAGGGACAGTGTCGCTGTATTAAAGGGGTAGTGTCGTTGCATTAAAGGGGCAGGGTCACTGTATTAAAGGGACACTGTTGCTGTATTAAAGGGACAGTGTCTCTGTATTAAAGGGTCAGTGTCGCTGTATTAAAGGATAGTTTAGTTGTATTAAGGGGCAGTGTCGCTGTATTAAAGGGGTAGTGTCACTGTATTAAAAGGACAGTTCAAAGGGACAGTGTCGCTGTTCTAAAGGGACAGTGTCGCTGTATTAAAGTGAGTGTGTTGCAGTATTAAAGGAGCAATGTCAGTGGTGCTACATTAAAGGGACAGTGTCGCTGTATTAAAGGGGTATCGTAGTTGTATCAAAGGGGCAGTGTCGCTGAATTATAGGTGCAGTGTCGCTGTATAATAGGGGCAGTTTCTCTGTTCTGAAGGGACAGTGTCGCTGTATTAAAGGGGCAGTGTTGCTGTGTTAATGGGGCATTGTCACTATATTAAAGGCAGAGTGTCAAAAGAGCAGTGTCAGTGTCGCTGTTCTAAAGGGGCAGTGTCGCTGTTCTAAAGGGACAGTGTTGCTATATTAAAGGGACAGTGTCGCTGTTCTAAAGGGGCAGTGTTGCTGTTCTAAAGGGACAGTGTCACAGTTCTAGAGGGGCAGTGTTGCTGTTTTAAAGGGTCAGTGTCACTCCATTAAAGGGTTAGTGTAGTTGTATTAAAGGGGCAGTGTCGCTGTATTAAAGGTAGGGTGTTGCCGTATTAACGGGACAGTGTTGTTGTTCTAAAGGGACAGTGTCGCTGTTCTAAAGGGGCAATGTCACTGTTCTAAAGGGACAGTGTTGCTATATTAAAGGGACAGTGTCACAGTTCTAAAGGGACAGTGTTGCTGTATTAAAGCGGCAGTGTCGCTGTGTTAAAGGGGTAGTGTAGTTGTATTAAACGGGCTGTTTCGCTGTATTAAACGGGCAGTGTCGCAGTATTAAACGGGCAGTGTTGCTGTTTTAAAGGGTCAGTGTCACTGCATTAAAGGGATAATGTAGTTGTATTAAAGGAGCAGTGTCGCTGTATTATAGGAACAGTGTCGCTGTTATAAAGGGGCAGTGTCGCTGTATTAAAGGAAGAGTGTTGCTGTGTTATAGGTGCAGTGCTGCTGTTCTAAAGGGGCAGTGTCATTGTTCTAAAGGGGCAGTGTTGCTGTTTTAAAGGGACAGTATCGCTTTATTAAAGGGATAGTGTCACCGCATTAAAGGGACAATGTCGCTGTATTAACGGAGCAGTATCAGTGTCGCTCTAATAAAGGAGCGGTGTCGCTGTTCTAAAGGGGCAGTGTCGCTGTATAAAAGGGAGAGTGTTGCTGTGTTAAAGGAGCAGTGTCAGTGGCGCTCCATTAAAGGGACAGTTTCGCTGTATTAAAGGGGCAGTGTAGTTGTATCAAAAGGGCAGTGTCGCTGTATTAATGAGGCAGTGTCGCTGTATTTAAGGGACAGTGTCGCTGTATTAAAGGGACAACGTCGCTGTATTAAAGGGGTAGTGTAGTTGTATTAATGGGGCAGTGTCATTGTATTAAAGGGACAGTGTCGTTTTATTTAAGGGGTGTTGTCACAGTATTAAAGAGACAGTGTCGCTGTATTAAAGGGAGACTCGCTGTATTAAAAAGGGAGTGTTGCTGTATTATAGGGGCAGTGTCACTGTATTAAAGGGACAGTGTCGCTGCATTAAAGGGACAACGACATCGTATTAAAGGGGTATTAATGGGGCAGTGTCACTGTATTAAGGGGACAGTGTCGCTTTTTTAAAGGGGTGTTGTCACAGTATTAAAGGGACAGTGTTGCTATATTAAAGGGAGACTGTCGCTGTATTAAAAAGGGAGTGTCGCTGTATTATAGGTGCAGTGTCGCTGTTTTAAGGGACAGTGTCGGTCTATTAAAGGGACAGTGTCGCTGTATTAAAAGGGCAGTGTCGCTGTATTAAAAGGGCAGTGTCGCTGTGTTAATGGGGCAGTGTCGCTATATTATCAGGGCAGAGTCGCTGTTCTAAAGGGTCAGTTTCGCTGTTCTAAAGGGGCAGTGTTGCTGTATTAAAGGCAGAGTGTTAAAGGAGCAGTGTCAGTGTTGCTGTTCTAAAGGGGCAGTGTCACTGTTCTAAAGGGGCAGCGTCATTGTATTAAAGGGGCAGTGTCACCACATTAAAGGGACAGTGTCGCTGTATTAAACGGGCTGTGTCGCTCTAATAAAGGGGTGGTGTCGCTGTTCTAAAGGAGCAGTGTCGCTGTATTAAAGGGAGAGTGTTGCTGTGTTAAAGGAGCAGTGTCAGTGGCGCTCCATTAAAGGGACAGTTTCGCTGTATTAAAGGGGTAGTGTAGTTGTATCAAAAGGGCAGTGTCGCTGTATTAATGGGGCAGTGTCGCTGTATTATAGGGGCAGTGTCACTGTATTTAAGGGACAGTGTCGCTGTATTAAGGGGACAACGTCGCTGTATTAAAGGGTTAGTGTAGTTGTATTAATGGGTCAGTGTCACTGTATTAAAGGGACAGTGTCGTTTTATTAAAGGGGTGTTGTCACAGTATTAAAAAGACAGTGTCGCTGTATTAAAGGGAGACTCGCTGTATTAAAAAGGGAGTGTCGCTGTATTATAGGTGCAGTTTCGCTGTTTTAAGCGGCAGTGTCACTGTATTAAAGGGACAGTGTTGGTGTATTAAAGGGACAGTGTCGCTGTATTAAAGGGGCAGTGTCACTGTATTATCGGGGCAGTGTCCCTGTTCTAAAGGGCTGTGTCGCTGTATTAAAGTGGCAGTGTCACTGTGTTAATGGGGCAGTGTTGCTATATTATCTGGGCAGTGTCGTTGTTCTAAAGGGGCAGTGTCGCTGTATTAAAGGCGGAGTATTAAAGGAGCAGTGTCAGTGTTGCTGTTCTAAAGGGGTAGTGTCGCTGTTCTAAAGGGGCAGTGTCACTGTATTAAAGGCAGAGTGTTAAAGGAGCAGTGTCAGTGTCGCTGTTCTAAAGGGGTAGTGTCGCTGTTCTAAAGGGGCAGTGTCACTGTATTAAAGGCAGAGTGTTAAAGGAGCAGTGTCAGTGTCGCTGTTCTAAAGGGGCAGTTCCGCTGTTCTAAAGGGACAGTGTTGCTATATTAAAGGGACAGGGTCGCAGTTCTAAAGAGGCAGTGTTGCTGTATTAAAAAGTCAGTGTCACTGCATTAAAGGGATAGTGTAGTTGTATTAATGGGGCAGTGTCGCTGTATTATAGGAACAGTGTCGCTGTTATAAAGGGGCAGAGTCGCTGTATTAAAGGGAGGGTGTTGCTGTATTATAGGGGCAGTATTGCTGTTCTAAAGGGGCAGTGTCGTTGTTTTAAAGGGGCAGTGTTGCTGTACTAAAGGGACAGTATCGCTGTATTAAAGGGACAGTGTCACTGCATTAAAGGGACCGCGTCGTTGTATTAAAGGGGTAGTGTCATTGTATTAAAGGGGTAGTGTCGCTGTATTAAAGGGAGAGTGTTGCTGTATTAAAGGAGCAGTGTCAGTGGTGCTGCATTAAAGGGACAGTGTCGCTGTATTAAAGGGGTAGTGTCGTTGCATTAAAGGGGCAGGGTCACTGTATTAAAGGGACACTGTTGCTGTATTAAAGGGACAGTGTCTCTGTATTAAAGGGTCAGTGTCGCTGTATTAAAGGGATAGTTTAGTTGTATTAAGGGGCAGTGTCGCTGTATTAAAGGGGTAGTGTCACTGTATTAAAAGGACAGTTCAAAGGGACAGTGTCGCGGTTCTAAAGGGACAGTGTCGCTGTATTAAAGTGAGTGTGTTGCAGTATTAAAGGAGCAATGTCAGTGGTGCTACATTAAAGGGACAGTGTCGCTGTATTAAAGGGGTATCGTAGTTGTATCAAAGGGGCAGTGTCGCTGAATTATAGGTGCAGTGTCGCTGTATAATAGGGGCAGTTTCTCTGTTCTGAAGGGACAGTGTCGCTGTATTAAAGGGGCAGTGTTGCTGTGTTAATGGGGCATTGTCACTATATTAAAGGCAGAGTGTCAAAAGAGCAGTGTCAGTGTCGCTGTTCTAAAGGGGCAGTGTCGCTGTTCTAAAGGGACAGTGTTGCTATATTAAAGGGACAGTGTCGCTGTTCTAAAGGGGCAGTGTTGCTGTTCTAAAGGGACAGTGTCACAGTTCTAGAGGGGCAGTGTTGCTGTTTTAAAGGGTCAGTGTCACTGCATTAAAGGGTTAGTGTAGTTGTATTAAAGGGGCAGTGTCGCTGTATTAAAGGTAGGGTGTTGCCGTATTAACGGGACAGTGTTGTTGTTCTAAAGGGACAGTGTCGCTGTTCTAAAGGGGCAATGTCACTGTTCTAAAGGGACAGTGTTGCTATATTAAAGGGACAGTGTCACAGTTCTAAAGGGGCAGTGTTGCTGAATTAAAGCGGCAGTGTCGCTGTGTTAAAGGGGTAGTATAGTTGTATTAAACGGGCTGTTTCGCTGTATTAAACGGGCAGTGTCGCAGTATTAAACGGGCAGTGTTGCTGTTTTAAAGGGTCAGTGTCACTGCATTAAAGGGATAATGTAGTTGTATTAAAGGAGCAGTGTCGCTGTATTATAGGAACAGTGTCGCTGTTATAAAGGGGCAGTGTCGCTGTATTAAAGGAAGAGTGTTGCTGTGTTATAGGTGCAGTGCTGCTGTTCTAAAGGGGCAGTGTCATTGTTCTAAAGGGGCAGTGTTGCTGTTTTAAAGGGACAGTATCGCTTTATTAAAGGGATAGTGTCACCGCATTAAAGGGACAATGTCGCTGTATTAACGGAGCAGTATCAGTGTCGCTCTAATAAAGGAGCGGTGTCGCTGTTCTAAAGGGGCAGTGTCGCTGTATAAAAGGGAGAGTGTTGCTGTGTTAAAGGAGCAGTGTCAGTGGCGCTCCATTAAAGGGACAGTTTCGCTGTATTAAAGGGGCAGTGTAGTTGTATCAAAAGGGCAGTGTCGCTGTATTAATGAGGCAGTGTCGCTGTATTTAAGGGACAGTGTCGCTGTATTAAAGGGACAACGTCGCTGTATTAAAGGGGTAGTGTAGTTGTATTAATGGGGCAGTGTCATTGTATTAAAGGGACAGTGTCGTTTTATTTAAGGGGTGTTGTCACAGTATTAAAGAGACAGTGTCGCTGTATTAAAGGGAGACTCGCTGTATTACAAAGGGAGTGTTGCTGTATAATAGGGGCAGTGTCACTGTATTAAAGGGACAGTGTCGCTGCATTAAAGGGACAACGACATCGTATTAAAGGGGTATTAATGGGGCAGTGTCACTGTATTAAGGGGACAGTGTCGCTTTTTTAAAGGGGTGTTGTCACAGTATTAAAGGGACAGTGTTGCTATATTAAAGGGAGACTGTCGCTGTATTAAAAAGGGAGTGTCGCTGTATTATATGTGCAGTGTCGCTGTTTTAAGGGACAGTGTCGGTCTATTAAAGGGACAGTGTCGCTGTATTAAAAGGGCAGTGTCGCTGTATTAAAAGGGCAGTGTCGCTGTGTTAATGGGGCAGTGTCGCTATATTATCAGGGCAGAGTCGCTGTTCTAAAGGGTCAGTTTCGCTGTTCTAAAGGGGCAGTGTTGCTGTATTAAAGGCAGAGTGTTAAAGGAGCAGTGTCAGTGTTGCTGTTCTAAAGGGGCAGTGTCACTGTTCTAAAGGGGCAGCGTCATTGTATTAAAGGGGCAGTGTCACCACATTAAAGGGACAGTGTCGCTGTATTAAACGGGCTGTGTCGCTCTAATAAAGGGGTGGTGTCGCTGTTCTAAAGGAGCAGTGTCGCTGTATTAAAGGGAGAGTGTTGCTGTGTTAAAGGAGCAGTGTCAGTGGCGCTCCATTAAAGGGACAGTTTCGCTGTATTAAAGGGGTAGTGTAGTTGTATCAAAAGGGCAGTGCCGCTGTATTAATGAGGCAGTGTCGCTGTATTAATGAGGCAGTGTCACTGTATTTAAGGGACAGTGTCGCTGTATTAAGGGGACAACGTCGCTGTGTTAAAGGGGTAGTGTAGTTGTATTAATGGGGCAGTGTCATTGTATTAAAGGGACAGTGTCGTTTTATTTAAGGGGTGTTGTCACAGTATTAAAGAGACAGTGTCGCTGTATTAAAGGGAGACTCGCTGTATTAAAAAGGGAGTGTTGCTGTATTATAGGTGCAGTGTCGCTGTTTTAAGGGGCAGTGTCACTGTATTAAAGGGACAGTGTCGGTGTATTAAAGGGACAGTGTCGCTGTATTAAAGGGGCATTGTCACTGTATTATCGGGGCAGTGTCCCTGTTCTAAAGGGCTGTGTCTCTGTATTAAAGCGGCAGTGTCACTGTGTTAATGGGGCAGTGTTGCTATATTACCTGGGCAGTGTCATTGTTCTAAAGGGGCAGTGTTGCTGTTTTAAAGGGACAGTATCGCTTTATTAAAGGGATAGTGTCACCGCATTAAAGGGACAATGTCGCTGTATTAACGGAGCAGTATCAGTGTCGCTCTAATAAAGGAGCGGTGTCGCTGTTCTAAAGGGGCAGTGTCGCTGTATAAAAGGGAGAGTGTTGCTGTGTTAAAGGAGCAGTGTCAGTGGCGCTCCATTAAAGGGACAGTTTCGCTGTATTAAAGGGGCAGTGTAGTTGTATCAAAAGGGCAGTGTCGCTGTATTAATGAGGCAGTGTCGCTGTATTTAAGGGACAGTGTCGCTGTATTAAAGGGACAACGTCGCTGTATTAAAGGGGTAGTGTAGTTGTATTAATGGGGCAGTGTCATTGTATTAAAGGGACAGTGTCGTTTTATTTAAGGGGTGTTGTCACAGTATTAAAGAGACAGTGTCGCTGTATTAAAGGGAGACTCGCTGTATTACAAAGGGAGTGTTGCTGTATTATAGGGGCAGTGTCACTGTATTAAAGGGACAGTGTCGCTGCATTAAAGGGACAACGACATCGTATTAAAGGGGTATTAATGGGGCAGTGTCACTGTATTAAGGGGACAGTGTCGCTTTTTTAAAGGGGTGTTGTCACAGTATTAAAGGGACAGTGTTGCTATATTAAAGGGAGACTGTCGCTGTATTAAAAAGGGAGTGTCGCTGTATTATAGGTGCAGTGTCGCTGTTTTAAGGGACAGTGTCGGTCTATTAAAGGGACAGTGTCGCTGTATTAAAAGGGCAGTGTCGCTGTATTAAAAGGGCAGTGTCGCTGTGTTAATGGGGCAGTGTCGCTATATTATCAGGGCAGAGTCGCTGTTCTAAAGGGTCAGTTTCGCTGTTCTAAAGGGGCAGTGTTGCTGTATTAAAGGCAGAGTGTTAAAGGGGCAGTGTCACTGTTCTAAAGGGGCAGCGTCATTGTATTAAAGGGGCAGTGTCACCACATTAAAGGGACAGTGTCGCTGTATTAAACGGGCTGTGTCGCTCTAATAAAGGGGTGGTGTCGCTGTTCTAAAGGAGCAGTGTCGCTGTATTAAAGGGAGAGTGTTGCTGTGTTAAAGGAGCAGTGTCAGTGGCGCTCCATTAAAGGGACAGTTTCGCTGTATTAAAGGGGTAGTGTAGTTGTATCAAAAGGGCAGTGCCGCTGTATTAATGAGGCAGTGTCGCTGTATTAATGAGGCAGTGTCACTGTATTTAAGGGACAGTGTCGCTGTATTAAAGGGACAACGTCGCTGTGTTAAAGGGGTAGTGTAGTTGTATTAATGGGGCAGTGTCATTGTATTAAAGGGACAGTGTCGTTTTATTTAAGGGGTATTGTCACAGTATTAAAGAGACAGTGTCGCTGTATTAAAGGGAGACTCGCTGTATTAAAAAGGGAGTGTTGCTGTATTATAGGTGCAGTGTCGCTGTTTTAAGGGGCAGTGTCACTGTATTAAAGGGACAGTGTCGGTGTATTAAAGGGACAGTGTCGCTGTATTAAAGGGGCATTGTCACTGTATTATCGGGGCAGTGTCCCTGTTCTAAAGGGCTGTGTCTCTGTATTAAAGCGGCAGTGTCACTGTGTTAATGGGGCAGTGTTGCTATATTACCTGGGCAGTGTCGTTGTTCTAAAGGGGCAGTATCACTGTATTAAAGGCAGAGTGTAAAAGGATCAGTGTCAGTGTCGCTGTTCTAAAGGGGCAGTGTCGCTGTTCTAAAGGGACAGGGTTGCAGTTCTAAAGGGGCAGTGTTGCTGTATTAAAAGGTCAGTGTCACTGCATTAAAGGGATAGTGTAGTTGTATTAAAGGGGCAGAGTCGCTGTATTAAAGGGAGGGTGTTGCTGTATTATAGGGGCAGTGTTGTTGTTATAAAGGGGTAGTGTCTTTGTTTTAAAGGGGCGGTGTTGCTGTACTAAAGGGACAGTATCGCTGTATTAAAGGGACAGTGTCAGTGCATTAAAGGGACCGCGTCGCTGTATTAATGGGGCAGTGGCGCTGCATTATAGGGGTAGTGTCACTGTATTTAAGGGACAGTGTCGCTGTATTAAAGGAGCAGTGTCAGTGCCGCTGCATTAAAGGGACAGTGTCGTTGTATTAAAAGGGCTGTGTTGCAGTATTAAAGGAGCAGTGTCGCTCTAATAAAGGGACGGTGTCGCTGTTCTAAACGGGCAGTGTCGCTGTATTAAAGGGAGATTGTTGCTGTATTAAAGGAGCAGTGTCAGTGGCGCTGCATTAAAGGGACAGTATCGCTGTATTAAAGGGGTAGTGTAGTTGTATCAAAAGGGCAGTGTCGCTGTATTAATGGGGTAGTGTCACTGTATTTAAGGTGCAGTGTCGCTGTATTAAAAGGACAACATCGCTGTATTAAAGGGGTAGTGTAGTTGCATTAAAGGGGCAGGGTCGCTGTATTAAAGGGATAGTTTAGTTGTATTAAGGGACAGTGTCGCTGTATTAAAGGGGTCATGTCACTGTATTAAAAGGACAGTGTCAAAGGGACAGTGTCGCGGTTCTAAAGGGACAGTGTCGCTGTATTAAAGGGAGAGTGTTGCTGTATTAAAGGAGCAGTCAGTGGCGCTGCATTAAAGGGAGAGTGTCGCTGTATTAAAGGGGTGGTTTAGTTGTATCAAAAGGGCAGTGTCGCTGTATTAATGGGGCAGTGTCGCTGCATTATAGGGGTAGTGTCACTGTATTTAAGGGACAGTGTCGCTGTATTAAAGGGGTGGTGTCACTCTAATAAAGGGGCAGTGTCGTTGTTCTAAAGGGGCAGTGTCGTTGTATTAAAAGGAGAGTGTTGCTATATTAAAGGGAGAGTGTCGCTGTATTAATGGGGCAGTGTCGCTGCATTATAGGGGTAGTGTCACTGTATTTAAGGGACACTGTCGCTGTATTAAAGGGTCAGTGTCGCTGTATTAAAGGGATAGTTTAGTTGTATTAAAGGGGCAGTGTCGATGTATTAAAGGGAGGGTGTAGCTGTTCTAAAGGGGCAGAGTCGCTGTATAAAAGGGAGAGAGTTGCTGTATTAAAGGAGCAATGTCAGTGATGCTGTATTGAAGGGACAGTGTCACTATATTAAAGGGACAATGTTGCTGTATTAAAGGAGCATTGTCGCTGTATTATAGGGGCAGTGTTATTGTTCTAAAGAGGCAGTGTCGCTGTTCTAAAGGGACAATGTTGCTATTCTAAAGGGACAGTGTTGCTGTATTAAAGGAACAGGCACACTGCATTAAAGGGACAGCGTCGCTGTATTAAAGGGGTAGTGTCACTGTATTAAAAGGGCAGTGTCGCTGTATTAAAGGGTCAGTGTCGCTGTATAAAAGGGTTGGTGTCGCTGTTCTAAAGGGGCAGTGTCGCTGTATAAAAGGGAGAGAGTGGTGCTGTATTGAAGGGACCGTGTCGCTATATTAAAGGGACAATGTCGCTGTATTAAAGGGGCAGTGTCGCTGTATTATAGGGGCAGTGTTGCTGTTCTAAAGAGGCAGTGTCGCTGTTCTAAAGGGGAGGTGTTGCCGTTCTAAAGGGACAGTATCGCTGTATTAAAGGGACAGTATCACCACGTTAAAGGGACCGCATCGCTGTATTAAAGGGGTAGCATCATTGTATTAAAGGGGCATTGTAGCTGTATTAAAGGGAGAGTGTTGCTGTATTAAAGGAGCAGTGTCAGTGGCGCTGCATTAAAGGGACAGTGTCGCTGTATTAAAGGGGTAGTGTAGTTGTATCAAAAGGGCAGTGTCGCTGCATTATAGGGGTAGTGTCACCGCATTAAAAGTACCGCGTCGCTGTATTAAAGGGACAACGTCGCTGTATTAAAGGGGTAATGTAGTTGTATTAAAGGGGCAGTGTCGCTGTATTAAACAGACAGTGTCGCAGTACTAAAGGGTCTGTTTCGCTGTTCTAATGAGGCGGTGTTGCTGGTCTAAAGGGACAGTATCACTGTATTAAAGGGACAGTGTCACCACGTTAAAGGGACTGCGTCGCTGTATTAAAGAGGTAGCGTCATTGTATTAAAGAGGCAGTGTCGGTGTATTAAAGGGACAGTGTCGCTGTATTAAAGGAGCAGTGTCAGTGCCGCTGCATTAAAGGGACAGTGTCACTGTATTAAAGGGGTAGTGTCACTGTATTAAAAGGGCAGTGTCACTGTATCAAAGGGACAGTGTCGCGGTTCTAAAGGGACAGTGTCGCTGTATTAAAGGGAGTGTGTTGCTGTATTAAAGGAGCAGTGTCAGTGGTGCTACATTAAAGGGACAGTGTCACTGTATTAAAGGAGTAGTGTAGTTGTATCAAAGGGGCAGTGTCGCTGTATTATAGGAGCAGTGTCGCTGTATAATAGGGGCAGTTTCTCTGTTCTAAAGGGGCAGTATCACTGTTTTAAAGGGGCAGCGTTGCTGTTCTAAAAGGACAGCGTCGCTGTATTAAAGGGGTAGTGTCACTGTATTAGTCAGTGTCACTGTATTAAAGGAGCAGCATCGCTGTATTAAAGGGGCAGTGTCATTGTATTAAAGGGACAGTGTCGCTTTATTGAAGTGGCAGTGTCGCTGTTCTAAAGGGGCAGTGTCGCTGTATTAAAGGGACAGTGTCGCTGTTCTAAAGGGGCTGTGTTGCTGTTCTAAAGGGACAGTGTTGCTATATTAAAGGGACAGTGTCGCAGTTCTAGAGGGGCAGTGTTGCTGTTTTAAAGGGTCAGTGTCACTGCATTAAAGGGTTAGTGTAGTTGTATTAATGGTGCAGTGTCGCTGTTCTAAAGGGGCAGTGTCGCTGTATTAAAGGGACAGTGTCGCTGTTCTAAAGGGGCAGTGTCGCTGTTCTAAAGGGACAGTGTTGCTATATTAAAGGGACAGTGTCGCAGTTCTAGAGGGGCAGTGTTGCTGTTTTAAAGGGTCAGTGTCACTGCATTAAAGGGTTAGTGCAGTTGTATTAAAGGGGCAGTGTCGCTGTATTATAGGAACAGTGTTGCCATTATAACGGGGCAGTGTTGTTGTTCTAAAGGGGCAGTGTTGCTGTTCTAAAGGGACAGTGTTGCTGTATTAAAGGGACAGTGTCGCTGTATTAAAGGGGTAGTGTAGTTGTATCAAAAGGGCAGTGTCGCTGTAGTAATGGGGCAGTGTCGCTGCATTATAGGGGCAGTGTCACCGCATTAAAGGTACCGCGTCGCTGTATTAAAGGGGTAATGTAGTTGTATTAAAGGGGCAGTGTCGCTGTATTAAACAGACAGTGTCGCAGTTCTAAAGGGGCAGTTTCGCTGTTCTAATGGGGCATTGTTGCTGTTCTAAAGGGACAGGATCGCTGTATTAAAGGAACAGTGTAACCACATTAAAGGGACCGTGTCGCTGTATTAAAGGGGTAGTGTAGTTGTATCAAAGGGGCAGTGTTGCTGTATTATTGGGGCAGTGTCGCTGTATTAAAGGAACAGTGTCGCTGTAGTAAAGGGAGAGTGTTGCTGTATTATAGGGGCAGTGTTGCTTTTCTAAAGGGTCAGTGTCATTGTTCTAAAGGGGCAATGTTGCTGTTCTAAAGGGACAGTATCGCTGTATTAAAGGGACAGTGTCACCGCATTAAAGGGACCGCGTCGCTGTATTAAAGGGGTAGCGTCATTGTATTTAAGGGGCAGTGTTGCTGTATTAAAGGGACAGTGTCGCTGTATTAAAGGAGCAGTGTCAGTGCCGCTGCATTAAAGAGGCAGTGTCATTGTATTAAAGGGACAGTGTCGCTGTATTGAAATGGCAGTGTCGCTGTTCTAAAGGGGCAGTGTCGCTGGATAAAAGGGAGGGTGTTGCTGTCCTAAAGGGGCAGGGTTGCTGTATAAAAGAGAGAGAGTTGCTGTATTAAAGGAGCAATGTCAGTGATGCTGTATTGAAGGGACAGTGTCGCTGTTATAAAAGGGCAGTGTCACTGTATTAAAGGGACAGTGACACTGTTATAAAGGAGCAGTGTCGCTGTATTAAAGGGAGAGTGTTGCCGTATTAAAGGAGCAGTGTCAGTGGTGCTACATTAAAGGGACAGTGTCACTGTATTAAAGGAGTAGTGTAGTTGTATCAAAGGGGCAGTGTCGCTGAATTAATGGGGCAGTGTCGCTGTATTATAGGTAGAGTGTTGCTGTATTAAAGGGACAGCGTCGCTGTATTAATGGTGCAGTGTCACTGTATTATAGGAACAGTGTCACTGTATTAAAGGGACAGTGTCGCTGTATTAAAGGTACAGTGTCGCTGTATTAAAAGGGCAGTGTCGCTGTATTAAAGGGAGAGTGTTGCCGTATTAAAGGAGCAGTGTCAGTGGTGCTACATTAAAGGGACAGTGTCACTGTATTAAAGGGGTAGTGTAGTTGTATCAAAGGGGCAGTGTTGCTGTATTATTGGGGCAGTGTTGCTGTATTAAAGGAACAGTGTCGCTGTAGTAAAGGGAGAGTGTTGCTGTATTATAGGGGCAGTGTTGCTTTTCTAAAGGGTCAGTGTCATTGTTCTAAAGGAGCAGTGTTGCTGTTCTAAAGGGACAGTATCGCTGTATTAAAGGGACAGTGTCGCTGTAGTAAAGGGAGAGTGTTGCTGTATTATAGGGGCAGTGTTGCTTTTCTAAAGGGTCAGTGTCATTGTTCTAAAGGGGCAATGTTGCTGTTCTAAAGGGACAGTATCGCTGTATTAAAGGGACAGTGTCACCGCATTAAAGGGACCGCGTCGCTGTATTAAAGGGGTAGCGTCATTGTATTTAAGGGGCAGTGTTGCTGTATTAAAGGGACAGTGTCGCTGTATTAAAGGAGCAGTGTCAGTGCCGCTGCATTAAAGGGACAGTGTCGCTGTATTAAAGGGGCTGTGCGCTCTAATTAAGGATCGGTGTTGCTGTTCTAAAGGGGCAATGTCGCTGTATTAAAGGGACACTGTCGCTGTATTAAAGGGAGCGTGTTGCTGTATTATAGGGGCAATGTTGCTGTTCTAAAGGGACAGTATCGCTGTCTTAACGGGACAGTGTCACTGCATTTATGGGATCGCATTGCTGTAATAAAGGGGTAGCGTCATTGTATTAAAGGGTCAGTGTCGCTGTATTAAAGGGACAGTGTCGCTGTATTAAAGGAGCAGTGTCAGTACCGCTTCATTAAAGGGACAGTGTCGCTGTATTAAAGGGGCAGAGTCACAGTATTAAAGGGGCAGTGTCGCTCTAATAAAGGGTCGGTATCGCTGTTCTAAAGGGGCAGTGTCGCTGTATTAAAGGGAGAGTGTTGCTGTATTAAAGGAGCAGTGTCAGTGGCGCTGCATTAAAGGGACAGTGTCGCTATATTAAAGGGGTTGTGTAGTTGTATCAAAAAGGCAGTGTCGCTGTATTAATGGGGCAGTGTCGCTGTATTAAAGGGACAACGTCGCTGTATTAAAGGGGTAGTGTAGTTGTCTTAATGGGGCAGTGTCGCTGTATTAAAGGGACAGTGTCACTTTATTAAATGGGTGTTGTCACAGTATTAAAGGGACAGTGTCGCTGTATTAAAGGGAGACTGTCGCTGTATTAAAAAGGGAGTGTTGCTGTCTTGTAAGTGCAGTGTTGCTGTTTTAATTGGCCGTGTCCCTGCATTAAAGGGACAGTGTTGCTATATTGAAGAGACAGTGTTGCTGTGTTAAAGGGGCAGTGTCGTTGTATTATAGGGGCAATGTCGCTGTTCTAAAGGTGCAGAATCTCTGTATTAAAGCAGCAGTGTCGCTGTGTTAATGGGGCAGTGTCGCTATATTAAAGGCAGAGTGTTAAAGGAGCAGTGTCAGTGTCGCTGTTCTAAAGGGGCAGTGTCGCTGTATTAAAGGCAGAGTGTTAAAGGAGCAGTGTCAGTGTCGCTGTTCTAAAGGGGCAGTGTCGCTGTTCCAAAGGGGCAGTGTCGCTGTTCTAAAGGGGCAGTGTTGCTATATTAAAGGGACAGTGTCGCAGTTCTAATGGGACAGTGTTGCTGTATTAAAAGGTCATTGTCGCTGTATTAAAGCGATAGTGTAGTTGTATTAAGCGGGCAGTTTCACTCTATTAAACGGGCAGTGTCGCAGTTCTAGAGGGGCAGTGTTGCTATTTTAAAGAGTCAGTGTCACTGCATTAAAGGGATAGTGTAGTTGTATTAACGGGGCAGTGTTGCTGTATTAAAGGCACAGTGTCGCTGTATAAAGGGTCAGTGTTGATGTATTAAAGGGGCAGTGTCGCTGTTCTCAAGGGGCAGTGTTGCTATTCTAAAGGGACAGTGTCGCTTTTCTAAAGTGTCAGTGTCGCTGTATTAAAGGGTCACTGTTGCTGTATTAAAGGGACAGTGTCTCTGTATTAAAGGGACAGTGTCGATGTATTAAAGGGGTAGTGTCACTGTATTAAAGTTACAGTGTCATGGTTCTAAAGGGACAGTGTGGCTGTATTAAAGGGAGAGTGTTGCCGTATTAAAGGAGCAGTGTCAGTGCCACTGCATTAAAGGGACAGTATCGCTGTATTAAAGGGGTAGTGTAGTTGTATCAAAAGGGGAGTGTCGCTGTATTAATGGGGCTGTGTCGCTGTATTATAGGGGCAGTGTCACTGTATTAAAGGGACAGTGTCGCTGTATTAAAGGGACAACGTTGCTATATTAAAGGGGTAGTGTAGTTGTATTAAAGGGGTAAAAACAAAAAACGAAAAACTGCGGATGCTGGAAACACAAAACAAAAACAGAATTACCTGGAAAAACTCAGCAGGTCTGGCAGCATCGGCGGTGAAGAAAAGAGTTGACATTTCGAGTCCTCATGACCCTTCGACAGAACTAAGGCGAATCCCAGGAAGGGGTGAAATATAAGCTGGTTTAAGGTGTTGGGGTGGGGGGGGTGGTGGTGGTGGAAGTGAAGGGGGGTGGTGTGGTTGTAGGCAAAAGCAGTGATAGAAGCAGATCATCAAACGATGTCACTGACAGCAGAACAAAAGAACACATAGGTGTCAAAGTTGGTGATATTATCTAAACGAATGTGCTAATTAAGAATGGATGGTCGGGCACACAAGGTATAGCTCTAGTGGGGGTTGGGGGAGCATAAAAGATTTAAAAATATTTTAAAATAATGGAAATAGGTGGGAAAAAGAAAAATCTATATAATTGATTGGAAAAAAACAAAAGGAAGGGGGAAGAAACAGAAAGGGGGGTGGGGATGGAGGGAGGTCTAGATGTATTAAAAGGGCCGTGTCGCTGTATTAAAGGATCAGTGTCGCTGTGTTAAAGAGGCAGTGTTGCTGTTCTAAAGGAGCAGTGTTGCTGTACTAAAGGGACAGTGTCGCTGTATTAAAGGGGCAGTGTCGCTGTATTAAAGGGGCAGTGGTGCTATTCTAAATGGACAGTGTCGCTTTTCTAAAGTGTCAGTGTCGCTGTATTAAAGGGACAATGTCGCTGTATTAAAGGGGTAGTGTAGTTTATTAAAGGGGCAGTGTTGCTGTATTAAAGGGACAGTGTCGCTGTATTAAAGGAGTAGTGTAGTTGTAATAAAGGGGCAGTGTCGCTGTATTAAAGGGACAGTGTTGCTGTATTAAAGGGGCAGTGTCACTGTATTAACGGGATAGTGTAGCTGTATTAAAAGGGCAGTGTCGCTGTGTTAAAGAGGCGGTGTCGCTGTATTAAAGGGGCAGTGTCTTTGTATTAAAAGGGCAGTGTCACTGTGTTAAAGAGACAGTGTCGCTCTTCTAAAGGGGCAATGTCGCTGTATTAAAGGAGCAGTGTGGCTGTATTATAGGAGCAGGGTTGCTGTTCTAAAGAGGCAGTGTCGCTGTATTAAAGGGGCAGTGTTGCTGTTCTAAAGGGACAGTATCGCTGTATTAAAGGGACAGGGACACTGCATTAAAGGGACAGCGTCGCTGTATTAAAAGGCCAGTGTCGCTGTATTAAAGGGACAGCGTTGTTGTATTAAAGGGACAGTGTTGCTGTATTAAAGGGATAGGGAGTTGTATTAAAGGGGCATTGTCGCTGTATTAAAGGGACTGTGCTGTTGTATTAAAGGGGCAGTGTCGCTGTATTAAAGGGGCAGGGTCGCTCTTCTAAAGGCGCAGAGTCGCTGTTCTAAATCTGCTGTATTAAAGGGACAGTGTCGCTGTATTAAAGGGACAGTGTCGCTGTATTAAAGGGGCAGTTTCGCTGTACTAAAGGAGCAGTGTCGCTGTATTAAAGGGGTAGTGTAGTTCTATTAAAGGGGCAGTGTTGCTGTATTAAATAGACAGTGTCGCAGTTCTAAAGGGCAGTGTTGCTGTATTAAAGGGTCAGTGTCGCTGTATTAAAGGGATAGTGTAGTTGTATTAAAGGGTGAGTGTCGCTGTATTAAATGGTCAGTATCGCTGTATTAAAGAGGCAGTGTTGCTATTCTAAAGGGACAGTGTCGCTTTTCTAAAGGGGCAGTGTCGCTGTTCTAAATGTCGCTGTATTAAAGGAGCAGTGTCTCTGTTCGAAAGGGACAGTGTTGCTGTTTTAAAGGGACAGTGTCGCAGTTCTAAAGTGACAGTGTTACTGTATTAAAGGTACAGTATCGCTGTGTTAATGGGAGACTGTTGCTGTATTAAAGGGCCAGTGTCAGTGTCACTGTATTAAAGGGGCAGTGTCGCTGTACTTAAGGGAAAACGTCGCTGTATTAAAGGGGTAATGTAGTTGTATTAGTGGGTCAGTGTCACTGTATTAAAGAGTTGCTGTATTAAAGGAACAGTGTCAGTGATGCTGTTCTGAAGGGACAGTATCGCTATATTAAAGGGACAATGTTGCTGTATTAAAGGGGCAGTGTCACTGTATTAAAAGGACAGTGTCGCAGTATTAGACAGGCAGTGTCGCAGTTCTAAAGGGGCAGTGTCGCTGTTCTAAAGGGCAGTGTTGCTGTATTAAGGGGTCAGTGTCGCTGTATTAAAGGGATAGTGTAGTTGTATTAAAAGGTCAGTGTCGCTGTATTATAGGGGCAGTGTCGCTGTATTATAGGGACAGGGACACTGCAATAAAGGGACAGGGACACTGCATTAAAGAGACTGCGTCACTGTATTAAAAGTGTGGTGTCGCTATATTAGAGGGACAGTGCGCTGTTCTAAAGGCACTGTGTCGCCGTATTAAAGGGAGATTGTGGCTGTATTGAAGGAGCAGTGTCAGTGGTGCTGCATTAAAGGGACAGTGTCGCTTTATTAAAGGTGTGTTGTCGCAGTATTAAAGGCACAGTGTCGCTGTATTAAAGCGAGACTGTCGCTGTATTAAAAAGTATGTCGCTGTATTATAGGGGCTGCGTCGCTGTTTTAAGGGGCAGTGTCGCTGTATTAAAGGGACAGTGAAGCTGTATTAAAGGTGCAATGTCGTTGTATTATAGGGGCAGTGTCGCTGTTCTAAAGGGGCAGTGTCGCTGTATTAAAGGCAGAGTGTTGCTGTATTAAAGGAGCAGTGTCAGTGTCGCTGTTCTAAAGACACAGAGTTGCTATTTTAAAGGGGCTCTGTCACTGTATTAAAGGGGTGGTGTCACTGTATTATAGGGGCAGTGTCACGGTTCCAAAGGGGCAGTGTACCTGTATTAAATGGTCAGCGTTGCTGTATTAAAGGGGTAGTGTAGTTGTATTAAATGGGCAGTTTCGCTGTATTAAGGGGACAGTGTCGCTGATTTAAAGGGGCAGCATCGCTGTTCTCAAGGGGCAGTGTCGCTGTTCTAAAGGGACAGTGGCACTTTTCAAAAGGGGGAGTGTCGCTGTATTAAAGGGACAATGTCGCTGTATTAAAGGGATAGTGTAGTTGTATTAAAGGGGCAGTGTCGCTGTATTAAACAGGCAGTGTCGCAGTTCTAAAGGGGCAATGTTGCTATTCTAAAGGGACAGTGTCGATTTTCTAAAGATGCAGTGTCTCTGTATTAAAGGGATAGTGTAGTTGTATTAAAGGGGCAGTGTCACTGTATTAAAAGGACAGTGTCGCAGTATTAGACAGGCAGTGTCACAGTTCTAAAGGGGCAGTGTTGCTATTCTAAATGGACAGTGTCGATTTTCTAAAGATGCAGTGTCTCTGTATTAAAGGGATAGTGTAGTTGTATTAAAGGGGCAGTGTCGCTGTATTAAAAGGACAGTGTCGCAGTATTAGACAGGCAGTGTCGCAGTTCTAAAGGGGCAGTGTCGCTGTTCTAAAGGGCAGTGTTGCTGTATTAAGGGGTCAGTGTCGCTGTATTAAAGGGATAGTGTAGTTGTATTAAAAGGTCAGTGTCGCTGTATTAAAGGGGCAGTGTTGCTATTCTAAAGGGACAGTGTCGATTTTCTAAAGATGCAGTGTCTCTGTATTAAAGGGACAGTGTTGCTGTATTAAAGGGGCAGTGTCACTATTAAAGGCGCAGGGTCGTTCTTCTAAAGGGACAGTGTCGCTGTTCTAAATGTCGCTGTATTAAAGGGACAGTGTCACTGTATTAAAGGGGTGGTGTAGTTGTATTAAAGGGGCAGTATCGCTGTATTAAAGGGGCAGTGTCACTATTAAAGGCGCAGGGTCGTTCTTCTAAAGGGGCAGTGTCGCTGTTCTAAATGTCGCTGTATTAAAGGGACAGTGTCACTGTATTAAAGGGGTGGTGTAGTTGTATTAAAGGGGCAGTATCGCTGTATTAAAGGGACAGTGTCACTATAAAAGGGGCAGGGTCGCTCTTCTAAAGGGGCAGTGTTGCTGTTCTAAATGTCGCTGTATTAAAGGGACAGTGTCACTGTATTAAAGGGGCAGTGTCGCTGTATTAAAGGGACAGTGTCACTATAAAAGGGGCAGGGTCACTCTTCTAAAGGGGCAGTGTCGCTGTTCTAAATGTCGCTGTATTAAAGGAGCAGTGTCGCTGTTCTAAAGGGACAGTGTTGCTGTTTTAAAGGGACAGTGTCGCAGTTCTAAATGGGCAGTGTCGCTGTATTAAAGGGGCAGTGTCGCCGTATTAAAAGAGCAGTGTTGCGGTATTAAACGGTCAGAGTCGCTGTTCTAAAGGGCAGTGTCGCTGTTCTAAGGGGGCAGTGTTGCTGTTTTATAGGGACAGTGTCGCTGTATTGAAGGGACAGTGTCGCTGCATTAAAGGCACAGCATCGCTATATTGAACATTTAGTGTAGTTGTATTATAGGGACAGTGTCGCTGTATTAAGGGGACAGTGTCGCTGATTTAAAGGGGCAGCGCCGCTGTTCTCAAGGAGAAGTGTCGTTGTTCTAAAGGGACAGAGTTGCTTTTCTAAAGGGGCAGTGTCGCTGTATTAAAGGGACAATGTCGCTGCATTAAAGGGGTAGTGTAGTTGTATTAAAGGGTCTGTGTCGCTGTATTAAAGGGATAGTGTAGTTGTATTGAAGGGAAAATGTCGCTGTTTTAAAGGGGTAGTGTAGTTATATTAAAGGGTCTGTGTCGCTGTATTAAAGGGATAGTGTAGTTGTATTAAAGGGTCAGTGTTGCTATATTAAAGGGACAGTGTTGCTGTATTAAAGGGTCAGTCTTGCTGTGTTAAAGAGGCAGTGTTGCTGTTCTAAAGGGGCAGTGTCTCTGTATTAAAGGGACAACATCGCTGTATTAAAGGGGTAGTGTGGCTGTACTAAAGGGGCAGTGTCACTGTATTAAAGTGTCAGTGGTGCTGTATTAAAGTGACCATGTCGCTGTATTAAAGGGGTAGTGTGGTTGTATTAAAGGGGCAGTGTCGCTGTATTAAAGTGACAGTGTCGGTGTATTAAAGGGATGGTGTCGCTGTATTAAAGGGACAATGTTGCTGTATTAAAGGGACAGTGTCGCTGTATTAAAGTGACAGTGTCGCTTTATTAAAGGGGCGTTGTCGCAGTATTAAAGAGACAGTGTCGCTATATTAAAGCGAGACTGTCGCTGTATTAAAAAGTGTGTCGCTGTATTACAGGGGCAGCATTGCTGTTTTAAGGGGCAGTGTCGCTGTATTAAAGGGACAGTGACGCTGTATTAAAAGGGCAGTGTCGCTGTATTATAGGGGCAGTGTCGCTGTTCTAAAGGGGCAGTGTCGCTGTATTAAAGGCAGAGTGTTGCTGTATTAAAGGAGCAGTGTCAGTGTCGCTGTTCTAAAGAGGCAGAGTTGCTATTTTAAAGGGGCTCTGTCGCAGTATTAAAGGGGTAGTGTCACTGTATCATAGTGGCAGTGTCACTGTTCCAAAGGGGCAGTGTTCCTGTATTAAATGGTCAGTGTGGCTGTATTAAAGGGGTAGTGTAGTTGTATTAAATGGGCAGTTTCGCTGTATTAAGGGGACAGTGTCGCTGATTTAAAGGGGCAGCGGCGCTTTTCAAAAGGGGGAGTGTCGCTGTATTAGATAGATAATGTCACTGTATTAAAGGGGTAGTGTAGTTGTATTAAAGGGGCAGTGTCGCTGAATTAAACGGGCAGTGTCGCAGTTCTAAAGGGGCAGTGTCGCTGTTCTAAAGGGCAGTGTAGCTGTATTAAAGGGGCAGTGTTGCTGTATTAAAGGGATAGTGTCGGTGTATTAAAGGGGTAGTGTAGTTGTATTAAAGGGGCAGTGTCGCTGTATTAAACGGGCAGAGTCGCAGTTCTAAAGGGGCACTGTTGCTGTTTTAAAGGGTCAGTGTCGCTGTATTGGACGGGCAGTGTTGCTATTCTAAAGGGACAGTGTCGATTTTCTAAAGATGCAGTGTCTCAGTATTAAAGGGATAGTGTAGTTGTATTAAAGGGGCAGTGTCACTGTATTAAAGGGACAGTGTCACTATAAAAGGGGCAGGGTCACTCTTCTAAAGGGGCAGTGTCGCTGTTACAAATGTCGCTGTATTAAAGGGACAGTGTCACTGTATTAAGGGGTAGTGTAGTTGTATTAAAGGGGCAGTGTCGCTGTATTAAAGGGACAGTGTCACTATAAAAGGGGCAGGGTCGCTTTTCTAAAGGGGCAGTGTTGCTGTTCTAAATGTCGCTCTATTAAAGGGACAGTGTCACTGTATTAAAGAGGTAGTGCAATTGTATTAAAGGGGCAGTGTCACTGTATTAAAGGCACAGGGTCGCTCTTCTAAAGTGGCAGTGTTGCTGTTCTAAATGTTGCTCTATTAAAGGGACAGTGTCACTGTATTAAAGGGGTAGTGTAGTTGTATCAAAGGGGCAGTGTCGCTGTATTAAAGGGACAGTGTCACTATAAAAGGGGCTGTGTTGCTGTATTAAAGGGGTAGTGTAGTTGTATCAAAGGGACAGTGTCGCTTTATTAATGGGGCAGTTTCGCTGTTATAAAGGGGCAGTGTTGCTGTATTAAAGGGACAGTATCGCTGTATTAAAGGGACAGTGTCGCTTTATTAAAGGCGTGTTGTTGCAGTATTAAAGGGACAGTGTCGCTGTATTAAAGCGAGACTGTCGTTGTATTAAAAAATGTGTCGCTGTATTATAGAGGCAGTGTCGCTGTTTTAAGGGGCAGTGTCACTGTATTAAAGGGACAGTGACGCTGTATTAAAGGCACAGTGTCGCTGTATTATAGGGGCAGTGTCGCTATATTAAAGGCAGAGTGTTGCTGTATTGAAGGAGCAGTGTCAGTGTTGCTGTTCTAAAGAGGCAGTGTCGCTATTTTAAAGGGGCTGTGTCGATGTATTAAGGGGGTAGTGTCACTGTTCTAAAGGGGCCGTGTTCCTGTATTAAAGGGACATCGTCGCTATATTAAAGGGGTAATGTAGTTGTATTAAAGGGGCAGTTTCGCTGTATTAAAAGGACAGTGTCGCTGATTTAAAGGGGCAGTGTCGCTGTTATCAATGGGCAGTGTCACTGTTCTAAAGGGACCGTGTCGCTTTTCTAAAGGGGCAGTGTCGCTGTATTAAAGGGGCAGTGTCGCTTTTCTAAAGGGCAGTGTTGATGTATTAAAGGGGCAGTGTCGCTGTATTAAAGGGATAGTGTAGTTGTATTAAAGGGTGAGTGTCACTGTATTAAAGGGTCAGTGTCGCTGTATTGAAGAGGCAGTATTGCTGTTCTAAAGGGGCAGTGTTGCTATTCTAAAGGGACAGTGTCGCTTTTCTAAAGGGGCAGTGTTGCTGTATTAAAGGGGCAGTGTTGCTGTATTAAAGGGACAATGTTGCTGTATTAAAGGGGTAGTGTAGTTGTATTAAAGGGGCAGTGTCGTGTATTAAACGGGCAGTGTTGCTGTATTAAAGGGGCATTGTTGCTGTTTTAAAGGGTCAGTGTCGCTGTATTGAAGGAATAGTGTAGTTGTATTAAAGGGGCAGTGTCGCTGTATTAAAGGGACAGTGTCGCTGTATTAAAGGGGCAGTGTCGCTGTTCTAAAGGGGCAGTTTCACTGTATTAAAGGGGCAGGGTTGCTCTTCTAAAGGGGTAGTGTCGCTGTTCTAAATGTTGCTGTATTAAAGGGACAGTGTCGCTGTTTTAAAGGGTCAGTGTCGCTGTATTAAAGGAATAGTGTAGTTGTATTAAAGGGGCAGTGTCGCTGTATTAAAGGGACAGTGTCGCTGTATTAAAGGGGCAGTTTCACTGTATTAAAGAGTTGCTGTATTAAAGGAACAGTGTCAGTGATGCTGTTTTGAAGGGACAGTATCGCTATATTAAAGGGATAATGTTGCTGTATTAAAGGGGCAGTGTCGCTGTATTAAAGGGATAGTGCGCTGTTCTAAAGGCACAGTGTCGCCGTATTAAAGGGAGAGTGTTGCTGTATTGAAGGAGCAGTGTCAGTGGTACTGAATTAAAGGGACAGTGTCGCTTTATTAAAGGGGTGTTATCGCAGTATTAAAGGGACAGTGTCGTTGTATTAAAGTGAGACTGTCGCTGTATTAAAAAGTGTGTCGCTGTATTATAGGGGCAGCGTCGCTGTATTAAAGGGACAGTGGCGCTGTATTAAAGGGATAGTGTAGTTGTATTAAAGGGTTAGTGTCGCTTTATTATAGGGGCAGTGTCGCTGTTCTAAAGGGGCAGTGTCGCTGTATTAAAGGCAGAGTGTTGCTGTATTAAAGGAGCAGTGTCAGTGTCGCTGTTCTAAAGAGGCAGAGTCGCTATTTTAAAGGGCTGTGTCGCTGTATTAAAGGGGTAGTGTCACTGTATTATAGGGGCAATGTCGCTGTTTCTAAAGGGGCAGTGTTCCTGTATTAAATGGACAGCGTTGCTGTATTAATGCGGTAGTGTAGTTGTAGTAAATGGGCAGTTTCGCTGTATTAAGGGGACAGATTCACTAATTTAAAGGGGCAGCGTCGCTGTTCTCAAAGGGCAGTGTCGCTGTTCTAAAGGGACAGTGTCGCTTTTCAGAAGGGGGAGTGTCGCTGTATTAAAGGGACAATGTCGCTGTATTAAAGGGATAGTGTAGTTGTATTAAAGGGTCAGTGTCGCTGTATTAAAGGGACAGTGTTGCTATTCTAAAGGGACAGTGTCGCTTTTCTAAAGGGGCAGTGTTGCTGTAATAAAGGGATAGTGTAGTTGTATTAAAGAGGCAGTGTCGCTGTATTAAAGGGACAGTGTCACTGATTTAAAGGGGCAGTGTCGCTGTTATCAATGGGCAGTGTCGCTGTTCTAAAGAGACAGTGTCGCTTTTCTAAAGGGGCAGTGTCGCTGTATTAAAGGGACAATGTCGCTGTATTAAAGGGGTAGTGTAGTTGTTTTAAAGGGGCAGTGTCGCTGTATTTAACGGGCAGCGTCGCAGTTCTAAAGGAGCAGTGTCGCTGTTCTAAAGGGCCGTGTTGCTGTATTAAAGGGTCAGTGTCGCTGTATTAAAGAGGCAATGTTGCTATTCTAAAGGGACAGTGTCGCTTTTCTAAAGGGGCAGTGTTGCTGTAATAAAGGGATAGTGCAGTTGCATTAAAGGGGCAGTGTCGCTGTATTAAAGGGACAGTATCTCTGTGTTAAAGGCGCAGGGTCGCTCTTCAAAAGGAGCAGTGTCGCTGTTCTAAATGTCGCTGTATTAAAGGGACAGTGTCACTGTATTAAAGGGGTAGTGTAGTTGTATTAAAGGGGCAGTGTCGCTGTATTAAAGGGACAGTGTCGCTGTATTAAAAGGACAGTGTTGCTGATTTAAAGGGGCAGTGTCGCTGTTATCAATGGGCAGTGTCACTGTTCTAAAGGGACAGTGTCGCTTTTCTAAAGGGGCAGTGTCGCTGTATTAAAGGGGCAGTGTCGCTTTTCTAAAGGGCAGTGTTGATGTATTAAAGGGGCAGTGTCGCTGTATTAAAGGGATAGTGTAGTTGTATTAAAGGGTGAGTGTCACTGTATTAAAGGGTCAGTGTCGCTGTATTAAAGAGGCAGTATTGCTGTTCTAAAGGGGCAGTGTTGCTATTCTAAAGGGACAGTGTCGCTTTTCTAAAGGGGCATGTTGCTGTATTAAAGGGGCAGTGTTGCTGTATTAAAGGGACAATGTTGCTGTATTAAAGGGGTAGTGTAGTTGTATTAAAGGGGCAGTGTCGCTGTATTAAACGGGCAGTGTTGCTGTATTAAAGGGGCATTGTTGCTGTTTTAAAGGGTCAGTGTCGCTGTATTGAAGGAATAGTGTAGTTGTATTAAAGGGGCAGTGTCGCTGTATTAAAGGGACAGTGTCGCTGTATTAAAGGGGCAGTGTCGCTGTTCTAAAGGGGCATTGTTGCTGTTTTAAAGGGTCAGTGTTGCTGTATTAAAGGGGTAATGTAGTTGTATTAAAGGGGCAGTGTCGCTGTATTAAACGGGCAGTGTCGCAGTTCTAAAGGGGCAGTGTTGCTATTCTAAAGGGACAGTGTCGCTTTTCTAAAGGGGCAATGTTGCTGTTTTAAAGGATCAGTGTTGCTGTATTAAAGGAATAGTGTAGTTGTATTAAAGGGGCAGTGTCTCTGTATTAAAGGGACAGTGTCGCTGTATTAAAGGGGCAGTTTCACTGTATTAAAGGGGCAGGGTCGCTCTTCTAAAGGGGTAGTGTCGCTCTTCTAAATGTTGCTGTATTAAAGGGACAGTGTTGCTGTTTTAAAGGGTCAGTGTTGCTGTATTAAAGGAATAGTGTAGTTGTATTAAAGGGGCAGTGTCACTGTATTAAAGGGGCAGGGTCGCTGTTCTAAAGGGCAGTGTTGTTGTATTAAAGGGTCAGTGTCGCTGTATTAAAGTGATAGTGTAGTTGTATTAAAGGGTGAGTGTCGCTGTATTAAAGGGTCAGTGTCACTGTATTAAAGAGGCAGTATTGCTGTTCTAAAGGTGCAGTGTTGCTATTCTAAAGGGACAGTATAGCTTTTCTAAAGGGGCAATGTTGCTGTTTTAAAGGGTCAGTGTCGCTGTATTAAAGGAATAGTGTAGTTGTATTAAAGGGGCAGTGTCGCTGTATTAAAGGGACAGTGTCACTGTATTAAAGGGGCAGTTTCACTGTATTAAAGGGGCAGGGTCGCTCTTCTAAAGGGGTAGTGCCGGTCTTCTAAATGTTGCTGTATTAAAGGGACAGTGTTGCTGTTTTAAAGGGTCAGTGTCGCTGTATTAAAGGAATAGTGTAGTTGTATTAAAGGGGCAGTGTCACTGTATTAAAGCGACAGTGTCGCTGTATTAAAGGAGCAGTTTCACTGTATTAAAGGGGCAGGGTCGCTCTTCTAAAGGGGTCAGTGTCGCTGTTCTAAATGTCACTGTATTAAAGGGACAGTGTCGCTGTATTAAAGGGGCAGTGTCGTATTAAACGGAGAGTGTCGCAGTTCTAAAGGGGCATTGTTGCTGTTTTAAGGGGGCAGTGTCGCTGTATTAAAGGGACAGTGTCACTATTAAAGGGGCAGGGTCGCTCTTCTAAAGGGGCAGTGTCGCTGTTCTAAATGTCGCTGTATTAAAGGAGCAGTGTCGCTGTTCTAAAGGGACAGTGTTGCTATTTTAAAGGGACAGTGTCGCAGTTCTAAAGGGGCAGTGTTGCTGTATTAAAGTGACAGTGTCACTGTTCTAAAGGTACTATGTCGCTGTGTTAATGGGAGACTGTTGCTGTATCAAAGGGCCAGTGTCAGTGTCACTGTATTAAAGGGGCAGTGTCTCTGTTCTAAAGGGACAGTGTCATTGTTCAAAATGGGCAGTTTTGCTGTATTAAAGGGACAGTGTCGCAGTACTAAAGGGTAAACATAGCTGTATTAAAGGGGTAGTGTAGTTGTATTAATGGGTTAGTGTCACTGTATTAAAAAGTTGCTGTATTAAAGGAACAATGTCAATGATGCTGTATTAAAGAGTTGCTGTATTAAAGGGGTAGTGTAGTTGTATCAAAGGGACAGTGTCGCTGTATTAATGGGACAGTGTCGCTGTTATGAAAGGGCAGTGTTGCTGTATTAAAGGGACAGTGTCGCTTTATTAAAGGGGTGTTGTCGTAGTATTAAAGGGACAGTGTCGCTGTATTAAAGCGAGACTGTCATTGTATTAAAAAGTGTGTCGCAGTATTATGTGGCAGTGTTGCTGTTTTAAGGGGCAGTGTCACTGTATTAAAGGCACAGTGTCGCTGTATTATAGGGTCAGTGTCGCCATTCTAAAGAGGCAGTGTCGCTATTTTAAAGGGGCTGTGTCGCTGTATTAAAGGGGCAGTGTTGCTGTATTATAGGGGCAGTGTCGTTGTTCTAAAGAGACAGTGTTCCTGTATTAAAGGGTCAGCGTCGGTGTATTAAAGGGGTAGTGTAGTTGTATTAAACAGGCAGTTTTGCTGTATTAAGGGGACAGTGTCGCTGATTTAAAAGGGCAGCATCGCTGTTCTCAAGGGGCAATGTCGCTGTTCTAAAGGGACAGTGTCACTTTTCTAAAGGGGCAGTGTCGCTGTATTAGAGTGGCAGTGTTGCTATTCTAAAAGGACAGTGTTGCTTTTCTAAAGGGACAGTGTTGCTGTATTAAAGGGTCAGTGTCTCTGTATTAAAGGGACAATGTCGCTGTATTAAAGGGGTACTGTAGTTTTATTAAAGGTGCAGTGTCGCTGTATTAAAGGGTCAGTGTCGCTGTATTAAAGGAGTAGTGTAGTTGTATTCAAGGGGCATTGTCGCTGTATTAAACAGGCAGTGTCGCAGTTCTAAAGGGGCAGTGTTGCTGTTTTAAAGGGTCAGTGTCGCTGTATTAAAGGGATAGTGTAGTTGTATTAAAAGGGGCAGTGTCGCTGTATTAAAGGGACAGTGTCACTGTATTAAAGCTTCGGTGTCACTTTGTTAAAGGGACGTTGTCGCTGTATTAAAGGGACGGTATCACTTTTTTAAAGGGGCAATGTCGCTGTTCTAAAGGGGCAGTATCACTGTCTTAAAGGGCCAGTGTTGCTGTATTAAAGCAACAGTGTCGCTGTATTAAAGGGGCAGTGTCGCCGTATTAAAAGGGCAGTGTTGCTGTGTTAAAGAGGCAGTGTCGCTCTTCTTAAGAGGCAGGGTCGCTGTATAAAAGGGAGAGATTTGCTGTATTAAAGGAGCATTGTCAGTGTTGCTGTATTAAAGGGACAGTGACGCTGTATTAAAGGGGCTGTGTCGCTGTATTAAAGGAGCAGTGTCACTGTATTAAAGGGGCAGTGTCGATGTATTAAAGGGACAGTGTCGCTGTATTAAAGGGGCAGTTTCACTGTATTAAAGGGGCAGGGTCACTCTTCTAAAGGCGTAGTGTCGCTGTTCTAAATGTTGCTGTATTAAAGGGACAGTGTCGCTTTATTAAAGGGGTGTTGTCGTAGTATTAAAGGGACAGTGTCGCTGTATTAAAGCGAGACTGTCGTTGTATTAAAAAGTGTGTCGCGGTATTATGTGGCAGTGTTGCTGTTTTAAGGGGCAGTGTCGCTGTATTAAAGGCGCAGTGTCGCTGTATTATAGGGTCAGTGTCGCCGTTCTAAAGAGGCAGTGTCGCTATTTTAAAGGGGCTGTGTCGCTGTATTATAGGGGCAGTGTCGTTGTTCTAAAGAGACAGTGTTCCTGTATTAAAGGGTCAGCGTCGCTGTATTAAAGGGGTAGTGTAGTTGTATTAAACAGGCAGTTTCGCTGTATTAAGGGGACAGTGTCGCTGATTTAAAAGGGCAGCATCGCTGTTCTCAAGGGGCAGTGTCGCTGTATTAAAGGGATAGAGTTGTATTAAAGGGGCAGTGTCGCTGTTTTAAAGGGACAGTGTCGCTGTATTAAAGGGTCATTGTCTCTGTATTAAAGAGGCAGTGTTGCTGTTCTAAAGGGACAGTGTTGCTTTTCTAAAGGGGCAGTGTTGCTGTGTTAAAAGGTCAGTGTCGCTGTATTAAAACGGTAGTGTAGTTATATTAAAAGGGCAGTGTCGCTGTATTAAAGGGATAGAGTTGTATTAAAGGGGCAGTGTCGCTGTATTAAAGGGACAGTGTCGCTGTATTAAAGGGTCAGTGTCGCTGTATTAAAGAGGCAGTGTTGCTGTTCTAAAGGACCAGTGTTGCTATTCTAAAAGGACAGTGTCGTTTTTCTAAAGGGGCAGTGTTGCTGTATTAAAGGGTCAGTGTTGCTGTATTAAAGGTGTAGTGTAGTTGTATTAAAGAGGCAGTGTCGCTGTATTAAACAGACAGTATCGCAGTTCTAAAGGGTCAGTGCCGCTGTATTAAAGGTATAATGTCGCTATATTAAAGGGACAGTGTCGCTGTATTAAAGGAGCAGTGTCAGTGCCGCTGTATTAAAGGGGTAGTGTCACTGTATTGAAGGGACAGTGTCGCTGTATTTAAGGGACAGAGTCGCTGTATTAAAGGGACAATGTCAATGTATTACAGGGGTAGTGTAGTTGTATTAACGGGTCAGTGTCACTGTACTAAAGAGACAGTGCCACTTTATTAAAGGGGCGTAGTCACTTTCTTAAAGGGGCGGTGTAGCTGTTCTAAACCAGCAGTGTCGCTGTTCTAATGGGGCAGTGTCGCTCGTCTAAAGGGTCAGTGTTGCTGCTCTAAGAGTAGCTGTATTAAAGGGACAGTGTCGCTGTCCTAAAGGGAAATGTTGCTGTTCTAAAATGGCAGTGTCGCTGTTCTAAAGGGGCAGTGTCGCCCGTCTAAAGGGGCAGTGTTGCTGCTCTAAGTGTCGCTGTATTAAAGGGACAGTGTCGCTGCATAAAAGGGGCAGTGTCGCTGTATAAAAGGGGCAGTGTCGCTGTTCTAAAGGGGCAGTGTCGCTCGTCTAAAGGGGCAGTGTTGCTGCTCTAAGTGTCGCTGTTCTAAAGGGCAGTGTCGCTGTTCTAAAGGGGCAGTGTCGCTGTATTAAAGGGGCAGTGTCGGTGTTCTCAAGGGGCAGTGTTTCCTGTTCTAAAGGGACAGTGTCACTGCATTAAAGGCACAGCATCGCTATATTGAACGGGTAGTGTAGTTGTATTAAAGGGGCAGTGTCGCTGTATTAAAGGTTCAGTGTTGCTGTGTTAAAGGGGTAGTTTAGTTGTATTAAAGGGGCAGTGTTGCTGTATTAAAGGTGCAATGTTACTGTATTGAAGGGGCAGTGTTGCTTTATTAAAAGGACAGAGTCGCTGTAATAGAGGGGCAGTGTCGCTGTTCTAAAGGGGCAGTGTTGCTGCTCTAAGTGTCGCTCTATTAAAGGGACAGTTTCGCTGTATTATAGGGGCAGTGTCGCTGTTCTAATGGGGCAGTGTCGCTGTTCTAAAGGGACAGTGTCGCTGTATTAAAGGGACAGTGTCGCTGCATTAAAGAGACAGCGTCGCAGTATTAAAGGGGTAGTGTCACTGTATTAAAGGGGCGGTGTCAATGTATTAAAGCGTCGGTGTCGCTTTATTAAAGGGACAGTGTCGATGTATTAAAGCGTCAGTGTCGCTTTATTAAAGGGGTAGTCTCACATTTTTAAAAGGGTGGTGTCGCTGTTCTAAACCGGCAGTGTCTCTGTTCTAAAGGGACAATGTCGCCGCATTAAAGGGACAGCGTCGCAGTATTAAAGGGGTAGTGTCACTGTTTTAAAGGAGCAGTGTTGACATATTAAAGGGACAATGTCGCTGTACTAAAGAGACAGAGTCACTTTATTAAAGGGGCATTGCCTTTGTATTAATGCGTCGGTGTCGTTTTATTAAAGGCGCGGTGTCACATCTATAAAGGGGCGGTGTCGCTGTTCTAAACCAACAGTGTCACTGTTCTAAAGGGGCAGTGTCGCTGTATTAAAGGGACAGTGTCGCTGTATTAAAGGAGCAGTGTCAGTGCCGCTATATTAAAGGGGCAGTGTCGCTGTATTAAAGGTGCAGTGTCGCTGTATTAAAGGGGTAGTGTCACTGTATTGAAGGGACAGCGTCGCTGTATTTAAGGGACAGAGTCGATGTATTAAAGGGACAATGTCAATGTATTACAGGGGTAGTGTAGTTGTATTAAAGGGTCAGTGTCACTGTACTAAAGAGAAAGGGGCGGTGTCACTTTTTTAAAGGGGCGGTGTCACTTTTTTAAAGGGGTGGTGTCGATGTTCTAAACCGGCAGTGTCGCTGTTCTAAAGGGGCAGTGTCGCTGTTCTAAAGGGGCAGTGTCGCTCGTCTAAAGGGGCGGTGTTGTTGCTCTAAGTGTCGCTGTATTAAAGGGGCAGTGTCGCTGTATAATAGTGGCAGTGTCGCTGTTCTAAAGGTGCTATGTCACTCTATTAAAGGGGCAGTGTCACTGTATTAAAGGGACAGTGTCGCTGTATAAAAGGGGCAGAGTCGCTGTATAATAGCGGCAGTTTCGCTGTTCTAAAGGGACAGTGTCGCTGTATTAAAGAGACTTTGTCGCTGCATTAAAGGCACATCATCGCTGTATTGAATGGGTGGTGTAGTGGTGTTAAAGGGGCAGTGTCTCTGTATTAACGGTTCAGTGTCGCTGTATTAAAGGGGTAGTTTAGTTGTATTAAAGGGGCAGTGTCGATGTATTAAAAGTGCAGTGTCGCTGTATTGAAGGGGCAGTGTTGCTTTATTAAAGGGACAGAGGCGCTGGAATAGCGGGGCAGTGTTGCTGTTCTAAAGGGGCAGAGTCGTTGTTCTAAAGGGGCAGTGTCACTGTATTAAAGGGGCAGTGTCACTGTATTAAAGGGGCAGTGTCGCTGTATTAAAACGTCGGTGTCGCTTTATTAAAGGGGCGGTGTCGCTGATCTAAACTGGCAGTGTCACTGTTCTAAAGGGACAGTGTCGCTGTATTAAAGGGACAGTGTCGCTGTATTAAAGGGACTGTGGCGCTGTTCTAAAGGGGCAGTGTCACTGTATTAAAGGGACAGCGTCGCTCCATTAAAGGGACAGTGTCGCTGCATTAAAGTGACAGCTTTGCTGTATTAAAGGGTTAGTGATACTGTATTAAAGGGGCAGTGTCGCTGTATTAAAGGGACATTGTCGCTGTATTAAAGGGACCGTGTCGCTCTATTAAAGGGACAGTGTCGCTGCATTAAAGCGACAGCGTCGCTGTATTAAAGGGGTTGTGACACTGCATTAAAGGGGTAGTGCTACTGCATTAAAGGGGCAGTGTCGCTGTATAAAAGGGACAGAGTCGCTCTATTAAAGGGACAACGTCGATGCATTACAGAGGTAGTGTAGTTGTATTAAAGGGTCAGTGTCACTATACTAAAGAGGCAGTGTCGCTGTTCTAATGGAGCAGTGTTGCTCGTCTAAAGGGGCAGTGTTGCTGCTCTAAGAGTAGCTGTATTAAAGGGAGAGAGTCGCTTTATAAAAGGGGTATTGTCGCTGTATAATAGGGGCAGTGCCGCTGTTCTAAAGAGGCAGTGTCACTATATTAAACAGTCAGTGTCGCTGTTCTAAAGGGAACTGTCATGTTCTAAAGGGACAGTGTCGCTATATAAAAGGGAGGGTGTTGCTGTTCTAAAGGGGCAATGTCACCCATCTAAAGGGGCAGTGTTGCTGCTCTAAGTGTCGCTGTATTAAAGGGACAGTGTCGCTGCATAAAAGGGGCAGTGTCGCTGTATAAAAGGGGCAGTGTCGTTGTTCTAAAGGGGCAGTGTTTCCTGTTCTAAAGGGACAGTGTCGCTGCATAAAAGGGGCAGTGTCGCTGTATAAAAGGGGCAGTGTCGTTGTTCTAAAGGGGCAGTGTTTCCTGTTCTAAAGGGACAGTGTCGCTGCATTAAAGGCACAGCATCGCTATATTGAACAGGTAGTGTAATTGTATTAAAGGGGCAATGTCGCTGTATTAAAGGTGCAGTGTCACTGTACTGAAGGGGCAGTGTTGCTTTATTAAAGGGACAGAGTCACTGTAATAGAGGGGCAGTGTCGCTGTTCTAAAGGGGCAGTGTTGCTGCTCTAAGTGTCACTGTATTAAAGGGACAGTTTCGCTGTATAAAAGGGGCAGTGTTGCTGTATAATAGGGGCAGAGTCGTTATTCTAAAGGGGCAGTGTCACTGTATTAAAGGGGCAGTGTCACTATATTAAAGGAGCAGTGTTGCTGTATTAATGCGTAGGTGTCGCTTTATTAAAGGGGCGGTGTCACATTTTTAAAGGGGCGGTGTCGCTGTTCTAAAGGGACAGTGTCGCTCTGCTAAAGGGGCAGTATTGCTATTCTAAAGGGACAATGTCGCTGTATTAAAGGGACAGTGCCGCGGTATAAAAGGTGCAGTGTCGCTGCATTATAGGGTCAGTGTTGCTGTTCTAAAGGGACAGTGTTGCTATATTAAAGGGACAGCGTCGCTGTATTTAAAGGTTAGTGACACTGTATTAAAGGGGCAGTGTCGCTGTATTAAAGTACCGTGTCGCTCTATTAAAGGGACCGTGTCGCTGTATCAAAGGGACAATGTCGATGCATTACAGAGGTAGTGTAGTTGTATTAAAGGGTCAGTGTCACTGTACTAAAGAGACAGTGTCACTTTATTAAAGGGGCGGAGTCACTTTCTTAAAGGGGTGGTGTCGCTGTTCTAATGGAGCAGTGTTGCTCGGCTGAATGGGCAGTGTTGCTGCTCTAAGAGTCGCTGTATTAAAGGGACTTTGTCGCTGTATAAAAGGGGCATTGTCGCTGTATAATAGGGGCAGTGTCGCTGTTCTAAAGGGGCAGTGTTGTTGCTCTAAGTGTTGCTGTATTAAAGGGACAGTGTCACTGTATTTAAGGGACAGTGTCACCGCGTTAAAGGGGTAGTGTCACTGTATTAAAGGGGCAGTGTTAATTTATTAAAGGGACAGTGTCGCTGTATTAAAGGAGCAGTGTCAATGGCGCTGTATTAAAGGGACATTGTCGCTGTATTAAAGGGACCGTGTCGCTCTATTAAAGGGACAATGTCGCTGTATTAAAGGGGTAGTGTCACTGTTTTAAAAGGGCAGTGTCGCTGTATTAAAGGGGCAGTGTCGCTGTTCTAAAGGGACAGTGTCACTGTATTAAAGAGAGAGATTTCCTGTATTAAAGGAACAGTGTCAGTGGTGCTGCATTAAAGAGACAGTGTCGCTGTATTAAAGGGGTAGTGTAGTTGTATCAAAGGGGCAGTGTCGCTGTATTAATGGGGCAGTGTCGCTGTTATAAAGGGGCAGCGTCGCTGTATTAAAGGGAGAGTGTTGCAGTATTATAGGGGCAGTGTCGCTGTTATAAAGGGGCAGTGTCGCTGTATTAAAGGGAGAGTGTTGCTGTTCTAAAGGGGCAGTGTTGCTGTTCTAAAGGGGCAGTGTCGTTGTTCTAAAGGGGCAGTGTTGTTGTTCTAAAGGGACAGTATGGCTGTATTAAAGGGACAGTGTCGCCGCATTAAAAGGACAGCATCCCTGTATTAAAGGGATAGTGTCTCTGTATTAAAGGGGCAGTGTCGCTGTGTTAAAGGGACAGTGTCGCTGTGTTAAAGGAGCAGTGTCAGTGGCGCTGCATTAAAGGGACAGTGTTGTTCTATTAAAGGGGCAGTGTAGTTGTATCAAAGGGACAGTGTCGCTGTATTAATGAGGCAGTGTCGCTGTATTATAGGGGCAGGGTCGCTGTATTAAAGGGACAGCATCGCTGTATTATAGGGGCAGGGTCGCTGTATTAAAGGGACAGCATCGCTGTATTATAGGGGTAGTTTCGCAGCATTAAAGGGGCAGTGTCACTGTATTAATGGAGCAGTGTCGCTATATTATAGGAACAGTGTCGCTGTATTAAAGGGACAACTTCGCTGTATTAAAGGGACAGTGTCGCTGTATTAAAGGGACAACATCGCTGTATTGAAGGGGTGGTGTAGTTGTATTAATGGGGCAGTGTCACTGTATTAAAGGGGCAGTGTTGCTGTATTAAGGGGACAGTGTCGCTGTATTAAAGGGGCAGTGTCGCTGTATTAAGTGGACAGTGTCGGTGTATTAAAGGGACAGTGTCGCTGTATTAAAGGGACAACATCGCTGTATTGAAGGGGTGGTGTAGTTGTATTAATGGGGCAGTGTCACTGTATTAAAGGGGCAGTGTTGCTGTATTAAGGGGACAGTGTCGCTGTATTAAAGGGGCAGTGTCGCTGTATTAAGTGGACAGTGTCGGTGTATTAAAGGGACAGCGTCGCTGTATTAAAGGTGTGGTGTAGTTGTACTAAAGGGACACTGTTGCTGTATTAAAGGGGCAGTGTCACTGTATTAAAGGGGCAGGGTTGCTTTCCTAAAGGGGCAGTGTCGTTGTTTTAAATGTCGCTGTATTAAAGGGACAGTGTCGCTGTATTAAAGGGGCAGTGTCGCCATATTAAAGGGGCAGTGTCACTATGTTAAAGAGGCAGTGTCGCTCTTCAATGAGGCAGTGTCACTGTATTAAAGGAGCATGTCGCTGTATTAAACAGTCAGTATCTCTGTTCTAAAGGGCAGTGTCGCTGTTCTAAAGGGGCAGTATCGCTGTATTAAAGGAGCAGTGTCGCTATATTAAACGGTCAGTGTCGCAGTTCTAAAGGAGCAGTGTCGCTGTATTAAAGTGACAGTGTCACTGTATTAAAGGTGCAGTGTCGCTGTATTAAACGGGCAGTGTCACAGTTCTAAAGGTACAGTGTCGCTGTATTAAAGGGGCAGTGTCGCTGTATTAAAGGGGCAGTGTCGCTGTTCTAAAGGGACAGTGTCGCTGTATTAATGGGAGACTGTTGTTGTATTAAAGGGCCAGTGTCAGTGTCACTATATTAAAGGGGCAGTGTCACTGTTCTAAAGACACAGTGTCGCTGTTCAAAAGGGGCAGTGTCGCTGTATTAAATGGACAACGTCGCTGTATTAAAGGGGTAGTGTAGTTGTAGCAATGGGTCAGTGTAACTGTATTAAAGGGACAGTGTCACTGTATTAAAGAGGCAGTTTCGCTGTTCCAAAGGGGCAGTGTCGCTGTTCTAAAGGGGCAGTGTTGCTGTATTAAAGGGACAGTAGCGCAGCATTAAAGGGACAGCGTTGCTGTATTAAAGGGGTAGTGTAGTTGTATTATAGGGGCAGTGTCACTTTATTAAACTGACAGTGTCACTGTCTTAATGATGCAGTGTCACAGTTCCAAAGTGACAGTGTCGCGGTATGAAAGGGGCAGTGTCGCTGTATTAAAGGGACAGTGTCGCTGTTCTAAAGGAACAGTGTCTCTGTATTAAAGGGAGAGTGTTGCTGTATTAAAGGGGCATTGTCAGTTACGTTGTATTAAAGGGTCAGTGTCTCTGTATTAAAGGGACAGTGTCGCTATTCTAAAGGGGCAGTGTTGCTATATTGAAAGGACAGTGTCGCCGCATTAAAGGCACAGCATCGCTGCATTGAACATGTAGTGTAGTTGCATTAAAGGGGCAGCATCGCTGTTCTCAGGGGGCAGTGTCGTTGTTCTAAAGGGACAGTGTCGCTTTTCTAATGGGGCAATGTCTCTGTATTAAAGGGACAACATGGCTGTATTAAAGGGGTAGTGCAGTTGTATTAAAGGGGCAGTGTCATTGTATTAAAGGGTCAGTGTCGCTGTATTAAAGAGGCTGTGTCGCTGTATTAAAGGGATATTGTAGTTGTATTAAAGGGTCTGTGTGATCAGTGTCGGTGTATTAAAGCGGCAGTGTTTTTATTCTAAAGGGACAGTGTCACTTTTCTAAAGGGGCAGAGTTGCTGTATTAAAGGGTCAGTGTCGCTGTATTAAAGGGATTGTGTAGTTGTATTAACAGGGCAGTGTCGCTGTATTAAAATGTCAGTGTCGCTGTAATAAAGGGACAACGTCACTGTATTAAAAGGGTAGTGTAGTTGTATTAACGGGGCAGTGTCGCTGTATTAAGGGGACAGTGTCGCTGTATTAAAGGGACAATGTCACTGTATTAAAGGGGCAGTGTCGCTGTATTAATGGGGCATTGTCACGGTTCTAAAGGGACAGTGTTGCTGTATTAAAGGGTCAGTGTTACTGTAATAAAAGGGCAGTGTCTCTGTTCTAAAGGGACAGTGTCTCTGTATTAAAGGGAGTGTGTTGCTGTATTAAAGGGGCAGTGTCCGTGACACTGTATTAAAGGGGGCAGTGTCACTGTATTAAAGGTGCAGTGTTGCTGTATTAAAAGGGCAGTGTCAATGTATTAAAAGGGCAGTGTCGCTGTTTTAAAGGGGCAGCGTCGCTGTTCTCAAGCGGCAGTGTCCCTGTTCTAAAGGGCCAGTGTCGCTTTTCTAAAGGGACAGTGTCGCTGTATTAAAGGGACGGAGTCACAGTATTAAAGGGACAGTGTCGCTGTATTAAAGGGGTAGCGTAGTTGTATTAAACGGGCAGTTTCACTGTACTAGAGGGGCGGTGTCACAGTATTAAAGTGGAAGCGTTACTTTCTAAACGGGCAGTTTCGCTGTATTAAAGGGACAGTGTCTCTGTATTAAAGGGGCGGTGTCGCTGTTCTAAACCGGCAGTGTTGCTGTTCTAAAGGGGCAGTGTCGCTGTGCTAAAGGGACAGTGTCGCTCTATTAAAGGGACAGTGTTGCTGCATTAAAGGCACAGCATCGCTGTATTGAACATGTAATGTAGTTGTATTAAAGGGGCATTGTCGCTGTATTAAAATGACAGTGTTGCTGATTTAAAGGGGCAGCGTCACTATTCTCAAGGGTCAGTGTTGCTGTTTTAAATGTCGCTGTATTAAAGGGACAGTATCACTGTATTAAAGGGGCAGTGACGCCATATTAAAGGGGCAGTGTCGCTGTGTTAAAGAGGCAGTGCCGCTCTTCTAAAGGGGCATTGTTGATGTATTAAAGGAGCAGTGATGCTGTATTAAACGGTCAGTGTCCCTGTAATACAAGGGCACTGTCACTGTATTAAAAGGGCAGTGTCGCTGTATTAAAGCATCGGTGTCGCTTTATTAAAGGAGGCTGGCGCTGTATTAAAGGGGGGGGTGTCACTTTTTTAAAGGGGCGGTGTCGCTGTTCTAAACCGGCAGTGCCGCTGTTCTAAAGGGACAGTGTCGCTGCATTAAAGGCACAGCATCGCTGTATTGAACATTTTGTGTAGTTGTATTAAAGGGGCAGTGTCGCTTTATTAAAGGGACGGTGTCGCTGTATTAAAGGGGTGGTGTCACTTTTTTAAAGGGGCGGTGTCGCTGTTCTAACCCGGCAGTGTCGCTGTTCTAACAGGACATTGTTGCTGTTCTAAAGGGACAATGTGGTTGCATTAAAGGCACAGCATCGCTGTGTTGAACGGGTAGTGTAGTTGTATTAAAGGGGCAGCGTTGCTGTATTAAAGGCTCAGTGCCGCTGTATTAATGGGGTAGTTTAGTTGTATTAAAGGGGCAGTGTCGCTGTATTAAAGGTACAGTGTCGCTGTATTAAAGGGAGAGTGTTGCTGTATTAAAGGAGCAGTGTCAGTGACGCTGTATTAAAGGGACAGTGTTGCTGCTCTAAAGGGGCAATGTGGTGTATTAAAGAGACAGTGTCGCTGTATTATAGTGGCAGTGTCGCTGTTCTAAAGGGGCAGTGTCGCTGTTCTAACGGGACAGTGTCGCTGTTTTAAAGGGGGAGTGTCGCTGTATTAAAGGGACAGTGTTGCTGTATTAAAGGAGCAGTGTCAGTGACGCTGTATTAAAGGACAGTGTTGCTGCTCTAAAGGGGCACTGTGGCTGTATTAAAGGGACAGTGTCGCTGTTCTAAAGGAGCAGTGTCATTGTTTAAAAGGCAGAGAGTTGCTGTATTAAAGGAGCAGTGTCAGTGATGCTGTATTGAAGGCACAGTGTCACTATATTAAAGAGACAATGTCGCTGTATTAAAGGGGCAGTGTCGCTGTTCAAAAGGGGCAGTGTCGCTGTATTAAAAGGACAGTGTCGCTGTATAAAAGGGGTAGTATAGTTGTATTAATGGGTCGGTGTCACTGTATTATCGGGGCAGTGTCATTGTTCTAAAGGGGCAGTGTTGTTCTAAAGGGACAATATCGCTGTAGTAAAGGGACAGTGTAGCTGTATTAAAGGGCTATTGTCACTGTATTAAAGGATGTGTCGCTGTATTAAAGGGGTAGTGTAGTTGTATTATGGGGCAGTGCTGCTTTTCTAAAGGGGCAGTGTCGCTGTATTAAAGGGGCACTGTTGCTGTTCTAAAGGTACAGTATCGCTGTATTAAAGGTACAGTGTCAGTGCATTAAAGGGACAGCATCGCTGTATTAAAGGGACAGCGTTGCTGTATTAAAGGGGTAGTGTCACTGTATTAAAGGGGCAGTGTCGCTGTATTAAAGGGACAGCGTCGCTGTATTAAAGGGGTAATGTCACTGTATTAAAGGGGCAGTAGTAGTAGTATCAAAGGGACAGTGTCGCTGTATTAAAGGAGCAGTGTCAGTGGCACTGCATTAAAGGGACAGTGTCGCTGTATTAAAGGGGCAGTGTAGTTGTATCAAAGGGGCAGTGTCGCTGTATTAATAGGGCAGTGTCGCTGTATTATAGGGGCAAGGTCGCTTTATTAAAGGGACAGCGTCGCTGTAATAAGGGGACTGTGTTGCTGATTTGAAGTGGCAGCATCGTTGTTCTCAGGGGGCAGTGTCGTTGTTCTAAAGGGACAGCGTCGCTTTTCTAATGGGGCAGTGTCGCTGTTTAAAGCGACAACATGGCTGTATTAAAGGGGTAGTGCAGTTGTATTAAAAGGGCAGTGTCATTGTATTAAAGGGTCAGTGTCGCTGTATTAAAGAGGCAGTGTCGCTGTATTAAAGGGATATTGTGGTTGTATTAAAGGGTCTGTGTCGCTGTATTAAAGGGTCAGTGTCGCTGTATTAAAGGGATATTGTAGTTGTATTAAAGGGTCTGTGTGATCAGTGTCGGTGTATTAAAGAGGCAGTGTTTTTATTCTAAAGGGACAGTGGCGCTTTTCTAAAGGGGCAGAGTTGCTGTATTAAAGGGTCAGTGTCGCTGTATTAAAGGGATTGTGTAGTTGTATTAACGGGGCAGTGTCGCTGTATTAAAGTGTCAGTGTCGCTGTATTAAAGGGACAACGTCACTGTATTAACGGGGCAGTGTCGCTGTATTAAGGGGACAGTGTAGTTGTATTAAAGAGGCAGTGTCGCTGTATTAAAGGGACACTGCTGCTGTATTAAAGGGGCAGTGTCACTGTATTAAAGGGGCAGGGTCGCTCTTCTAAAGGGGCCGTGTCGTTGTTTTATTTGTCGCTGTACTAAAGGGATAGTGTCGCTGTATTAAAGGGACAGTGTCACTGTATTAAAGGTGCAGTGTTGCTGTATTAAACAGGCAGTGTCACAGTTCTAAAGGTACAGTGTCGCTGTATTAAAGGGGCATTGTTGCTGTATTAAAGGGGCAGTGTCGCTGTTCTAAAGGGACAGTGTCGCTGTATTAATGGGAGACTGTTGCTGTATTAAAGGGCCAGTGTCAGTGTCGCTATATTAAAGGGGCAGTGTTGCTGTTCTAAAAGGACAGTGTCACTGTATTAAAGGGGTAGTGTATTTGTATTAAACGGGCAGTTTCGCTGTATTAGAGGGGCAGTGTCGCTGTATTAAAGTGGCAGTGTTACTTTCTAAACGGGCAGTTTCACTGTATTAAAAGGACAGTGTCTCTGTATTAAAGGGGCGGTGTCACTGTTCTAAACCGGCAGTGTCGCTGTTCTAAAGGGACAGTGTCGCTGTATTGAAGGGACAGTGTCGCTGCATTAAAGGCATTGCATCGCTGTATTGAACATGTAGTGTAGTTGTATTAAAGGGGCATTGTCGCTGATTTAAAGGGGCAGCGTCACTGTTCTCAAGGGTCAGTGTCGCTGTTTTAAATGTCGCTGTATTAAAGGGACACTATCACTGTATTAAAGGGGCAGTGTCGCCGTATTAAAAGGGCAGTGTCGCTGTGTTAAACAGGCAATATCCCTCTTCTAAAGGGGCAGTGTTGATGTATTAAAGGAGTAGTGTCGCTGTATTAAACGGTCAGTGTCCCTGTAATATAAGGGCATTATCACTGTATTAAAGTGGCACTGTTGCTGTATTAAAGCATCGGTGTCACTTTATTAAAGGAGGATGTCGCTGTATTAAAGGGGTGGTGTCACTTTTTTAAAGGGGCGGTGTCGCTGTTCTAAACCGGCAGTGTCGCTGTTCTAAAGGGACCGTGTCGCTGCATTAAAGGCACAGCATCACTGTATTGAACGGGTTGTGTAGTTGTATTAAAGGGGCAGTGTCGCTGTTCTAAAGGGACAGTGTGGCTATATTAAAGGGACAGTATCGCTGCATTAAAGGCACAGCATCGCTGTATTGAACGGGTAGTGTAGTTGTATTAAAGGGGCAGCGTTGCTGTATTAAAGGTTCAGTGCCACTGTATTAATGGGGTAGTTTAGTTGTATTAAAGGGGCGGTGTCTCTGTATTAAAGGGGCAATGTCGCTGTTCTAAAGGAACAATATCTCTATATTAAAGGGAGAGTGGTGCTGTATTACGGGGCAGTGTCAATGACGTTGTATTAAAGGGGCAGTGTCACTGTATTAAAGGGGCAGTGTTGCCATATTAAAGGGACAGTGCCTCTGCATTAAAGGGGCTGTATTGCTGTATTAAAGGGACTGTGTCGTTGTATTAAATGGACAACGTCGCTGTATTAAAGGGGTAGTGTAGTTGCATTAATGGGTCAGTGTAACTGTATTAAAGGGACAGTGTCGCTGTATTAAAGGGGCAGTTTCGCTGTTCTAAATGGGCAGTGTTGCTGTATTAAAGGGACAGTAGCGCAGCATTAAAGGGACAGCGTTGCTGTATGAAAGGGGTAGTGTAGTTGTATTATAGGGGCAGTGTCGCTTTATTAAACTGACAGTGTAACTGTCTTAATGATGCAGTGTCACTGTTCCAAAGTGACAGTGTCGCTGTATGAAAGGGGCAGTGTCTCTGTATTAAAGGGGCAGTGTCGCTGTTCTAAAGGAACAATATCTCTATATTAAAGGGAGAGTGTTGCTGTATTACGGGGCAGTGTCAGTGACGTTGTATTAAAGGGGCAGTGTCACTCTATTAATGGGGCAGTGTTGCCGTATTAAAGGGACAGTGCCTCTGCATTAAAGGGGCTGTGTTGCTGTATTAAAGGTCAGTGTCTCTGTATTAAAGGGACAGTGTCGCTGTTCTAAAGGGGCAGTGTGGCTGTATTAAAGGGACTGTGTCGCTGTTCTAAAGGAGCAGTGTCGCTGTATTAAGGGGGTAGTGTTGTTGTATTAAAGTGGTAGTGTAGTTGTATTAAAGGGACAGTGTCGCTTTATTAATGGGGCAGTGGCGCTGTATCATAGGGGCAGTGTCTCTGTTCTAAAGGGACAGTGTCGTTGTATTAAAGTGACAGTGTCACTGTATTAAAGGTGCAGTGTCGCTGTATTAATGGGGCAGTGTCTCTGTTCTAAAGGGACAGTGTCTCTGTATTAAAGGGAGTGTGTTGCTGTATTAAAGGGGGCAGTGTCACTGTATTAAAGGTGCAGTGTCGCTGTATTAAAAGGGCAGTGTGATGTATTAAAACGGCAGTGTCGCTGTTTTAAAGGGCCAGCGTCGCGGTTCTCAAGGGGCAGTGTCCCTGTTTTAAAGGGCAGTGTCGCTGTATTGAACGGGCAGTGTCGCAGTTCTAACGGGGCAGTGTTGCTGTATTAGAGGGTCAGTGTTGCTCTATTAAAGGGACAACTTGGCTGTATTAAAGGGGTAGTGTAGTTGTATTAAAGGGGCAGCGTCGCTGTATTAAACGGTCAGTGTTGCTGTATTAAAGGGGCAGTGTTGCTATTCTAAAGGGACAGTGTCGCATTTCTAAATGGGCAGTGTTGCTGTTTTAAAGGGTCAGTGTCGCTGTATTTAAGTGTCAGTGTCACTGTATTAAAGGAACAACATTGCTGTATTAACAGGGTAGTGTAGTTGTATTAGAGGGGCAGTGTCGCTGTATTAAAGGGACAGTGTCACTGTATTAAAGGGGTAGTGTAGTTGTATTAAAGGGGCAGTGTCACTGTATTAAAGCGACACTGTTGCTGTATTAAAGGGGCAGTGTCGCTGTATTAAAGGGGTAGTTTCGTTGTATTAAAGGGGTGGTGTCGCTGGATTAAAGGTACAGTGTCACTGTATTAAAGGGGTGGTGTTGCTGTATTAAAGGGACAGAGTCGCTGTAATATAGGGGCAGAGTCGCTGTTCTAAAGGGGCAGTGTCGCTGTTCTAAAGGGGCAGTGCCGTTGTTCTAAAGGAGCAGTGCCGCTGTATTAAAGGGGTAGTGTTGTTGTATTAAAGGGACATTGTCACTTTATTAATGGGGCAGTGTCACTGTATCCTAGGGGCAGTTTCGCAGTTATAAAGGGTCAGTGTCGCTGTATTAAAGGGGCAGTGTCGCTGTATTAAAGTGACTGTGTCACTGTATTAAAGTTGAAGTGTCGCTGTATTAATGGGGCATTGTCACTGTTCTAAAGGGCCAATGTTGCTGTATTAAAGGGGCAGTGTCGCTGTAATAAAAGTGCAGTGTCTCCGTTCTAAAGGGACAGTGTCTCTGTATTAAGGGGAGTGTGTTGCTGTATTAAAGGGGCTGTGTCACTGTATTAAAGGTGCAGTGTCGCTGTATTAAAAGGGCAGTGTCAATGTATTAAAAGGGCAGTATCGCTGTTCTAAAGGGCCAGTGTCGCTGTTGTAATGGGACAATGTCACTGTATTAAAGGGACAATGTTGCTGTATTAAAGGGGCAGTGTCCCTGTAATATAAGGGCAGTGTTGCTGTGCTAAAGGGGCAGTTTCGCTTTATTAAAGGGACAGTGTCACTGTATTAAAGGCACACAATCACTGTTCTAAAGGGACGGTGTCGCTGTATTAAAGTGGCAGTGTCACTGTTCTAAAGGGACAGTGTCGCTGTATTAAAGGGGCAGAGTCGCTGTATTAAAGGGGCAGTGTCGCTGTTCTAAAGGGACAGTGTCACTGTATTACTGGGAGGCTGTTGCTGTATTAAAGGGCCAGTGTCAGTGTCGCTATATTAAAGGTGCAGTGTCGCTGTTCTAAAGGGACAGTGTCGCTGTATTAAAGGGGTAGTGTAGTTGTATTAAACGGGCAGTTTCGCTGTATTAGAGGGGCAGTGTCACAGTTCTAAAGTGACAGTGTCACTGTATTAAAGGGGTTGTGTAGTTGTATTAAAGGGGCAGTGTCACTGTATTAAAGTGGCACGGTCGCTCTTCTAAAGAGGCAGTGTCACTCTTCTAAAGTGGCAGTGTCACTGTTCTATATGGCCTCTGCATTAAAGGGACACTGTTGCTGTATTAAAGGGTCAGTGTCTCTGTATTAAAGCAACAGTGTCGCTGTTCTAAAGGAGCAGTGTCACTGTATTAAAGAGGTAGTGTTCTTGTATTAAAGTGGTAGTGTAGTTGTATTAAAGGGACAGTGTCGCTTTATTAATGGGGCAGTGTCCCTGTATCATAGGGGCAGTGTCTCTGTTCTAAAGGGGCAGTGCCGCTGTATTAAAGTTGCAGTGTCGCTGTATTAATGGGGCATTGTCACTGTTCTAAAGGGACAGTGTTGCTGTCTTAAAGGGTCAGTGTCGCTGTAATAAAAGGGCAGTGTCTCTGTTCTAAAGTGACAGTGTCTCTGTATTAAAGGGAGTGTATTGCTGCATTAAAGGGGCAGTGTCAGTGACACTATTAAAAGGGCAGTGTCACTGTTCTAAAGGGACATTGTCGCTGTTGTAAAGGGACAGTGTCGCTATATTAAAGGGACAATATTGCTGTATTAAAGGGACAGTATTGCTGTATTAAAGGGGCAGTGCCGCTGTATTAAAGTTGCAGTGTCACTGTATTAATGGGGCATTGTCACTGTTCTAAAGGGACAGTGTTGCTGTATTAAAGGGTCAGTGTCGCTGTAATAAAAGGGCAGTGTCTCTGTTCTAAAGTGACAGTGTGTCTGTATTAAAGGGAGTGTATTGCTGTATTAAAGGGGCAGTGTCAGTGACACTATTAAAAGGGCAGTGTCACTGTTCTAAAGGGGCATTGTCGCTGTTGTAAAGGGACAGTGTCGCTGTATTAAAGGGACAGTATTGCTGTATTAAAGGGGCAGTGTCGCTGTATTAAAGGGACATTATCTTTGTTCTAAAGGGGCAGTGTCGCTGTGTTAAAGGGGCAGTGTTTCCTGTTCTAAAGGGACAGTGTCGCTGCATTAAAGGCACAGCATCGCTGTATTGAATGGGTAGTGTAGTTGTATTAAAGAGGCAGTGATGCTGTAGTAAAGATTCAGTGTCGCTGTATTAAATGGGTAGTTTCGTTGTATTAAAGGGGCGGTGTCGCTAGATTGAAGGTTCAGTGTCGCTGTATTAAAGGGGTGGCGTTGCTGTATTAAAGGGACAGGGTCGCTGTAATATAGGGGCAGTGTCGCTGTTCTAAAGGGGCAGTGTCGCTGTATTAAAGGGACAGTGCTGTTATTCTAAAGGAGCAGTGTCGCTGTATTAAAGGGGTAGTGTTGTTGTATTAAAGTGGTAATGTAGTTGTATTAAAGGGACAGTGTCGCTTTATTAATGGGGCAGTGTCACTGTATCCTAGGGGCAGTGTCTCTGTTATAAAGGGTCAGTGTCGCTGCATTAAAGGGGCAGTGTCGCTGTATTAAAGTGACAGTGTCACTGTATTAAAGTTGCAGTGTCGCTGTATTAATGGGGCATTGTCACTGTTCTAAAGGGCCAATGTTGCTGTATTAAAGGGGCAGTGTCGTTGTAATAAAAGTGCAGTGTCTCTGTTCTAAAGGGATAGTGTCTCTGTATTAAAGGGAGTGTGTTGCTGTATTAAAGGGCAGTGTCAGTGACACTGTATTAAAGGGGCTGTGTCACTGTATTAAAGGTGCAGTGTCGCTGTATTAAAAGGGCAGTGTCAGTGTATTAAAAGGGCAGTGTCGCTGTTCTAAAGGGCCAGTGTCGCTGTTGTAATGGGACAATGTCGCTGTATTAAAGGGACAATGTTGCTGTATTAAAGGGGCAGTGTCCCTGTAATATAAGGGCAGTGTCGCTGTGCTAAAGGGGCAGTGTCACTGTATTAAAGGCACACAATCACTGTTCTAAAGGGGCAGTGTTGCTGTATTAAAGTGGCAGTGTCACTGTTCTAAAGGGGCAGAGTCGCTGTTCTAAATGGACAGTATCGCTGTATTAAAGGGAGAGTGTTGCTGTTTTAAAGAGTCAGTGTCACTGTATTTAAGAGCGCTGTCACTGTATTAAAGGAGCAGTGTCGCTGTATTAATGGGACAGTGTCGCTGTTCTAAATGGGCAGTGTCGCTGTATCAAAGGGGCAATGTCGCTGTATCAAAGGGGCAATGTCGCTGTATTTAAGGGGCAGTGTCCCTGTAATATAGGGGCAGTGTCACTGTATTAAAGGGGCATTGTCGCTGTATTAAATGGGCAGTGTCGCTGTTCTCAAGGGACAGTGCCGCTGCATTAAAAGCACAGCATCACTGTATTGAACGGGCAGTGTCGCTGTATTAAAGGGGCAGTGTTGCTGTTCTAAAGGGACTGTGTCACTGTATTAATGGGAGACTGTTGCTGCATGAAAGGGCCAGTGTCAGTGTTGCTGTATTAAAGGGACAGTTTCTCTGATCTAAAGGGACAGTGTCACTGTTCAAAAGGGGCAGTATCGCTGTATTAAATGTACAGTGTCGCTGTATTAAAGGGCCAAAGTCGCCGTATAAGAGGGGTAGTGTAGTTGTATTAATGGGTCAGTGTCATTGTATTAAAGGGACAGTGTCGATGTATTAAAGGTGCAGTGTCGCTGTATTAAACGGACAGTGTCGATGTTCAGAAGGGGCAGTGTCGCTGTATTAAAGGGATAGTGTCGCTGTATTAAAGGGAAAACGTCGCTGTATTAAAGGGGTAGTGTAGTTGTATCAATGGGTCAGTGTCATTGTATTAAAGGGACAGTGTCGCTGTATTAAAGGGGCGGTGTTGCTGTTCTAAAGGGGCATTGTCGCTTTTCTAAAGGGGCAGTGTCGTTGTGTTAAAGGGACAGTGGCGCAGCATTAAAGGAACAGCGTTGCTGTATTAAAGGGGTAGTGTAGTTGTATTAATGGGGCAGTGTCGCTGTATTAAAGAGGCAGTGTCGCTTTATTAAAGTGACATTGTCAGTGTATTAATGGTGCAGTGTCACTGTATGAAAGAGGCAGTGTCGCTGTTCTAAAGGAACAATATCTCTATATTAAAGGGAGAGTGATGCTGTATTAAAGGGGCAGTGTCAGTGACGTTGTATTAAAGGGGCAGTGTCACTGCATTAAAGGGGCAGTGTTGCCGTATTAAAGGGTCAGTGTCTCTATTAAAGGGACAGTGTCGCTGTTCTAAAGGGGCAGTGTGGCTGCATTAAAGAGACAGTGTCGCTGTTCTAAAGGAGCAGTGTCGCTGTATTAAAGGGGTAGTGTTGTTGTATTAAAGGGACAGTGTCACTGTATTAAAGGGGCAGTGTCGCTCTTCTAAAGGGGCAGTATCGCTGTATTAAAGGGGCAGTGTCGCTGTATTAATGGGGCATTGTCACTGTTCTAAAGGGACAGTGTTGCTGTATTAAAGGGGCTGTGTCACTGTATTAAAGGGGCAGTGTCGCTGTATTAATGGGGCATTGTCACTGTTCTAAAGTGACAGTGCTGCTGTATTAAAGGGGCAGTGTCACTGTATTAAAGGTGCAGTGTCGCTGTATTAATGGGGCATTGTCACTGTTCTAAAGGGACAGTGTTGCTGTATTAAAGGAGCAGTGTCGCTGTAATAAAAGGGCAGTGTCTCTGTTCTAAAGTGACGGTGTCTCTGTATTAAAGGGAGTGTGTTGCTGTATTAAAGGGGCATTGTCACTGTTCTAAAGGGACATTGTTGCTGTATTAAAGGAGCAGTGTCGCTGTAATAAAAGGGCAGTGTCTCTGTTCTAAAGTGACGGTGTCTCTGTATTAAAGGGAGTGTGTTGCTGTATTAATGGGGCATTGTCACTGTTCTAAAGGGACAGTGTTGCTGTATTAAAGGGGCCGTGTCTCTGTAATAAAAGGGCAGTGTCTCTGTTCTAAAGGGACACTGTCTCTGTATTAAAGGGAGTTTGTTGCTGTATTAAAGGGCAGTGTCAGTGACACTGTATTAAAGGGGCAGTGTCACTGTATTAAAGGTGCAGTGTCGCTGTATTAAAAGGGCAGTGTCGATTTATTAAAAGGGCATTGTCGCTGTTCTAAAGGGCCAGTGTCGCTGTTGTAATGGGACAATGTCGCTGTATTAAAGGGACAATGTTGCTGTATTAAAGCGGCAGTGTCCCTGTAATATTAGGGCAGTGTCGCTGTGCTAAAGGGGCAGTGTCGCTTTATTATAGGGACAGTGTCACTGTATTAAAGGGGCAGTGTCCCTGTAATATAGGGGCAGTGTCACTGTGCTAAAGGGGCAATGTCGCTGTATTAAAGGGGCAGTGTCGCTGTATTAAAGGGACAATATCTTTGTTCTAAAGGGGCAGTGTCGCTTTATTAAAGGGACAGTGTCGCTGTATTAAAGGGACACTATCACTGTTCTAAAGGGGCAGTGTTGCTGTATTAAAGTGGCAGTGTTGCTGTTCTAAAGTTGCAGTGCTGCTTTATTAAAGGGACAGTGTCGCTTTATTAAAGGGGCAATGTCGCTGTATTAAAGTGACAGTGTCACTGTTCTAAAGCGACAGTGTCGCTGTATTAAAGGAGTAGTTTAGTTGTATTAAAGGGGCAGTGTCGCTGTATTAAAGGGACAGTGTTGCTGTATTAAAGGGGCAGTGTCACTGTATTAAATGGGCAGGGTCGCGCCTCTAAAGGGGCAGTGTCACCGTTCTAAAGAGGCAGTGTCACTGTTCTAAAGGGTCAGTGTTGCTGTATTAAAGAAACAGTGTCGCTGTATTAAAAGGACAGAGTCGCTGTTCTAAAGGGGCAGTGTCACCATTCTAAAGAGGCAGTGTCACTGTTCTAAAGGGTCAGTGCTGCTGTATTAAAGAAACAGTGTTGCTGTATTAAAGAGGCGGTGTCGCTGTATTAAATGGGTAGGGTCGCGCTTCTAAAGAGGCAGTGTCGCTTTATTAAAGTGACATTGTCAGTGTATTAATGGTACAGTGTCGCTGTACTAATGGGGCAGTGTCACTGTTCCAAAGTGACAGTGTCGCTGTATGAAAGGGGCAGTGTCGCTGTTCTAAAGGAACAATATCTCTATATTAATGGGAGAGTATTGCTGTATTACGGGGCAGTGTCAGTGACGTTGTATTAAAGGGGCAGTGTCACTATTAAAGGGGCAGTGTTGCCGTATTAAAGGGACAGTTTCTCTGTATTAAAGGGACAGTGTCGCTATTCTAAAGGGGCAATGTGGCTGTATTAAAGTGGCAATGTTGCTGTTCTAAAATGGCAATGTCGCTGTTCTAAAGGAACAATATCTCTATATTAAAGAGAGAGTGTTGCTGTATTACGGGGCAGTGTCAGTGATGTTGTATTAAAGGGGCCGTGTCACTAGTAAAGGGGCAGTGTTGCCGTATTAAAGGGACAGTGTCTCTGTATTAAAGGGACAATGTCGCTATTCTAAAGGGGCTGTGTGGCTGTATTAAAGTGGCAATGTTGCTGTTCTAAAATGGCAATGTCGCTGTTCTAAAGGAGCAGTGTTGTTGTATTAAAGGGACAGTGTTGCTGTATTAAAGGGGCTGTGTCACTGTATTAAAGGGGCAGTGTTGCTCTTCTAAAGGGGCAGTATCGCTGTATTAAAGGGGCAGTGTCGCTGTATTAAAGTGACAGTGTCACTGTATTAAAGGTGCAGTGTCGCTGTATTAATGGGGCAGTGTCACTGTTCTAAAGGGACAGTGTTGCTGTATTAAAGGGGCAGTGTCACTGTAATAAAAGGGCAGTGTCTCTGTTCTAAAGTGACGGTGTCTCTGTATTAAAGGGAGTGTGTTGCTGTATTAAAGGGGCAGTGTCAGTGACACTGTATTAAAGGGGCAGTGTCACTGTATTAAAGGTGCAGTGTCGCTGTATTAAAAGGGCAGTGTCAATTTATTAAAAGGGCAGTGTCACTGTATTAAAGGTGCAGTGTCGCTGTATTAAAAGGGCAGTGTCGCTGTTCTAAAAGGCCAGTGTCGCTGTTGTAATGGGACAGTGTCGCTGTATTAAAGGGACAGTGTCGCTGTATTAATGGGGCAGTGTCACTGTTCTAAAGGGACAGTGTTGCTGTATTAAAGGGGCAGTGTCACTGTAACAAAAGGGCAGTGTCTCTGTTCTAAAGTGACGGTGTCTCTGTATTAAAGGGACAGTGTTGCTGTATTAAAGGGGCAGTGTTGCTGTATTAAAGGGACAGTGTCACTGTGCCAAAGGGACAATGTCGCTGTATTAAAGGGGCAGTGTCGCTGTATTAAAGGGACAGTGTCACTGTATTAAAGGGACACTGTCACTGTTCTAAAGGGACAGTGTTGCTGTATTAAAGGGGCAGTGTCACTGTATTAAATGGGCAGGGTTGCCCTTCTAAAGGGACAGTGTTGCTGTATTAAAGGGGCAGTGTCACTGTATTAAATGGGCAGGGTTGCCCTTCTAAAGGGGCAGTGTCGCTGTATTAAAGGTGCAGTGTCACTGTATTAAATGGGCAGGGTTGCCCTTCTAAAGGGGCAGTGTCGCTGTATTAAAGGGGCAGTGTCGCTGTAATAAAGGTGCAGTGTCGCTGTATTAAAAGGGCAGTGTCGCTGTTCTAAAGAGCCAGTGTCGCTGTTGTAATGGGACAGTGTCGCTGTATTAAAGGGACAGTGTTGCTGTATTAAAGGGGCAGTGTCGCTGTATTAAAGGGACATTATCTTTGTTCTAAAGGGGCAGTGTCGCTGTGTTAAAGGGGCAGTGTTTCCTGTTCTAAAGGGACAGTGTCGCTGCATTAAAGGCACAGCATCGCTGTATTGAATGGGTAGTGTAGTTGTATTAAAGAGGCAGTGATGCTGTAGTAAAGATTCAGTGTCGCTGTATTAAATGGGTAGTTTCGTTGTATTAAAGGGGCGGTGTCGCTAGATTGAAGGTTCAGTGTCGCTGTATTAAAGGGGTGGCGTTGCTGTATTAAAGGGACAGGGTCGCTGTAATATAGGGGCAGTGTCGCTGTTCTAAAGGGGCAGTGTCGCTGTATTAAAGGGACAGTGCTGTTGTTCTAAAGGAGCAGTGTCGCTGTATTAAAGGGGTAGTGTTGTTGTATCAAAGTGGTAATGTAGTTGTATTAAAGGGACAGTGTCGCTTTATTAATGGGGCAGTGTCACTGTATCCTAGGGGCAGTGTCTCTGTTATAAAGGGTCAGTGTCGCTGCATTAAAGGGGCAGTGTCGCTGTATTAAAGTGACAGTGTCACTGTATTAAAGTTGCAGTGTCGCTGTATTAATGGGGCATTGTCACTGTTCTAAAGGGCCAATGTTGCTATATTAAAGGGGCAGTGTCGTTGTAATAAAAGTGCAGTGTCTCTGTTCTAAAGGGTTAGTGTCTCTGTATTAAAGGGAGTGTGTTGCTGTATTAAAGGGCAGTGTCAGTGACACTGTATTAAAGGGGCTGTGTCACTGTATTAAAGGTGCAGTGTCGCTGTATTAAAAGGGCAGTGTCAGTGTATTAAAAGGGCAGTGTCGCTGTTCTAAAGGGCCAGTGTCGCTGTTATAATGGGACAATGTCGCTGTATTAAAGGGACAATGTTGCTGTATTAAAGGGGCAGTGTCCCTGTAATATAAGGGCAGTGTCGCTGTGCTAAAGGGGCAGTGTCACTGTATTAAAGGCACACAATCACTGTTCTAAAGGGGCAGTGTTGCTGTATTAAAGTGGCAGTGTCACTGTTCTAAAGGGGCAGAGTCGCTGTTCTAAATGGACAGTATCGCTGTATTAAAGGGAGAGTGTTGCTGTTTTAAAGAGTCAGTGTCACTGTATTTAAGAGCGCTGTCGCTGTATTAAAGGAGCAGTGTCGCTGTATTAATGGGACAGTGTCGCTGTTCTAAATGGGCAGTGTCGCTGTATCAAAGGGGCAATGTCGCTGTATCAAAGGGGCAATGTCGCTGTATTTAAGGGGCAGTGTCCCTGTAATATAGGGGCAGTGTCACTGTATTAAAGGGGCATTGTCGCTGTATTAAAGGGGCAGTGTCGCTGTTCTCAAGGGACAGTGCCGCTGCATTAAAAGCACAGCATCACTGTATTGAACGGGCAGTGTCGCTGTATTAAAGGGGCAGTGTTGCTGTTCTAAAGGGACTGTGTCACTGTATTAATGGGAGACTGTTGCTGCATGAAAGGGCCAGTGTCAGTGTTGCTGTATTAAAGGGACAGTTTCTCTGATCTAAAGGGACAGTGTCACTGTTCAAAAGGGGCAGTATCGCTGTATTAAATGTACAGTGTCGCTGTATTAAAGGGCCAAAGTCGCCGTATAAGAGGGGTAGTGTAGTTGTATTAATGGGTCAGTGTCATTGTATTAAAGGGACAGTGTCGATGTATTAAAGGTGCAGTGTCGCTGTATTAAACGGACAGTGTCGATGTTCAGAAGGGGCAGTGTCGCTGTATTAAAGGGATAGTGTCGCTGTATTAAAGGGAAAACGTCGCTGTATTAAAGGGGTAGTGTAGTTGTATCAATGGGTCAGTGTCATTGTATTAAAGGGACAGTGTCGCTGTATTAAAGGGGCGGTGTTGCTGTTCTAAAGGGGCATTGTCGCTTTTCTAAAGGGGCAGTGTCGTTGTGTTAAAGGGACAGTGGCGCAGCATTAAAGGAACAGCGTTGCTGTATTAAAGGGGTAGTGTAGTTGTATTAATGGGGCAGTGTCGCTGTATTAAAGAGGCAGTGTCGCTTTATTAAAGTGACATTGTCAGTGTATTAATGGTGCAGTGTCACTGTATGAAAGAGGCAGTGTCGCTGTTCTAAAGGAACAATATCTCTATATTAAAGGGAGAGTGATGCTGTATTAAAGGGGCAGTGTCAGTGACGTTGTATTAAAGGGGCAGTGTCACTGCATTAAAGGGGCAGTGTTGCCGTATTAAAGGGTCAGTGTCTCTATTAAAGGGACAGTGTCGCTGTTCTAAAGGGGCAGTGTGGCTGCATTAAAGAGACAGTGTCGCTGTTCTAAAGGAGCAGTGTCGCTGTATTAAAGGGGTAGTGTTGTTGTATTAAAGGGACAGTGTCACTGTATTAAAGGGGCAGTGTCGCTCTTCTAAAGGGGCAGTATCGCTGTATTAAAGGGGCAGTGTCGCTGTATTAATGGGGCATTGTCACTGTTCTAAAGGGACAGTGTTGCTGTATTAAAGGGGCTGTGTCACTGTATTAAAGGGGCAGTGTCGCTGTATTAATGGGGCATTGTCACTGTTCTAAAGTGACAGTGCTGCTGTATTAAAGGGGCAGTGTCACTGTATTAAAGGTGCAGTGTCGCTGTATTAATGGGGCATTGTCACTGTTCTAAAGGGACAGTGTTGCTGTATTAAAGGAGCAGTGTCGCTGTAATAAAAGGGCAGTGTCTCTGTTCTAAAGTGACGGTGTCTCTGTATTAAAGGGAGTGTGTTGCTGTATTAATGGGGCATTGTCACTGTTCTAAAGGGACATTGTTGCTGTATTAAAGGAGCAGTGCCGCTGTAATAAAAGGGCAGTGTCTCTGTTCTAAAGTGACGGTGTCTCTGTATTAAAGGGAGTGTGTTGCTGTATTAATGGGGCATTGTCACTGTTCTAAAGGGACAGTGTTGCTGTATTAAAGGGGCCGTGTCTCTGTAATAAAAGGGCAGTGTCTCTGTTCTAAAGGGACACTGTCTCTGTATTAAAGGGAGTTTGTTGCTGTATTAAAGGGCAGTGTCAGTGACACTGTATTAAAGGGGCAGTGTCACTGTATTAAAGGTGCAGTGTCGCTGTATTAAAAGGGCAGTGTCGATTTATTAAAAGGGCATTGTCGCTGTTCTAAAGGGCCAGTGTCGCTGTTGTAATGGGACAATGTCGCTGTATTAAAGGGACAATGTTGCTGTATTAAAGCGGCAGTGTCCCTGTAATATTAGGGCAGTGTCGCTGTGCTAAAGGGGCAGTGTCGCTTTATTATAGGGACAGTGTCACTGTATTAAAGGGGCAGTGTCCCTGTAATATAGGGGCAGTGTCACTGTGCTAAAGGGGCAATGTCGCTGTATTAAAGGGGCAGTGTCGCTGTATTAAAGGGACAATATCTTTGTTCTAAAGGGGCAGTGTCGCTTTATTAAAGGGACAGTGTCGCTGTATTAAAGGGACACTATCACTGTTCTAAAGGGGCAGTGTTGCTGTATTAAAGTGGCAGTGTTGCTGTTCTAAAGTTGCAGTGCTGCTTTATTAAAGGGACAGTGTCGCTTTATTAAAGGGGCAATGTCGCTGTATTAAAGTGACAGTGTCACTGTTCTAAAGCGACAGTGTCGCTGTATTAAAGGAGTAGTTTAGTTGTATTAAAGGGGCAGTGTCGCTGTATTAAAGGGACAGTGTTGCTGTATTAAAGGGGCAGTGTCACTGTATTAAATGGGCAGGGTCGCGCCTCTAAAGGGGCAGTGTCACCGTTCTAAAGAGGCAGTGTCACTGTTCTAAAGGGTCAGTGTTGCTGTATTAAAGAAACAGTGTCGCTGTATTAAAAGGACAGAGTCGCTGTTCTAAAGGGGCAGTGTCACCATTCTAAAGAGGCAGTGTCACTGTTCTAAAGGGTCAGTGCTGCTGTATTAAAGAAACAGTGTTGCTGTATTAAAGAGGCGGTGTCGCTGTATTAAATGGGTAGGGTCGCGCTTCTAAAGAGGCAGTGTCGCTTTATTAAAGTGACATTGTCAGTGTATTAATGGTACAGTGTCGCTGTACTAATGGGGCAGTGTCACTGTTCCAAAGTGACAGTGTCGCTGTATGAAAGGGGCAGTGTCGCTGTTCTAAAGGAACAATATCTCTATATTAATGGGAGAGTATTGCTGTATTACGGGGCAGTGTCAGTGACGTTGTATTAAAGGGGCAGTGTCACTATTAAAGGGGCAGTGTTGCCGTATTAAAGGGACAGTTTCTCTGTATTAAAGGGACAGTGTCGCTATTCTAAAGGGGCAATGTGGCTGTATTAAAGTGGCAATGTTGCTGTTCTAAAATGGCAATGTCGCTGTTCTAAAGGAACAATATCTCTATATTAAAGAGAGAGTGTTGCTGTATTACGGGGCAGTGTCAGTGATGTTGTATTAAAGGGGCCGTGTCACTAGTAAAGGGGCAGTGTTGCCGTATTAAAGGGACAGTGTCTCTGTATTAAAGGGACAATGTCGCTATTCTAAAGGGGCTGTGTGGCTGTATTAAAGTGGCAATGTTGCTGTTCTAAAATGGCAATGTCGCTGTTCTAAAGGAGCAGTGTTGTTGTATTAAAGGGACAGTGTTGCTGTATTAAAGGGGCTGTGTCACTGTATTAAAGGGGCAGTGTTGCTCTTCTAAAGGGGCAGTATCGCTGTATTAAAGGGGCAGTGTCGCTGTATTAAAGTGACAGTGTCACTGTATTAAAGGTGCAGTGTCGCTGTATTAATGGGGCAGTGTCACTGTTCTAAAGGGACAGTGTTGCTGTATTAAAGGGGCAGTGTCACTGTAATAAAAGGGCAGTGTCTCTGTTCTAAAGTGACGGTGTCTCTGTATTAAAGGGAGTGTGTTGCTGTATTAAAGGGGCAGTGTCAGTGACACTGTATTAAAGGGGCAGTGTCACTGTATTAAAGGTGCAGTGTCGCTGTATTAAAAGGGCAGTGTCAATTTATTAAAAGGGCAGTGTCACTGTATTAAAGGTGCAGTGTCGCTGTATTAAAAGGGCAGTGTCGCTGTTCTAAAAGGCCAGTGTCGCTGTTGTAATGGGACAGTGTCGCTGTATTAAAGGGACAGTGTCGCTGTATTAATGGGGCAGTGTCACTGTTCTAAAGGGACAGTGTTGCTGTATTAAAGGGGCAGTGTCACTGTAACAAAAGGGCAGTGTCTCTGTTCTAAAGTGACGGTGTCTCTGTATTAAAGGGACAGTGTTGCTGTATTAAAGGGGCAGTGTTGCTGTATTAAAGGGACAGTGTCACTGTGCCAAAGGGACAATGTCGCTGTATTAAAGGGGCAGTGTCGCTGTATTAAAGGGACAGTGTCACTGTATTAAAGGGACACTGTCACTGTTCTAAAGGGACAGTGTTGCTGTATTAAAGGGGCAGTGTCACTGTATTAAATGGGCAGGGTTGCCCTTCTAAAGGGACAGTGTTGCTGTATTAAAGGGGCAGTGTCACTGTATTAAATGGGCAGGGTTGCCCTTCTAAAGGGGCAGTGTCGCTGTATTAAAGGTGCAGTGTCACTGTATTAAATGGGCAGGGTTGCCCTTCTAAAGGGGCAGTGTCGCTGTATTAAAGGGGCAGTGTCGCTGTAATAAAGGTGCAGTGTCGCTGTATTAAAAGGGCAGTGTCGCTGTTCTAAAGAGCCAGTGTCGCTGTTGTAATGGGACAGTGTCGCTGTATTAAAGGGACAGTGTTGCTGTATTAAAGGGGCAGTGTCGCTGTATTAAAGGGACATTATCTTTGTTCTAAAGGGGCAGTGTCGCTGTGTTAAAGGGGCAGTGTTTCCTGTTCTAAAGGGACAGTGTCGCTGCATTAAAGGCACAGCATCGCTGTATTGAATGGGTAGTGTAGTTGTATTAAAGAGGCAGTGATGCTGTAGTAAAGATTCAGTGTCGCTGTATTAAATGGGTAGTTTCGTTGTATTAAAGGGGCGGTGTCGCTAGATTGAAGGTTCAGTGTCGCTGTATTAAAGGGGTGGCGTTGCTGTATTAAAGGGACAGGGTCGCTGTAATATAGGGGCAGTGTCGCTGTTCTAAAGGGGCAGTGTCGCTGTATTAAAGGGACAGTGCTGTTGTTCTAAAGGAGCAGTGTCGCTGTATTAAAGGGGTAGTGTTGTTGTATCAAAGTGGTAATGTAGTTGTATTAAAGGGACAGTGTCGCTTTATTAATGGGGCAGTGTCACTGTATCCTAGGGGCAGTGTCTCTGTTATAAAGGGTCAGTGTCGCTGCATTAAAGGGGCAGTATCGCTGTATTAAAATGACAGTGTCACTGTATTAAAGTTGCAGTGTCGCTGTATTAATGGGGCATTGTCACTGTTCTAAAGGGCCAATGTTGCTGTATTAAAGGGGCAGTGTCGTTGTAATAAAAGTGCAGTGTCTCTGTTCTAAAGGGATAGTGTCTCTGTATTAAAGGGAGTGTGTTGCTGTATTAAAGGGCAGTGTCAGTGACACTGTATTAAAGGGGCTGTGTCACTGTATTAAAGGTGCAGTGTCGCTGTATTAAAAGGGCAGTGTCAGTGTATTAAAAGGGCAGTGTCGCTGTTCTAAAGGGCCAGTGTCGCTGTTGTAATGGGACAATGTCGCTGTATTAAAGGGACAATGTTGCTGTATTAAAGGGGCAGTGTCCCTGTAATATAAGGGCAGTGTCGCTGTGCTAAAGGGGCAGTGTCACTGTATTAAAGGCACACAATCACTGTTCTAAAGGGGCAGTGTTGCTGTATTAAAGTGGCAGTGTCACTGTTCTAAAGGGGCAGAGTCGCTGTTCTAAATGGACAGTATCGCTGTATTAAAGGGAGAGTGTTGCTGTTTTAAAGAGTCAGTGTCACTGTATTTAAGAGCGCTGTCGCTGTATTAAAGGAGCAGTGTCGCTGTATTAATGGGACAGTGTCGCTGTTCTAAATGGGCAGTGTCGCTGTATCAAAGGGGCAATGTCGCTGTATCAAAGGGGCAATGTCGCTGTATTTAAGGGGCAGTGTCCCTGTAATATAGGGGCAGTGTCACTGTATTAAAGGGGCATTGTCGCTGTATTAAAGGGGCAGAGTCGCTGTTCTCAAGGGACAGTGCCGCTGCATTAAAAGCACAGCATCACTGTATTGAACGGGCAGTGTCGCTGTATTAAAGGGGCAGTGTTGCTGTTCTAAAGGGACTGTGTCACTGTATTAATGGGAGACTGTTGCTGCATGAAAGGGCCAGTGTCAGTGTTGCTGTATTAAAGGGACAGTTTCTCTGATCTAAAGGGACAGTGTCACTGTTCAAAAGGGGCAGTATCGCTGTATTAAATGTACAGTGTCGCTGTATTAAAGGGCCAAAGTCGCCGTATAAGAGGGGTAGTGTAGTTGTATTAATGGGTCAGTGTCATTGTATTAAAGGGACAGTGTCGATGTATTAAAGGTGCAGTGTCGCTGTATTAAACGGACAGTGTCGATGTTCAGAAGGGGCAGTGTCGCTGTATTAAAGGGATAGTGTCGCTGTATTAAAGGGAAAACGTCGCTGTATTAAAGGGGTAGTGTAGTTGTATCAATGGGTCAGTGTCATTGTATTAAAGGGACAGTGTCGCTGTATTAAAGGGGCGGTGTTGCTGTTCTAAAGGGGCATTGTCGCTTTTCTAAAGGGGCAGTGTCGTTGTGTTAAAGGGACAGTGGCGCAGCATTAAAGGAACAGCGTTGCTGTATTAAAGGGGTAGTGTAGTTGTATTAATGGGGCAGTGTCGCTGTATTAAAGAGGCAGTGTCGCTTTATTAAAGTGACATTGTCAGTGTATTAATGGTGCAGTGTCACTGTATGAAAGAGGCAGTGTCGCTGTTCTAAAGGAACAATATCTCTATATTAAAGGGAGAGTGATGCTGTATTAAAGGGGCAGTGTCAGTGACGTTGTATTAAAGGGGCAGTGTTGCCGTATTAAAGGGTCAGTGTCTCTATTAAAGGGACAGTGTCGCTGTTCTAAAGGGGCAGTGTGGCTGCATTAAAGAGACAGTGTCGCTGTTCTAAAGGAGCAGTGTCGCTGTATTAAAGGGGTAGTGTTGTTGTATTAAAGGGACAGTGTCACTGTATTAAAGGGGCAGTGTCGCTCTTCTAAAGGGGCAGTATCGCTGTATTAAAGGGGCAGTGTCGCTGTATTAATGGGGCATTGTCACTGTTCTAAAGGGACAGTGTTGCTGTATTAAAGGGGCTGTGTCACTGTATTAAAGGGGCAGTGTCGCTGTATTAATGGGGCATTGTCACTGTTCTAAAGTGACAGTGCTGCTGTATTAAAGGGGCAGTGTCACTGTATTAAAGGTGCAGTGTCGCTGTATTAATGGGGCATTGTCACTGTTCTAAAGGGACAGTGTTGCTGTATTAAAGGAGCAGTGTCGCTGTAATAAAAGGGCAGTGTCTCTGTTCTAAAGTGACGGTGTCTCTGTATTAAAGGGAGTGTGTTGCTGTATTAATGGGGCATTGTCACTGTTCTAAAGGGACATTGTTGCTGTATTAAAGGAGCAGTGTCGCTGTAATAAAAGGGCAGTGTCTCTGTTCTAAAGTGACGGTGTCTCTGTATTAAAGGGAGTGTGTTGCTGTATTAATGGGGCATTGTCACTGTTCTAAAGGGACAGTGTTGCTGTATTAAAGGGGCCGTGTCTCTGTAATAAAAGGGCAGTGTCTCTGTTCTAAAGGGACACTGTCTCTGTATTAAAGGGAGTTTGTTGCTGTATTAAAGGGCAGTGTCAGTGACACTGTATTAAAGGGGCAGTGTCACTGTATTAAAGGTGCAGTGTCGCTGTATTAAAAGGGCAGTGTCGATTTATTAAAAGGGCATTGTCGCTGTTCTAAAGGGCCAGTGTCGCTGTTGTAATGGGACAATGTCGCTGTATTAAAGGGACAATGTTGCTGTATTAAAGCGGCAGTGTCCCTGTAATATTAGGGCAGTGTCGCTGTGCTAAAGGGGCAGTGTCGCTTTATTAAAGGGACAGTGTCACTGTATTAAAGGGGCAGTGTCCCTGTAATATAGGGGCAGTGTCACTGTGCTAAAGGGGCAATGTCGCTGTATTAAAGGGGCAGTGTCGCTGTATTAAAGGGACAATATCTTTGTTCTAAAGGGGCAGTGTCGCTTTATTAAAGGGACAGTGTCGCTGTATTAAAGGGACAGTGTCGCTGTATTAAAGGGGCAGTGTTGCTATATTAAAGTGGCAGTGTTGCTGTTCTAAAGTTGCAGTGCTGCTTTATTAAAGGGACAGTGTCGCTTTATTAAAGGGGCAATGTCGCTGTATTAAAGTGACAGTGTCACTGTTCTAAAGCGACAGTGTCGCTGTATTAAAGGAGTAGTTTAGTTGTATTAAAGGGGCAGTGTCGCTGTATTAAAGGGACAGTGTTGCTGTATTAAAGGGGCAGTGTCACTGTATTAAATGGGCAGGGTCGCGCCTCTAAAGGGGCAGTGTCACCGTTCTAAAGAGGCAGTGTCACTGTTCTAAAGGGTCAGTGTTGCTGTATTAAAGAAACAGTGTCGCTGTATTAAAAGGACAGAGTCGCTGTTCTAAAGGGGCAGTGTCACCATTCTAAAGAGGCAGTGTCACTGTTCTAAAGGGTCAGTGCTGCTGTATTAAAGAAACAGTGTTGCTGTATTAAAGAGGCGGTGTCGCTGTATTAAATGGGTAGGGTCGCGCTTCTAAAGAGGCAGTGTCGCTTTATTAAAGTGACATTGTCAGTGTATTAATGGTACAGTGTCGCTGTACTAATGGGGCAGTGTCACTGTTCCAAAGTGACAGTGTCGCTGTATGAAAGGGGCAGTGTCGCTGTTCTAAAGGAACAATATCTCTATATTAATGGGAGAGTATTGCTGTATTACGGGGCAGTGTCAGTGACGTTGTATTAAAGGGGCAGTGTCACTATTAAAGGGGCAGTGTTGCCGTATTAAAGGGACAGTTTCTCTGTATTAAAGGGACAGTGTCGCTATTCTAAAGGGGCAATGTGGCTGTATTAAAGTGGCAATGATGCTGTTCTAAAATGGCAGTGTCGCTGTTCTAAAGGGCCAGTGTCGCTGTTGTAATGGGACAATGTCGCTGTATTAAAGGGACAATGTTGCTGTATTAAAGCGGCAGTGTCCCTGTAATATTAGGGCAGTGTCGCTGTGCTAAAGGGGCAGTGTCGCTTTATTAAAGGGACAGTGTCACTGTATTAAAGGGGCAGTGTCCCTGTAATATAGGGGCAGTGTCACTGTGCTAAAGGGGCAATGTCGCTGTATTAAAGGGGCAGTGTCGCTGTATTAAAGGGACAATATCTTTGTTCTAAAGGGGCAGTGTCGCTTTATTAAAGGGACAGTGTCGCTGTATTAAAGGGACAGTGTCGCTGTATTAAAGGGGCAGTGTTGCTATATTAAAGTGGCAGTGTTGCTGTTCTAAAGTTGCAGTGCTGCTTTATTAAAGGGACAGTGTCGCTTTATTAAAGGGGCAATGTCGCTGTATTAAAGTGACAGTGTCACTGTTCTAAAGCGACAGTGTCGCTGTATTAAAGGAGTAGTTTAGTTGTATTAAAGGGGCAGTGTCGCTGTATTAAAGGGACAGTGTTGCTGTATTAAAGGGGCAGTGTCACTGTATTAAATGGGCAGGGTCGCGCCTCTAAAGGGGCAGTGTCACCGTTCTAAAGAGGCAGTGTCACTGTTCTAAAGGGTCAGTGTTGCTGTATTAAAGAAACAGTGTCGCTGTATTAAAAGGACAGAGTCACTGTTCTAAAGGGGCAGTGTCACCATTCTAAAGAGGCAGTGTCACTGTTCTAAAGGGTCAGTGCTGCTGTATTAAAGAAACAGTGTTGCTGTATTAAAGAGGCGGTGTCGCTGTATTAAATGGGTAGGGTCGCGCTTCTAAAGAGGCAGTGTCGCTTTATTAAAGTGACATTGTCAGTGTATTAATGGTACAGTGTCGCTGTACTAATGGGGCAGTGTCACTGTTCCAAAGTGACAGTGTCGCTGTATGAAAGGGGCAGTGTCGCTGTTCTAAAGGAACAATATCTCTATATTAATGGGAGAGTATTGCTGTATTACGGGGCAGTGTCAGTGACGTTGTATTAAAGGGGCAGTGTCGCTGTATTAATGGGGCATTGTCACTGTTCTAAAGTGACAGTGCTGCTGTATTAAAGGGGCAGTGTCACTGTATTAAAGGTGCAGTGTCGCTGTATTAATGGGGCATTGTCACTGTTCTAAAGGGACAGTGTTGCTGTATTAAAGGAGCAGTGTCGCTGTAATAAAAGGGCAGTGTCTCTGTTCTAAAGTGACGGTGTCTCTGTATTAAAGGGAGTGTGTTGCTGTATTAATGGGGCATTGTCACTGTTCTAAAGGGACATTGTTGCTGTATTAAAGGAGCAGTGTCGCTGTAATAAAAGGGCAGTGTCTCTGTTCTAAAGTGACGGTGTCTCTGTATTAAAGGGAGTGTGTTGCTGTATTAATGGGGCATTGTCACTGTTCTAAAGGGACAGTGTTGCTGTATTAAAGGGGCCGTGTCTCTGTAATAAAAGGGCAGTGTCTCTGTTCTAAAGGGACACTGTCTCTGTATTAAAGGGAGTTTGTTGCTGTATTAAAGGGCAGTGTCAGTGACACTGTATTAAAGGGGCAGTGTCACTGTATTAAAGGTGCAGTGTCGCTGTATTAAAAGGGCAGTGTCGATTTATTAAAAGGGCATTGTCGCTGTTCTAAAGGGCCAGTGTCGCTGTTGTAATGGGACAATGTCGCTGTATTAAAGGGACAATGTTGCTGTATTAAAGCGGCAGTGTCCCTGTAATATTAGGGCAGTGTCGCTGTGCTAAAGGGGCAGTGTCGCTTTATTAAAGGGACAGTGTCACTGTATTAAAGGGGCAGTGTCCCTGTAATATAGGGGCAGTGTCACTGTGCTAAAGGGGCAATGTCGCTGTATTAAAGGGGCAGTGTCGCTGTATTAAAGGGACAATATCTTTGTTCTAAAGGGGCAGTGTCGCTTTATTAAAGGGACAGTGTCGCTGCATTAAAGGGACACTATCACTGTTCTAAAGGGGCAGTGTTGCTGTATTAAAGTGGCAGTGTTGCTGTTCTAAAGTTGCAGTGCTGCTTTATTAAAGGGACAGTGTCGCTTTATTAAAGGGGCAATGTCGCTGTATTAAAGTGACAGTGTCACTGTTCTAAAGCGACAGTGTCGCTGTATTAAAGGAGTAGTTTAGTTGTATTAAAGGGGCAGTGTCGCTGTATTAAAGGGACAGGGTCGCGCCTCTAAAGGGGCAGTGTCACCGTTCTAAAGAGGCAGTGTCACTGTTCTAAAGGGTCAGTGTTGCTGTATTAAAGAAACAGTGTCGCTGTATTAAAAGGACAGAGTCGCTGTTCTAAAGGGGCAGTGTCACCATTCTAAAGAGGCAGTGTCACTGTTCTAAAGGGTCAGTGCTGCTGTATTAAAGAAACAGTGTTGCTGTATTAAAGAGGCGGTGTCGCTGTATTAAATGGGTAGGGTCACGCTTCTAAAGAGGCAGTGTCGCTTTATTAAAGTGACATTGTCAGTGTATTAATGGTACAGTGTCGCTGTACTAATGGGGCAGTGTCACTGTTCCAAAGTGACAGTGTCGCTGTATGAAAGGGGCAGTGTCGCTGTTCTAAAGGAACAATATCTCTATATTAATGGGAGAGTATTGCTGTATTACGGGGCAGTGTCAGTGACGTTGTATTAAAGGGGCAGTGTCACTATTAAAGGGGCAGTGTTGCCGTATTAAAGGGACAGTTTCTCTGTATTAAAGGGACAGTGTCGCTATTCTAAAGGGGCAATGTGGCTGTATTAAAGTGGCAATGATGCTGTTCTAAAATGGCAGTGTCGCTGTTCTAAAGGGCCAGTGTCGCTGTTGTAATGGGACAATGTCGCTGTATTAAAGGGACAATGTTGCTGTATTAAAGCGGCAGTGTCCCTGTAATATTAGGGCAGTGTCGCTGTGCTAAAGGGGCAGTGTCGCTTTATTAAAGGGACAGTGTCACTGTATTAAAGGGGCAGTGTCCCTGTAATATAGGGGCAGTGTCACTGTGCTAAAGGGGCAATGTCGCTGTATTAAAGGGGCAGTGTCGCTGTATTAAAGGGACAATATCTTTGTTCTAAAGGGGCAGTGTCGCTTTATTAAAGGGACAGTGTCGCTGTATTAAAGGGACAGTGTCGCTGTATTAAAGGGGCAGTGTTGCTATATTAAAGTGGCAGTGTTGCTGTTCTAAAGTTGCAGTGCTGCTTTATTAAAGGGACAGTGTCGCTTTATTAAAGGGGCAATGTCGCTGTATTAAAGTGACAGTGTCACTGTTCTAAAGCGACAGTGTCGCTGTATTAAAGGAGTAGTTTAGTTGTATTAAAGGGGCAGTGTCGCTGTATTAAAGGGACAGTGTTGCTGTATTAAAGGGGCAGTGTCACTGTATTAAATGGGCAGGGTTGCCCTTCTAAAGGGGCAGTGTCGCTGTATTAAAGGTGCAGTGTCACTGTATTAAATGGGCAGGGTTGCCCTTCTAAAGGGGCAGTGTCGCTGTATTAAAGGGGCAGTGTCGCTGTAATAAAGGTGCAGTGTCGCTGTATTAAAAGGGCAGTGTCGCTGTTCTAAAGAGCCAGTGTCGCTGTTGTAATGGGACAGTGTCGCTGTATTAAAGGGACAGTGTTGCTGTATTAAAGGGGCAGTGTCGCTGTATTAAAGGGACATTATCTTTGTTCTAAAGGGACAGTGTCGCTGTATTAAAGGGGCAGTGTTGCTATATTAAAGTGGCAGTGTTGCTGTTCTAAAGTTGCAGTGCTGCTTTATTAAAGGGACAGTGTCGCTTTATTAAAGGGGCAATGTCGCTGTATTAAAGTGACAGTGTCACTGTTCTAAAGCGACAGTGTCGCTGTATTAAAGGAGTAGTTTAGTTGTATTAAAGGGGCAGTGTCGCTGTATTAAAGGGACAGTGTTGCTGTATTAAAGGGGCAGTGTCACTGTATTAAATGGGCAGGGTCGCGCCTCTAAAGGGGCATTGTCACCGTTCTAAAGAGGCAGTGTCACTGTTCTAAAGGGTCAGTGTTGCTGTATTAAAGAAACAGTGTCGCTGTATTAAAAGGACAGAGTCGCTGTTCTAAAGGGGCAGTGTCACCATTCTAAAGAGGCAGTGTCACTGTTCTAAAGGGTCAGTGCTGCTGTATTAAAGAAACAGTGTTGCTGTATTAAAGAGGCGGTGTCGCTGTATTAAATGGGTAGGGTCGCGCTTCTAAAGAGGCAGTGTCGCTTTATTAAAGTGACATTGTCAGTGTATTAATGGTACAGTGTCGCTGTACTAATGGGGCAGTGTCACTGTTCCAAAGTGACAGTGTCGCTGTATGAAAGGGGCAGTGTCGCTGTTCTAAAGGAACAATATCTCTATATTAATGGGAGAGTATTGCTGTATTACGGGGCAGTGTCAGTGACGTTGTATTAAAGGGGCAGTGTCGCTGTATTAATGGGGCATTGTCACTGTTCTAAAGTGACAGTGCTGCTGTATTAAAGGGGCAGTGTCACTGTATTAAAGGTGCAGTGTCGCTGTATTAATGGGGCATTGTCACTGTTCTAAAGGGACAGTGTTGCTGTATTAAAGGAGCAGTGTCGCTGTAATAAAAGGGCAGTGTCTCTGTTCTAAAGTGACGGTGTCTCTGTATTAAAGGGAGTGTGTTGCTGTATTAATGGGGCATTGTCACTGTTCTAAAGGGACATTGTTGCTGTATTAAAGGAGCAGTGTCGCTGTAATAAAAGGGCAGTGTCTCTGTTCTAAAGTGACGGTGTCTCTGTATTAAAGGGAGTGTGTTGCTGTATTAATGGGGCATTGTCACTGTTCTAAAGGGACAGTGTTGCTGTATTAAAGGGGCCGTGTCTCTGTAATAAAAGGGCAGTGTCTCTGTTCTAAAGGGACACTGTCTCTGTATTAAAGGGAGTTTGTTGCTGTATTAAAGGGCAGTGTCAGTGACACTGTATTAAAGGGGCAGTGTCACTGTATTAAAGGTGCAGTGTCGCTGTATTAAAAGGGCAGTGTCGATTTATTAAAAGGGCATTGTCGCTGTTCTAAAGGGCCAGTGTCGCTGTTGTAATGGGACAATGTCGCTGTATTAAAGGGACAATGTTGCTGTATTAAAGCGGCAGTGTCCCTGTAATATTAGGGCAGTGTCGCTGTGCTAAAGGGGCAGTGTCGCTTTATTAAAGGGACAGTGTCACTGTATTAAAGGGGCAGTGTCCCTGTAATATAGGGGCAGTGTCACTGTGCTAAAGGGGCAATGTCGCTGTATTAAAGGGGCAGTGTCGCTGTATTAAAGGGACAATATCTTTGTTCTAAAGGGGCAGTGTCGCTTTATTAAAGGGACAGTGTCGCTGCATTAAAGGGACACTATCACTGTTCTAAAGGGGCAGTGTTGCTGTATTAAAGTGGCAGTGTTGCTGTTCTAAAGTTGCAATGCTGCTTTATTAAAGGGACAGTGTCGCTTTATTAAAGGGGCAATGTCGCTGTATTAAAGTGACAGTGTCACTGTTCTAAAGCGACAGTGTCGCTGTATTAAAGGAGTAGTTTAGTTGTATTAAAGGGGCAGTGTCGCTGTATTAAAGGGACAGGGTCGCGCCTCTAAAGGGGCAGTGTCACCGTTCTAAAGAGGCAGTGTCACTGTTCTAAAGGGTCAGTGTTGCTGTATTAAAGAAACAGTGTCGCTGTATTAAAAGGACAGAGTCGCTGTTCTAAAGGGGCAGTGTCACCATTCTAAAGAGGCAGTGTCACTGTTCTAAAGGGTCAGTGCTGCTGTATTAAAGAAACAGTGTTGCTGTATTAAAGAGGCGGTGTCGCTGTATTAAATGGGTAGGGTCACGCTTCTAAAGAGGCAGTGTCGCTTTATTAAAGTGACATTGTCAGTGTATTAATGGTACAGTGTCGCTGTACTAATGGGGCAGTGTCACTGTTCCAAAGTGACAGTGTCGCTGTATGAAAGGGGCAGTGTCGCTGTTCTAAAGGAACAATATCTCTATATTAATGGGAGAGTATTGCTGTATTACGGGGCAGTGTCAGTGACGTTGTATTAAAGGGGCAGTGTCACTATTAAAGGGGCAGTGTTGCCGTATTAAAGGGACAGTTTCTCTGTATTAAAGGGACAGTGTCGCTATTCTAAAGGGGCAATGTGGCTGTATTAAAGTGGCAATGATGCTGTTCTAAAATGGCAGTGTCGCTGTTCTAAAGGGGCCAGTGTCGCTGTTGTAATGGGACAATGTCGCTGTATTAAAGGGACAATGTTGCTGTATTAAAGCGGCAGTGTCCCTGTAATATTAGGGCAGTGTCGCTGTGCTAAAGGGGCAGTGTCGCTTTATTAAAGGGACAGTGTCACTGTATTAAAGGGGCAGTGTCCCTGTAATATAGGGGCAGTGTCACTGTGCTAAAGGGGCAATGTCGCTGTATTAAAGGGGCAGTGTCGCTGTATTAAAGGGACAATATCTTTGTTCTAAAGGGGCAGTGTCGCTTTATTAAAGGGACAGTGTCGCTGTATTAAAGGGACAGTGTCGCTGTATTAAAGGGGCAGTGTTGCTATATTAAAGTGGCAGTGTTGCTGTTCTAAAGTTGCAGTGCTGCTTTATTAAAGGGACAGTGTCGCTTTATTAAAGGGGCAATGTCGCTGTATTAAAGTGACAGTGTCACTGTTCTAAAGCGACAGTGTCGCTGTATTAAAGGAGTAGTTTAGTTGTATTAAAGGGGCAGTGTCGCTGTATTAAAGGGACAGTGTTGCTGTATTAAAGGGGCAGTGTCACTGTATTAAATGGGCAGGGTTGCCCTTCTAAAGGGGCAGTGTCGCTGTATTAAAGGTGCAGTGTCACTGTATTAAATGGGCAGGGTTGCCCTTCTAAAGGGGCAGTGTCGCTGTATTAAAAGGGCAGTGTCGCTGTTCTAAAGAGCCAGTGTCGCTGTTGTAATGGGACAGTGTCGCTGTATTAAAGGGACAGTGTTGCTGTATTAAAGGGGCAGTGTCGCTGTATTAAAGGGACATTATCTTTGTTCTAAAGGGGCAGTGTCGCTGTATTAAAGGGACATTATCTTTGTTCTAAAGGGGCAGTGTCGCTGTGTTAAAGGGGCAGTGTTTCCTGTTCTAAAGGGACAGTGTCGCTGCATTAAAGGCACAGCATCGCTGTATTGAATGGGTAGTGTAGTTGTATTAAAGAGGCAGTGATGCTGTAGTAAAGATTCAGTGTCGCTGTATTAAATGGGTAGTTTCGTTGTATTAAAGGGGCGGTGTCGCTAGATTGAAGGTTCAGTGTCGCTGTATTAAAGGGGTGGCGTTGCTGTATTAAAGGGACAGGGTCGCTGTAATATAGGGGCAGTGTCGCTGTTCTAAAGGGGCAGTGTCGCTGTATTAAAGGGACAGTGCTGTTGTTCTAAAGGAGCAGTGTCGCTGTATTAAAGGGGTAGTGTTGTTGTATCAAAGTGGTAATGTAGTTGTATTAAAGGGACAGTGTCGCTTTATTAATGGGGCAGTGTCACTGTATCCTAGGGGCAGTGTCTCTGTTATAAAGGGTCAGTGTCGCTGCATTAAAGGGGCAGTGTCGCTGTATTAAAGTGACAGTGTCACTGTATTAAAGTTGCAGTGTCGCTGTATTAATGGGGCATTGTCACTGTTCTAAAGGGCCAATGTTGCTGTATTAAAGGGGCAGTGTCGTTGTAATAAAAGTGCAGTGTCTCTGTTCTAAAGGGTTAGTGTCTCTGTATTAAAGGGAGTGTGTTGCTGTATTAAAGGGCAGTGTCAGTGACACTGTATTAAAGGGGCTGTGTCACTGTATTAAAGGTGCAGTGTCGCTGTATTAAAAGGGCAGTGTCAGTGTATTAAAAGGGCAGTGTCGCTGTTCTAAAGGGCCAGTGTCGCTGTTGTAATGGGACAATGTCGCTGTATTAAAGGGACAATGTTGCTGTATTAAAGGGGCAGTGTCCCTGTAATATAAGGGCAGTGTCGCTGTGCTAAAGGGGCAGTGTCACTGTATTAAAGGCACACAATCACTGTTCTAAAGGGGCAGTGTTGCTGTATTAAAGTGGCAGTGTCACTGTTCTAAAGGGGCAGAGTCGCTGTTCTAAATGGACAGTATCGCTGTATTAAAGGGAGAGTGTTGCTGTTTTAAAGAGTCAGTGTCACTGTATTTAAGAGCGCTGTCGCTGTATTAAAGGAGCAGTGTCGCTGTATTAATGGGACAGTGTCGCTGTTCTAAATGGGCAGTGTCGCTGTATCAAAGGGGCAATGTCGCTGTATCAAAGGGGCAATGTCGCTGTATTTAAGGGGCAGTGTCCCTGTAATATAGGGGCAGTGTCACTGTATTAAAGGGGCATTGTCGCTGTATTAAAGGGGCAGTGTCGCTGTTCTCAAGGGACAGTGCCGCTGCATTAAAAGCACAGCATCACTGTATTGAACGGGCAGTGTCGCTGTATTAAAGGGGCAGTGTTGCTGTTCTAAAGGGACTGTGTCACTGTATTAATGGGAGACTGTTGCTGCATGAAAGGGCCAGTGTCAGTGTTGCTGTATTAAAGGGACAGTTTCTCTGATCTAAAGGGACAGTGTCACTGTTCAAAAGGGGCAGTATCGCTGTATTAAATGTACAGTGTCGCTGTATTAAAGGGCCAAAGTCGCCGTATAAGAGGGGTAGTGTAGTTGTATTAATGGGTCAGTGTCATTGTATTAAAGGGACAGTGTCGATGTATTAAAGGTGCAGTGTCGCTGTATTAAACGGACAGTGTCGATGTTCAGAAGGGGCAGTGTCGCTGTATTAAAGGGATAGTGTCGCTGTATTAAAGGGAAAACGTCGCTGTATTAAAGGGGTAGTGTAGTTGTATCAATGGGTCAGTGTCATTGTATTAAAGGGACAGTGTCGCTGTATTAAAGGGGCGGTGTTGCTGTTCTAAAGGGGCATTGTCGCTTTTCTAAAGGGGCAGTGTCGTTGTGTTAAAGGGACAGTGGCGCAGCATTAAAGGAACAGCGTTGCTGTATTAAAGGGGTAGTGTAGTTGTATTAATGGGGCAGTGTCGCTGTATTAAAGAGGCAGTGTCGCTTTATTAAAGTGACATTGTCAGTGTATTAATGGTGCAGTGTCACTGTATGAAAGAGGCAGTGTCGCTGTTCTAAAGGAACAATATCTCTATATTAAAGGGAGAGTGATGCTGTATTAAAGGGGCAGTGTCAGTGACGTTGTATTAAAGGGGCAGTGTCACTGTATTAAAGGGGCAGTGTTGCCGTATTAAAGGGTCAGTGTCTCTATTAAAGGGACAGTGTCGCTGTTCTAAAGGGGCAGTGTGGCTGCATTAAAGAGACAGTGTCGCTGTTCTAAAGGAGCAGTGTCGCTGTATTAAAGGGGTAGTGTTGTTGTATTAAAGGGACAGTGTCACTGTATTAAAGGGGCAGTGTCGCTCTTCTAAAGGGGCAGTATCGCTGTATTAAAGGGGCAGTGTCGCTGTATTAATGGGGCATTGTCACTGTTCTAAAGGGACAGTGTTGCTGTATTAAAGGGGCTGTGTCACTGTATTAAAGGGGCAGTGTCGCTGTATTAATGGGGCATTGTCACTGTTCTAAAGTGACAGTGCTGCTGTATTAAAGGGGCAGTGTCACTGTATTAAAGGTGCAGTGTCGCTGTATTAATGGGGCATTGTCACTGTTCTAAAGGGACAGTGTTGCTGTATTAAAGGAGCAGTGTCGCTGTAATAAAAGGGCAGTGTCTCTGTTCTAAAGTGACGGTGTCTCTGTATTAAAGGGAGTGTGTTGCTGTATTAATGGGGCATTGTCACTGTTCTAAAGGGACATTGTTGCTGTATTAAAGGAGCAGTGTCGCTGTAATAAAAGGGCAGTGTCTCTGTTCTAAAGTGACGGTGTCTCTGTATTAAAGGGAGTGTGTTGCTGTATTAATGGGGCATTGTCACTGTTCTAAAGGGACAGTGTTGCTGTATTAAAGGGGCCGTGTCTCTGTAATAAAAGGGCAGTGTCTCTGTTCTAAAGGGACACTGTCTCTGTATTAAAGGGAGTTTGTTGCTGTATTAAAGGGCAGTGTCAGTGACACTGTATTAAAGGGGCAGTGTCACTGTATTAAAGGTGCAGTGTCGCTGTATTAAAAGGGCAGTGTCGATTTATTAAAAGGGCATTGTCGCTGTTCTAAAGGGCCAGTGTCGCTGTTGTAATGGGACAATGTCGCTGTATTAAAGGGACAATGTTGCTGTATTAAAGCGGCAGTGTCCCTGTAATATTAGGGCAGTGTCGCTGTGCTAAAGGGGCAGTGTCGCTTTATTATAGGGACAGTGTCACTGTATTAAAGGGGCAGTGTCCCTGTAATATAGGGGCAGTGTCACTGTGCTAAAGGGGCAATGTCGCTGTATTAAAGGGGCAGTGTCGCTGTATTAAAGGGACAATATCTTTGTTCTAAAGGGGCAGTGTCGCTTTATTAAAGGGACAGTGTCGCTGTATTAAAGGGACACTATCACTGTTCTAAAGGGGCAGTGTTGCTGTATTAAAGTGGCAGTGTTGCTGTTCTAAAGTTGCAGTGCTGCTTTATTAAAGGGACAGTGTCGCTTTATTAAAGGGGCAATGTCGCTGTATTAAAGTGACAGTGTCACTGTTCTAAAGCGACAGTGTCGCTGTATTAAAGGAGTAGTTTAGTTGTATTAAAGGGGCAGTGTCGCTGTATTAAAGGGACAGTGTTGCTGTATTAAAGGGGCAGTGTCACTGTATTAAATGGGCAGGGTCGCGCCTCTAAAGGGGCAGTGTCACCGTTCTAAAGAGGCAGTGTCACTGTTCTAAAGGGTCAGTGTTGCTGTATTAAAGAAACAGTGTCGCTGTATTAAAAGGACAGAGTCGCTGTTCTAAAGGGGCAGTGTCACCATTCTAAAGAGGCAGTGTCACTGTTCTAAAGGGTCAGTGCTGCTGTATTAAAGAAACAGTGTTGCTGTATTAAAGAGGCGGTGTCGCTGTATTAAATGGGTAGGGTCGCGCTTCTAAAGAGGCAGTGTCGCTTTATTAAAGTGACATTGTCAGTGTATTAATGGTACAGTGTCGCTGTACTAATGGGGCAGTGTCACTGTTCCAAAGTGACAGTGTCGCTGTATGAAAGGGGCAGTGTCGCTGTTCTAAAGGAACAATATCTCTATATTAATGGGAGAGTATTGCTGTATTACGGGGCAGTGTCAGTGACGTTGTATTAAAGGGGCAGTGTCACTATTAAAGGGGCAGTGTTGCCGTATTAAAGGGACAGTTTCTCTGTATTAAAGGGACAGTGTCGCTATTCTAAAGGGGCAATGTGGCTGTATTAAAGTGGCAATGTTGCTGTTCTAAAATGGCAATGTCGCTGTTCTAAAGGAACAATATCTCTATATTAAAGAGAGAGTGTTGCTGTATTACGGGGCAGTGTCAGTGATGTTGTATTAAAGGGGCCGTGTCACTAGTAAAGGGGCAGTGTTGCCGTATTAAAGGGACAGTGTCTCTGTATTAAAGGGACAATGTCGCTATTCTAAAGGGGCTGTGTGGCTGTATTAAAGTGGCAATGTTGCTGTTCTAAAATGGCAATGTCGCTGTTCTAAAGGAGCAGTGTTGTTGTATTAAAGGGACAGTGTTGCTGTATTAAAGGGGCTGTGTCACTGTATTAAAGGGGCAGTGTTGCTCTTCTAAAGGGGCAGTATCGCTGTATTAAAGGGGCAGTGTCGCTGTATTAAAGTGACAGTGTCACTGTATTAAAGGTGCAGTGTCGCTGTATTAATGGGGCAGTGTCACTGTTCTAAAGGGACAGTGTTGCTGTATTAAAGGGGCAGTGTCACTGTAATAAAAGGGCAGTGTCTCTGTTCTAAAGTGACGGTGTCTCTGTATTAAAGGGAGTGTGTTGCTGTATTAAAGGGGCAGTGTCAGTGACACTGTATTAAAGGGGCAGTGTCACTGTATTAAAGGTGCAGTGTCGCTGTATTAAAAGGGCAGTGTCAATTTATTAAAAGGGCAGTGTCACTGTATTAAAGGTGCAGTGTCGCTGTATTAAAAGGGCAGTGTCGCTGTTCTAAAAGGCCAGTGTCGCTGTTGTAATGGGACAGTGTCGCTGTATTAAAGGGACAGTGTCGCTGTATTAATGGGGCAGTGTCACTGTTCTAAAGGGACAGTGTTGCTGTATTAAAGGGGCAGTGTCACTGTAACAAAAGGGCAGTGTCTCTGTTCTAAAGTGACGGTGTCTCTGTATTAAAGGGACAGTGTTGCTGTATTAAAGGGGCAGTGTTGCTGTATTAAAGGGACAGTGTCACTGTGCCAAAGGGACAATGTCGCTGTATTAAAGGGGCAGTGTCGCTGTATTAAAGGGACAGTGTCACTGTATTAAAGGGACACTGTCACTGTTCTAAAGGGACAGTGTTGCTGTATTAAAGGGGCAGTGTCACTGTATTAAATGGGCAGGGTTGCCCTTCTAAAGGGACAGTGTTGCTGTATTAAAGGGGCAGTGTCACTGTATTAAATGGGCAGGGTTGCCCTTCTAAAGGGGCAGTGTCGCTGTATTAAAGGTGCAGTGTCACTGTATTAAATGGGCAGGGTTGCCCTTCTAAAGGGGCAGTGTCGCTGTATTAAAGGGGCAGTGTCGCTGTAATAAAGGTGCAGTGTCGCTGTATTAAAAGGGCAGTGTCGCTGTTCTAAAGAGCCAGTGTCGCTGTTGTAATGGGACAGTGTCGCTGTATTAAAGGGACAGTGTTGCTGTATTAAAGGGGCAGTGTCGCTGTATTAAAGGGACATTATCTTTGTTCTAAAGGGGCAGTGTCGCTGTGTTAAAGGGGCAGTGTTTCCTGTTCTAAAGGGACAGTGTCGCTGCATTAAAGGCACAGCATCGCTGTATTGAATGGGTAGTGTAGTTGTATTAAAGAGGCAGTGATGCTGTAGTAAAGATTCAGTGTCGCTGTATTAAATGGGTAGTTTCGTTGTATTAAAGGGGCGGTGTCGCTAGATTGAAGGTTCAGTGTCGCTGTATTAAAGGGGTGGCGTTGCTGTATTAAAGGGACAGGGTCGCTGTAATATAGGGGCAGTGTCGCTGTTCTAAAGGGGCAGTGTCGCTGTATTAAAGGGACAGTGCTGTTGTTCTAAAGGAGCAGTGTCGCTGTATTAAAGGGGTAGTGTTGTTGTATTAAAGTGGTAATGTAGTTGTATTAAAGGGACAGTGTCGCTTTATTAATGGGGCAGTGTCACTGTATCCTAGGGGCAGTGTCTCTGTTATAAAGGGTCAGTGTCGCTGCATTAAAGGGGCAGTGTCGCTGTATTAAAGTGACAGTGTCACTGTATTAAAGTTGCAGTGTCGCTGTATTAATGGGGCATTGTCACTGTTCTAAAGGGCCAATGTTGCTGTATTAAAGGGGCAGTGTTGTTGTAATAAAAGTGCAGTGTCTCTGTTCTAAAGGGATAGTGTCTCTGTATTAAAGGGAGTGTGTTGCTGTATTAAAGGGCAGTGTCAGTGACACTGTATTAAAGGGGCTGTGTCACTGTATTAAAGGTGCAGTGTCGCTGTATTAAAAGGGCAGTGTCAGTGTATTAAAAGGGCAGTGTCGCTGTTCTAAAGGGCCAGTGTCGCTGTTGTAATGGGACAATGTCGCTGTATTAAAGGGACAATGTTGCTGTATTAAAGGGGCAGTGTCCCTGTAATATAAGGGCAGTGTCGCTGTGCTAAAGGGGCAGTGTCACTGTATTAAAGGCACACAATCACTGTTCTAAAGGGGCAGTGTTGCTGTATTAAAGTGGCAGTGTCACTGTTCTAAAGGGGCAGAGTCGCTGTTCTAAATGGACAGTATCGCTGTATTAAAGGGAGAGTGTTGCTGTTTTAAAGAGTCAGTGTCACTGTATTTAAGAGCGCTGTCGCTGTATTAAAGGAGCAGTGTCGCTGTATTAATGGGACAGTGTCGCTGTTCTAAATGGGCAGTGTCGCTGTATCAAAGGGGCAATGTCGCTGTATCAAAGGGGCAATGTCGCTGTATTTAAGGGGCAGTGTCCCTGTAATATAGGGGCAGTGTCACTGTATTAAAGGGGCATTGTCGCTGTATTAAAGGGGCAGTGTCGCTGTTCTCAAGGGACAGTGCCGCTGCATTAAAAGCACAGCATCACTGTATTGAACGGGCAGTGTCGCTGTATTAAAGGGGCAGTGTTGCTGTTCTAAAGGGACTGTGTCACTGTATTAATGGGAGACTGTTGCTGCATGAAAGGGCCAGTGTCAGTGTTGCTGTATTAAAGGGACAGTTTCTCTGATCTAAAGGGACAGTGTCACTGTTCAAAAGGGGCAGTATCGCTGTATTAAATGTACAGTGTCGCTGTATTAAAGGGCCAAAGTCGCCGTATAAGAGGGGTAGTGTAGTTGTATTAATGGGTCAGTGTCATTGTATTAAAGGGACAGTGTCGATGTATTAAAGGTGCAGTGTCGCTGTATTAAACGGACAGTGTCGATGTTCAGAAGGGGCAGTGTCGCTGTATTAAAGGGATAGTGTCGCTGTATTAAAGGGAAAACGTCGCTGTATTAAAGGGGTAGTGTAGTTGTATCAATGGGTCAGTGTCATTGTATTAAAGGGACAGTGTCGCTGTATTAAAGGGGCGGTGTTGCTGTTCTAAAGGGGCATTGTCGCTTTTCTAAAGGGGCAGTGTCGTTGTGTTAAAGGGACAGTGGCGCAGCATTAAAGGAACAGCGTTGCTGTATTAAAGGGGTAGTGTAGTTGTATTAATGGGGCAGTGTCGCTGTATTAAAGAGGCAGTGTCGCTTTATTAAAGTGACATTGTCAGTGTATTAATGGTGCAGTGTCACTGTATGAAAGAGGCAGTGTCGCTGTTCTAAAGGAACAATATCTCTATATTAAAGGGAGAGTGATGCTGTATTAAAGGGGCAGTGTCAGTGACGTTGTATTAAAGGGGCAGTGTTGCCGTATTAAAGGGTCAGTGTCTCTATTAAAGGGACAGTGTCGCTGTTCTAAAGGGGCAGTGTGGCTGCATTAAAGAGACAGTGTCGCTGTTCTAAAGGAGCAGTGTCGCTGTATTAAAGGGGTAGTGTTGTTGTATTAAAGGGACAGTGTCACTGTATTAAAGGGGCAGTGTCGCTCTTCTAAAGGGGCAGTATCGCTGTATTAAAGGGGCAGTGTCGCTGTATTAATGGGGCATTGTCACTGTTCTAAAGGGACAGTGTTGCTGTATTAAAGGGGCTGTGTCACTGTATTAAAGGGGCAGTGTCGCTGTATTAATGGGGCATTGTCACTGTTCTAAAGTGACAGTGCTGCTGTATTAAAGGGGCAGTGTCACTGTATTAAAGGTGCAGTGTCGCTGTATTAATGGGGCATTGTCACTGTTCTAAAGGGACAGTGTTGCTGTATTAAAGGAGCAGTGTCGCTGTAATAAAAGGGCAGTGTCTCTGTTCTAAAGTGACGGTGTCTCTGTATTAAAGGGAGTGTGTTGCTGTATTAATGGGGCATTGTCACTGTTCTAAAGGGACATTGTTGCTGTATTAAAGGAGCAGTGTCGCTGTAATAAAAGGGCAGTGTCTCTGTTCTAAAGTGACGGTGTCTCTGTATTAAAGGGAGTGTGTTGCTGTATTAATGGGGCATTGTCACTGTTCTAAAGGGACAGTGTTGCTGTATTAAAGGGGCCGTGTCTCTGTAATAAAAGGGCAGTGTCTCTGTTCTAAAGGGACACTGTCTCTGTATTAAAGGGAGTTTGTTGCTGTATTAAAGGGCAGTGTCAGTGACACTGTATTAAAGGGGCAGTGTCACTGTATTAAAGGTGCAGTGTCGCTGTATTAAAAGGGCAGTGTCGATTTATTAAAAGGGCATTGTCGCTGTTCTAAAGGGCCAGTGTCGCTGTTGTAATGGGACAATGTCGCTGTATTAAAGGGACAATGTTGCTGTATTAAAGCGGCAGTGTCCCTGTAATATTAGGGCAGTGTCGCTGTGCTAAAGGGGCAGTGTCGCTTTATTAAAGGGACAGTGTCACTGTATTAAAGGGGCAGTGTCCCTGTAATATAGGGGCAGTGTCACTGTGCTAAAGGGGCAATGTCGCTGTATTAAAGGGGCAGTGTCGCTGTATTAAAGGGACAATATCTTTGTTCTAAAGGGGCAGTGTCGCTTTATTAAAGGGACAGTGTCGCTGTATTAAAGGGACAGTGTCGCTGTATTAAAGGGGCAGTGTTGCTATATTAAAGTGGCAGTGTTGCTGTTCTAAAGTTGCAGTGCTGCTTTATTAAAGGGACAGTGTCGCTTTATTAAAGGGGCAATGTCGCTGTATTAAAGTGACAGTGTCACTGTTCTAAAGCGACAGTGTCGCTGTATTAAAGGAGTAGTTTAGTTGTATTAAAGGGGCAGTGTCGCTGTATTAAAGGGACAGTGTTGCTGTATTAAAGGGGCAGTGTCACTGTATTAAATGGGCAGGGTCGCGCCTCTAAAGGGGCAGTGTCACCGTTCTAAAGAGGCAGTGTCACTGTTCTAAAGGGTCAGTGTTGCTGTATTAAAGAAACAGTGTCGCTGTATTAAAAGGACAGAGTCGCTGTTCTAAAGGGGCAGTGTCACCATTCTAAAGAGGCAGTGTCACTGTTCTAAAGGGTCAGTGCTGCTGTATTAAAGAAACAGTGTTGCTGTATTAAAGAGGCGGTGTCGCTGTATTAAATGGGTAGGGTCGCGCTTCTAAAGAGGCAGTGTCGCTTTATTAAAGTGACATTGTCAGTGTATTAATGGTACAGTGTCGCTGTACTAATGGGGCAGTGTCACTGTTCCAAAGTGACAGTGTCGCTGTATGAAAGGGGCAGTGTCGCTGTTCTAAAGGAACAATATCTCTATATTAATGGGAGAGTATTGCTGTATTACGGGGCAGTGTCAGTGACGTTGTATTAAAGGGGCAGTGTCACTATTAAAGGGGCAGTGTTGCCGTATTAAAGGGACAGTTTCTCTGTATTAAAGGGACAGTGTCGCTATTCTAAAGGGGCAATGTGGCTGTATTAAAGTGGCAATGATGCTGTTCTAAAATGGCAGTGTCGCTGTTCTAAAGGGGCAGTGTCGCTGTATTAAAGGGACAGTGCTGTTGTTCTAAAGGAGCAGTGTCGCTGTATTAAAGGGGTAGTGTTGTTGTATTAAAGTGGTAATGTAGTTGTATTAAAGGGACAGTGTCGCTTTATTAATGGGGCAGTGTCACTGTATCCTAGGGGCAGTGTCTCTGTTATAAAGGGTCAGTGTCGCTGCATTAAAGGGGCAGTGTCGCTGTATTAAAGTGACAGTGTCACTGTATTAAAGTTGCAGTGTCGCTGTATTAATGGGGCATTGTCACTGTTCTAAAGGGCCAATGTTGCTGTATTAAAGGGGCAGTGTCGTTGTAATAAAAGTGCAGTGTCTCTGTTCTAAAGGGATAGTGTCTCTGTATTAAAGGGAGTGTGTTGCTGTATTAAAGGGCAGTGTCAGTGACACTGTATTAAAGGGGCTGTGTCACTGTATTAAAGGTGCAGTGTCGCTGTATTAAAAGGGCAGTGTCAGTGTATTAAAAGGGCAGTGTCGCTGTTCTAAAGGGCCAGTGTCGCTGTTGTAATGGGACAATGTCGCTGTATTAAAGGGACAATGTTGCTGTATTAAAGGGGCAGTGTCCCTGTAATATAAGGGCAGTGTCGCTGTGCTAAAGGGGCAGTGTCACTGTATTAAAGGCACACAATCACTGTTCTAAAGGGGCAGTGTTGCTGTATTAAAGTGGCAGTGTCACTGTTCTAAAGGGCAGAGTCGCTGTTCTAAATGGACCGTATCGCTGTATTAAAGGGAGAGTGTTGCTGTTTTAAAGAGTCAGTGTCACTGTATTTAAGAGCGCTGTCGCTGTATTAAAGGAGCAGTGTCGCTGTATTAATGGGACAGTGTCGCTGTTCTAAATGGGCAGTGTCGCTGTATCAAAGGGGCAATGTCGCTGTATCAAAGGGGCAATGTCGCTGTATTTAAGGGGCAGTGTCCCTGTAATATAGGGGCAGTGTCACTGTATTAAAGGGGCATTGTCGCTGTATTAAAGGGGCAGTGTCGCTGTTCTCAAGGGACAGTGCCGCTGCATTAAAAGCACAGCATCACTGTATTGAACGGGCAGTGTCGCTGTATTAAAGGGGCAGTGTTGCTGTTCTAAAGGGACTGTGTCACTGTATTAATGGGAGACTGTTGCTGCATGAAAGGGCCAGTGTCAGTGTTGCTGTATTAAAGGGACAGTTTCTCTGATCTAAAGGGACAGTGTCACTGTTCAAAAGGGGCAGTATCGCTGTATTAAATGTACAGTGTCGCTGTATTAAAGGGCCAAAGTCGCCGTATAAGAGGGGTAGTGTAGTTGTATTAATGGGTCAGTGTCATTGTATTAAAGGGACAGTGTCGATGTATTAAAGGTGCAGTGTCGCTGTATTAAACGGACAGTGTCGATGTTCAGAAGGGGCAGTGTCGCTGTATTAAAGGGATAGTGTCGCTGTATTAAAGGGAAAACGTCGCTGTATTAAAGGGGTAGTGTAGTTGTATCAATGGGTCAGTGTCATTGTATTAAAGGGACAGTGTCGCTGTATTAAAGGGGCGGTGTTGCTGTTCTAAAGGGGCATTGTCGCTTTTCTAAAGGGGCAGTGTCGTTGTGTTAAAGGGACAGTGGCGCAGCATTAAAGGAACAGCGTTGCTGTATTAAAGGGGTAGTGTAGTTGTATTAATGGGGCAGTGTCGCTGTATTAAAGAGGCAGTGTCGCTTTATTAAAGTGACATTGTCAGTGTATTAATGGTGCAGTGTCACTGTATGAAAGAGGCAGTGTCGCTGTTCTAAAGGAACAATATCTCTATATTAAAGGGAGAGTGATGCTGTATTAAAGGGGCAGTGTCAGTGACGTTGTATTAAAGGGGCAGTGTCACTGTATTAAAGGGGCAGTGTTGCCGTATTAAAGGGTCAGTGTCTCTATTAAAGGGACAGTGTCGCTGTTCTAAAGGGGCAGTGTGGCTGCATTAAAGAGACAGTGTCGCTGTTCTAAAGGAGCAGTGTCGCTGTATTAAAGGGGTAGTGTTGTTGTATTAAAGGGACAGTGTCACTGTATTAAAGGGGCAGTGTCGCTCTTCTAAAGGGGCAGTATCGCTGTATTAAAGGGGCAGTGTCGCTGTATTAATGGGGCATTGTCACTGTTCTAAAGGGACAGTGTTGCTGTATTAAAGGGGCTGTGTCACTGTATTAAAGGGGCAGTGTCGCTGTATTAATGGGGCATTGTCACTGTTCTAAAGTGACAGTGCTGCTGTATTAAAGGGGCAGTGTCACTGTATTAAAGGTGCAGTGTCGCTGTATTAATGGGGCATTGTCACTGTTCTAAAGGGACAGTGTTGCTGTATTAAAGGAGCAGTGTCGCTGTAATAAAAGGGCAGTGTCTCTGTTCTAAAGTGACGGTGTCTCTGTATTAAAGGGAGTGTGTTGCTGTATTAATGGGGCATTGTCACTGTTCTAAAGGGACATTGTTGCTGTATTAAAGGAGCAGTGTCGCTGTAATAAAAGGGCAGTGTCTCTGTTCTAAAGTGACGGTGTCTCTGTATTAAAGGGAGTGTGTTGCTGTATTAATGGGGCATTGTCACTGTTCTAAAGGGACAGTGTTGCTGTATTAAAGGGGCCGTGTCTCTGTAATAAAAGGGCAGTGTCTCTGTTCTAAAGGGACACTGTCTCTGTATTAAAGGGAGTTTGTTGCTGTATTAAAGGGCAGTGTCAGTGACACTGTATTAAAGGGGCAGTGTCACTGTATTAAAGGTGCAGTGTCGCTGTATTAAAAGGGCAGTGTCGATTTATTAAAAGGGCATTGTCGCTGTTCTAAAGGGCCAGTGTCGCTGTTGTAATGGGACAATGTCGCTGTATTAAAGGGACAATGTTGCTGTATTAAAGCGGCAGTGTCCCTGTAATATTAGGGCAGTGTCGCTGTGCTAAAGGGGCAGTGTCGCTTTATTAAAGGGACAGTGTCACTGTATTAAAGGGGCAGTGTCCCTGTAATATAGGGGCAGTGTCACTGTGCTAAAGGGGCAATGTCGCTGTATTAAAGGGGCAGTGTCGCTGTATTAAAGGGACAATATCTTTGTTCTAAAGGGGCAGTGTCGCTTTATTAAAGGGACAGTGTCGCTGTATTAAAGGGACACTATCACTGTTCTAAAGGGGCAGTGTTGCTGTATTAAAGTGGCAGTGTTGCTGTTCTAAAGTTGCAGTGCTGCTTTATTAAAGGGACAGTGTCGCTTTATTAAAGGGGCAATGTCGCTGTATTAAAGTGACAGTGTCACTGTTCTAAAGCGACAGTGTCGCTGTATTAAAGGAGTAGTTTAGTTGTATTAAAGGGGCAGTGTCGCTGTATTAAAGGGACAGTGTTGCTGTATTAAAGGGGCAGTGTCACTGTATTAAATGGGCAGGGTCGCGCCTCTAAAGGGGCAGTGTCACCGTTCTAAAGAGGCAGTGTCACTGTTCTAAAGGGTCAGTGTTGCTGTATTAAAGAAACAGTGTCGCTGTATTAAAAGGACAGAGTCGCTGTTCTAAAGGGGCAGTGTCACCATTCTAAAGAGGCAGTGTCACTGTTCTAAAGGGTCAGTGCTGCTGTATTAAAGAAACAGTGTTGCTGTATTAAAGAGGCGGTGTCGCTGTATTAAATGGGTAGGGTCGCGCTTCTAAAGAGGCAGTGTCGCTTTATTAAAGTGACATTGTCAGTGTATTAATGGTACAGTGTCGCTGTACTAATGGGGCAGTGTCACTGTTCCAAAGTGACAGTGTCGCTGTATGAAAGGGGCAGTGTCGCTGTTCTAAAGGAACAATATCTCTATATTAATGGGAGAGTATTGCTGTATTACGGGGCAGTGTCAGTGACGTTGTATTAAAGGGGCAGTGTCACTATTAAAGGGGCAGTGTTGCCGTATTAAAGGGACAGTTTCTCTGTATTAAAGGGACAGTGTCGCTATTCTAAAGGGGCAATGTGGCTGTATTAAAGTGGCAATGATGCTGTTCTAAAATGGCAGTGTCGCTGTTCTAAAGGGGCAGTGTCGCTGTATTAAAGGGACAGTGCTGTTGTTCTAAAGGAGCAGTGTCGCTGTATTAAAGGGGTAGTGTTGTTGTATTAAAGTGGTAATGTAGTTGTATTAAAGGGACAGTGTCGCTTTATTAATGGGGCAGTGTCACTGTATCCTAGGGGCAGTGTCTCTGTTATAAAGGGTCAGTGTCGCTGCATTAAAGGGGCAGTGTCGCTGTATTAAAGTGACAGTGTCACTGTATTAAAGTTGCAGTGTCGCTGTATTAATGGGGCATTGTCACTGTTCTAAAGGGCCAATGTTGCTGTATTAAAGGGGCAGTGTCGTTGTAATAAAAGTGCAGTGTCTCTGTTCTAAAGGGATAGTGTCTCTGTATTAAAGGGAGTGTGTTGCTGTATTAAAGGGCAGTGTCAGTGACACTGTATTAAAGGGGCTGTGTCACTGTATTAAAGGTGCAGTGTCGCTGTATTAAAAGGGCAGTGTCAGTGTATTAAAAGGGCAGTGTCGCTGTTCTAAAGGGCCAGTGTCGCTGTTGTAATGGGACAATGTCGCTGTATTAAAGGGACAATGTTGCTGTATTAAAGGGGCAGTGTCCCTGTAATATAAGGGCAGTGTCGCTGTGCTAAAGGGGCAGTGTCACTGTATTAAAGGCACACAATCACTGTTCTAAAGGGGCAGTGTTGCTGTATTAAAGTGGCAGTGTCACTGTTCTAAAGGGGCAGAGTCGCTGTTCTAAATGGACAGTATCGCTGTATTAAAGGGAGAGTGTTGCTGTTTTAAAGAGTCAGTGTCACTGTATTTAAGAGCGCTGTCGCTGTATTAAAGGAGCAGTGTCGCTGTATTAATGGGACAGTGTCGCTGTTCTAAATGGGCAGTGTCGCTGTATCAAAGGGGCAATGTCGCTGTATCAAAGGGGCAATGTCGCTGTATTTAAGGGGCAGTGTCCCTGTAATATAGGGGCAGTGTCACTGTATTAAAGGGGCATTGTCGCTGTATTAAAGGGGCAGTGTCGCTGTTCTCAAGGGACAGTGCCGCTGCATTAAAAGCACAGCATCACTGTATTGAACGGGCAGTGTCGCTGTATTAAAGGGGCAGTGTTGCTGTTCTAAAGGGACTGTGTCACTGTATTAATGGGAGACTGTTGCTGCATGAAAGGGCCAGTGTCAGTGTTGCTGTATTAAAGGGACAGTTTCTCTGATCTAAAGGGACAGTGTCACTGTTCAAAAGGGGCAGTATCGCTGTATTAAATGTACAGTGTCGCTGTATTAAAGGGCCAAAGTCGCCGTATAAGAGGGGTAGTGTAGTTGTATTAATGGGTCAGTGTCATTGTATTAAAGGGACAGTGTCGATGTATTAAAGGTGCAGTGTCGCTGTATTAAACGGACAGTGTCGATGTTCAGAAGGGGCAGTGTCGCTGTATTAAAGGGATAGTGTCGCTGTATTAAAGGGAAAACGTCGCTGTATTAAAGGGGTAGTGTAGTTGTATCAATGGGTCAGTGTCATTGTATTAAAGGGACAGTGTCGCTGTATTAAAGGGGCGGTGTTGCTGTTCTAAAGGGGCATTGTCGCTTTTCTAAAGGGGCAGTGTCGTTGTGTTAAAGGGACAGTGGCGCAGCATTAAAGGAACAGCGTTGCTGTATTAAAGGGGTAGTGTAGTTGTATTAATGGGGCAGTGTCGCTGTATTAAAGAGGCAGTGTCGCTTTATTAAAGTGACATTGTCAGTGTATTAATGGTGCAGTGTCACTGTATGAAAGAGGCAGTGTCGCTGTTCTAAAGGAACAATATCTCTATATTAAAGGGAGAGTGATGCTGTATTAAAGGGGCAGTGTCAGTGACGTTGTATTAAAGGGGCAGTGTCACTGTATTAAAGGGGCAGTGTTGCCGTATTAAAGGGTCAGTGTCTCTATTAAAGGGACAGTGTCGCTGTTCTAAAGGGGCAGTGTGGCTGCATTAAAGAGACAGTGTCGCTGTTCTAAAGGAGCAGTGTCGCTGTATTAAAGGGGTAGTGTTGTTGTATTAAAGGGACAGTGTCACTGTATTAAAGGGGCAGTGTCGCTCTTCTAAAGGGGCAGTATCGCTGTATTAAAGGGGCAGTGTCGCTGTATTAATGGGGCATTGTCACTGTTCTAAAGGGACAGTGTTGCTGTATTAAAGGGGCTGTGTCACTGTATTAAAGGGGCAGTGTCGCTGTATTAATGGGGCATTGTCACTGTTCTAAAGTGACAGTGCTGCTGTATTAAAGGGGCAGTGTCACTGTATTAAAGGTGCAGTGTCGCTGTATTAATGGGGCATTGTCACTGTTCTAAAGGGACAGTGTTGCTGTATTAAAGGAGCAGTGTCGCTGTAATAAAAGGGCAGTGTCTCTGTTCTAAAGTGACGGTGTCTCTGTATTAAAGGGAGTGTGTTGCTGTATTAATGGGGCATTGTCACTGTTCTAAAGGGACATTGTTGCTGTATTAAAGGAGCAGTGTCGCTGTAATAAAAGGGCAGTGTCTCTGTTCTAAAGTGACGGTGTCTCTGTATTAAAGGGAGTGTGTTGCTGTATTAATGGGGCATTGTCACTGTTCTAAAGGGACAGTGTTGCTGTATTAAAGGGGCCGTGTCTCTGTAATAAAAGGGCAGTGTCTCTGTTCTAAAGGGACACTGTCTCTGTATTAAAGGGAGTTTGTTGCTGTATTAAAGGGCAGTGTCAGTGACACTGTATTAAAGGGGCAGTGTCACTGTATTAAAGGTGCAGTGTCGCTGTATTAAAAGGGCAGTGTCGATTTATTAAAAGGGCATTGTCGCTGTTCTAAAGGGCCAGTGTCGCTGTTGTAATGGGACAATGTCGCTGTATTAAAGGGACAATGTTGCTGTATTAAAGCGGCAGTGTCCCTGTAATATTAGGGCAGTGTCGCTGTGCTAAAGGGGCAGTGTCGCTTTATTAAAGGGACAGTGTCACTGTATTAAAGGGGCAGTGTCCCTGTAATATAGGGGCAGTGTCACTGTGCTAAAGGGGCAATGTCGCTGTATTAAAGGGGCAGTGTCGCTGTATTAAAGGGACAATATCTTTGTTCTAAAGGGGCAGTGTCGCTTTATTAAAGGGACAGTGTCGCTGTATTAAAGGGACACTATCACTGTTCTAAAGGGGCAGTGTTGCTATATTAAAGTGGCAGTGTTGCTGTTCTAAAGTTGCAGTGCTGCTTTATTAAAGGGACAGTGTCGCTTTATTAAAGGGGCAATGTCGCTGTATTAAAGTGACAGTGTCACTGTTCTAAAGCGACAGTGTCGCTGTATTAAAGGAGTAGTTTAGTTGTATTAAAGGGGCAGTGTCGCTGTATTAAAGGGACAGTGTTGCTGTATTAAAGGGGCAGTGTCACTGTATTAAATGGGCAGGGTCGCGCCTCTAAAGGGGCAGTGTCACCGTTCTAAAGAGGCAGTGTCACTGTTCTAAAGGGTCAGTGTTGCTGTATTAAAGAAACAGTGTCGCTGTATTAAAAGGACAGAGTCGCTGTTCTAAAGGGGCAGTGTCACCATTCTAAAGAGGCAGTGTCACTGTTCTAAAGGGTCAGTGCTGCTGTATTAAAGAAACAGTGTTGCTGTATTAAAGAGGCGGTGTCGCTGTATTAAATGGGTAGGGTCGCGCTTCTAAAGAGGCAGTGTCGCTTTATTAAAGTGACATTGTCAGTGTATTAATGGTACAGTGTCGCTGTACTAATGGGGCAGTGTCACTGTTCCAAAGTGACAGTGTCGCTGTATGAAAGGGGCAGTGTCGCTGTTCTAAAGGAACAATATCTCTATATTAATGGGAGAGTATTGCTGTATTACGGGGCAGTGTCAGTGACGTTGTATTAAAGGGGCAGTGTCACTATTAAAGGGGCAGTGTTGCCGTATTAAAGGGACAGTTTCTCTGTATTAAAGGGACAGTGTCGCTATTCTAAAGGGGCAATGTGGCTGTATTAAAGTGGCAATGATGCTGTTCTAAAATGGCAGTGTCGCTGTTCTAAAGGGCCAGTGTCGCTGTTGTAATGGGACAATGTCGCTGTATTAAGGCAATGTTGCTGTATTAAAGCGGCAGTGTCCCTGTAATATTAGGGCAGTGTCGCTGTGCTAAAGGGGCAGTGTCGCTTTATTAAAGGGACAGTGTCACTGTATTAAAGGGGCAGTGTCCCTGTAATATAGGGGCAGTGTCACTGTGCTAAAGGGGCAATGTCGCTGTATTAAAGGGGCAGTGTCGCTGTATTAAAGGGACAATATCTTTGTTCTAAAGGGGCAGTGTCGCTTTATTAAAGGGACAGTGTCGCTGTATTAAAGGGACACTATCACTGTTCTAAAGGGGCAGTGTTGCTATATTAAAGTGGCAGTGTTGCTGTTCTAAAGTTGCAGTGCTGCTTTATTAAAGGGACAGTGTCGCTTTATTAAAGGGGCAATGTCGCTGTATTAAAGTGACAGTGTCACTGTTCTAAAGCGACAGTGTCGCTGTATTAAAGGAGTAGTTTAGTTGTATTAAAGGGGCAGTGTCGCTGTATTAAAGGGACAGTGTTGCTGTATTAAAGGGGCAGTGTCACTGTATTAAATGGGCAGGGTCGCGCCTCTAAAGGGGCAGTGTCACCGTTCTAAAGAGGCAGTGTCACTGTTCTAAAGGGTCAGTGTTGCTGTATTAAAGAAACAGTGTCGCTGTATTAAAAGGACAGAGTCGCTGTTCTAAAGGGGCAGTGTCACCATTCTAAAGAGGCAGTGTCACTGTTCTAAAGGGTCAGTGCTGCTGTATTAAAGAAACAGTGTTGCTGTATTAAAGAGGCGGTGTCGCTGTATTAAATGGGTAGGGTCGCGCTTCTAAAGAGGCAGTGTCGCTTTATTAAAGTGACATTGTCAGTGTATTAATGGTACAGTGTCGCTGTACTAATGGGGCAGTGTCACTGTTCCAAAGTGACAGTGTCGCTGTATGAAAGGGGCAGTGTCGCTGTTCTAAAGGAACAATATCTCTATATTAATGGGAGAGTATTGCTGTATTACGGGGCAGTGTCAGTGACGTTGTATTAAAGGGGCAGTGTCACTATTAAAGGGGCAGTGTTGCCGTATTAAAGGGACAGTTTCTCTGTATTAAAGGGACAGTGTCGCTATTCTAAAGGGGCAATGTGGCTGTATTAAAGTGGCAATGATGCTGTTCTAAAATGGCAGTGTCGCTGTTCTAAAGGGCCAGTGTCGCTGTTGTAATGGGACAATGTCGCTGTATTAAAGGGACAATGTTGCTGTATTAAAGCGGCAGTGTCCCTGTAATATTAGGGCAGTGTCGCTGTGCTAAAGGGGCAGTGTCGCTTTATTAAAGGGACAGTGTCACTGTATTAAAGGGGCAGTGTCCCTGTAATATAGGGGCAGTGTCACTGTGCTAAAGGGGCAATGTCGCTGTATTAAAGGGGCAGTGTCGCTGTATTAAAGGGACAATATCTTTGTTCTAAAGGGGCAGTGTCGCTTTATTAAAGGGACAGTGTCGCTGTATTAAAGGGACACTATCACTGTTCTAAAGGGGCAGTGTTGCTATATTAAAGTGGCAGTGTTGCTGTTCTAAAGTTGCAGTGCTGCTTTATTAAAGGGACAGTGTCGCTTTATTAAAGGGGCAATGTCGCTGTATTAAAGTGACAGTGTCACTGTTCTAAAGCGACAGTGTCGCTGTATTAAAGGAGTAGTTTAGTTGTATTAAAGGGGCAGTGTCGCTGTATTAAAGGGACAGTGTTGCTGTATTAAAGGGGCAGTGTCACTGTATTAAATGGGCAGGGTCGCGCCTCTAAAGGGGCAGTGTCACCGTTCTAAAGAGGCAGTGTCACTGTTCTAAAGGGTCAGTGTTGCTGTATTAAAGAAACAGTGTCGCTGTATTAAAAGGACAGAGTCGCTGTTCTAAAGGGGCAGTGTCACCATTCTAAAGAGGCAGTGTCACTGTTCTAAAGGGTCAGTGCTGCTGTATTAAAGAAACAGTGTTGCTGTATTAAAGAGGCGGTGTCGCTGTATTAAATGGGTAGGGTCGCGCTTCTAAAGAGGCAGTGTCGCTTTATTAAAGTGACATTGTCAGTGTATTAATGGTACAGTGTCGCTGTACTAATGGGGCAGTGTCACTGTTCCAAAGTGACAGTGTCGCTGTATGAAAGGGGCAGTGTCGCTGTTCTAAAGGAACAATATCTCTATATTAATGGGAGAGTATTGCTGTATTACGGGGCAGTGTCAGTGACGTTGTATTAAAGGGGCAGTGTCACTATTAAAGGGGCAGTGTTGCCGTATTAAAGGGACAGTTTCTCTGTATTAAAGGGACAGTGTCGCTATTCTAAAGGGGCAATGTGGCTGTATTAAAGTGGCAATGTTGCTGTTCTAAAATGGCAATGTCGCTGTTCTAAAGGAACAATATCTCTATATTAAAGAGAGAGTGTTGCTGTATTACGGGGCAGTGTCAGTGATGTTGTATTAAAGGGGCCGTGTCACTAGTAAAGGGGCAGTGTTGCCGTATTAAAGGGACAGTGTCTCTGTATTAAAGGGACAATGTCGCTATTCTAAAGGGGCTGTGTGGCTGTATTAAAGTGGCAATGTTGCTGTTCTAAAATGGCAATGTCGCTGTTCTAAAGGAGCAGTGTTGTTGTATTAAAGGGACAGTGTTGCTGTATTAAAGGGGCTGTGTCACTGTATTAAAGGGGCAGTGTTGCTCTTCTAAAGGGGCAGTATCGCTGTATTAAAGGGGCAGTGTCGCTGTATTAAAGTGACAGTGTCACTGTATTAAAGGTGCAGTGTCGCTGTATTAATGGGGCAGTGTCACTGTTCTAAAGGGACAGTGTTGCTGTATTAAAGGGGCAGTGTCACTGTAATAAAAGGGCAGTGTCTCTGTTCTAAAGTGACAGTGTCTCTGTATTAAAGGGAGTGTGTTGCTGTATTAAAGGGGCAGTGTCAGTGACACTGTATTAAAGGGGCAGTGTCACTGTATTAAAGGTGCAGTGTCGCTGTATTAAAAGGGCAGTGTCAATTTATTAAAAGGGCAGTGTCACTGTATTAAAGGTGCAGTGTCGCTGTATTAAAAGGGCAGTGTCGCTGTTCTAAAAGGCCAGTGTCGCTGTTGTAATGGGACAGTGTCGCTGTATTAAAGGGACAGTGTCGCTGTATTAATGGGGCAGTGTCACTGTTCTAAAGGGACAGTGTTGCTGTATTAAAGGGGCAGTGTCACTGTAACAAAAGGGCAGTGTCTCTGTTCTAAAGTGACGGTGTCTCTGTATTAAAGGGACAGTGTTGCTGTATTAAAGGGGCAGTGTTGCTGTATTAAAGGGACAGTGTCACTGTGCCAAAGGGACAATGTCGCTGTATTAAAGGGGCAGTGTCGCTGTATTAAAGGGACAGTGTCACTGTATTAAAGGGACACTGTCACTGTTCTAAAGGGACAGTGTTGCTGTATTAAAGGGGCAGTGTCACTGTATTAAATGGGCAGGGTTGCCCTTCTAAAGGGACAGTGTTGCTGTATTAAAGGGGCAGTGTCACTGTATTAAATGGGCAGGGTTGCCCTTCTAAAGGGGCAGTGTCGCTGTATTAAAGGTGCAGTGTCACTGTATTAAATGGGCAGGGTTGCCCTTCTAAAGGGGCAGTGTCGCTGTATTAAAGGGGCAGTGTCGCTGTAATAAAGGTGCAGTGTCGCTGTATTAAAAGGGCAGTGTCGCTGTTCTAAAGAGCCAGTGTCGCTGTTGTAATGGGACAGTGTCGCTGTATTAAAGGAACAGTGTTGCTGTATTAAAGGGGCAGTGTTGCTGTATTAAAGGGACAGTGTCACTGTGCCAAAGGGACAATGTCGCTGTATTAAAGGGGCAGTGTTGCTGTATTAAAGGGACAGTGTCACTGTATTAAAGGGACACTATCACTGTTCTAAAGGGACAGTGTTGCTGTATTAAAGGGGCAGTGTCACTGTATTACATGGGCAGGGTCGCCCTTCTAAAGGGGCAGTGTCGCTGTATTAAAGGGGCAGTGTCGCTGTAATAAAAGGGCAGTGTCTCTGTTCTAAAGGGACGATGTCTCTGTATTAAAGGCAGTGTGTCACTGTATTAAAGGGGCAGCATCAATGACACTGTATTAAAGGGGCAGTGTCACTGTATTAAAGGGACAGTATCTTTTGTCTAAAGGTGCAGTGTCGCTGCATTAAAGGTACACTATCACTGTTCTAAAGGGGTAGTGTTACTGTATTAAACAGGCAGTGTCGCTGTTCTAAAGTTGCAGTGCTGCTTTATTAAAGGGACAGTGTTGTTGTATTAAAGGGGTAGTGTAGTTGTATTAAAGGGGCAGTGTCGCTGTATTAAAAGGACAGTGTTGCTGTATTAAAGGGACAATGTCGCTGTATTAAAGTGACAGTGTCACTGTTCTAAAGGGGCAGAGTTGCTGTTCTAAATGGACAGTGTCGCTGTATTAAAGGGAGAGTGTTGCTGTGTTAAAGGGGCAGTTTAAGTGTCTCTGTATTAAGGGGTCAGTGTCACTGTATTTAAGGGCGCTGTCGCGGTATTAAAGGAGCAGTGTCGCTGTATGAATGGGACAGTGTCGCTGTTCTAAATGGGCAGTGTTGCTGTATCAAAGGGACAGTGTTGCTATATTAAAGGTACTTTGTCGCTGTATTAAAGGGGCAATGTCGTTGTATTAAAGGGACAGTGTCTCTGTATTAAAGCGGCAGTGTCGCTGTATTAAAGCGACTGTGTCGCTGTATTAAAGGGACACTCTGTTCTAAAGGGGCAGTGTCGCTCTATTAAAGTGGCAGTGTCACTGTATTAAAGAGGCAGTGTCGCTGTTCTAAGTGTCGCTGTATGAAAGGGACAGTGTCGCTGTATTAAAGGGACAGTGTCGCTGTATCATGGGGCAGTGTTGCTGTTCTAAAGGGGCAGTGTCGCTGTTCTAAATGGACAGTGTCGCTGAATTAAAGGGGCAGTGTCACTATATTAAAGGCACAATGTAGTTGTATTAAATGTTAGGAAATAGGGATAGTTTTAAGTAAGATATGTTTGTATTTGTGGGTGTTAGGAACAAGATATAGCTTTACGTTTAATTTATATGTTTTATCTGTGCGTTAAAAGCGTAAAACCTGGGTCTAGTTTCATTTAGGGTTTGGAAGAATGTTGCCTACAAGTCTGTGGGTTTTTATGTATACCTGCATTTTAATGAGGATTTACGACCCTTGAAGTGGCTTAGGGAAGTTAAAACAAAGTAGGGAAAACCCTCGCTGTTGCCTAGCAACAGGGGGCCCACAGAGATAAAGAGAAACAGAAAGCAGTTTGAGTTCAGTTGGTAGGACCATTCCACAAAAACTGGCAGAGCAGGCAGGAAGGGAGCTGCAGGGACCAGATCCCAAAAGAAAATCTGAAAGTCCACAAACCAAGGAGTGGGGACAGGAAAAGTTCACAAGATGTCAGCTAAGTCAAGGAAAAGAGGTAGGGAATCTGGAACAGATCCTGTTCAGTGAAGTTAAAGTAAAGAGCAAAGAAAACAGCTCCAAATTAAACAGAAAAAGCTACAGGGAGCGGAATCAAAGCAAAGTGGGCTTGCAAGAAGCCAGCAGATCCGAGGAGACAGCCAAAGGTTGGTGACTCCAACTATGGGCCTGTGAAGCAGTGGTGTTCTGTTGGCACAGCTGAGTATCTGAGAGAGAGTGTGTGGAAGCTCAAGTTTGAATATACATGGTGGGTCCTGAATTCATTCAGGAACATCTGAAGCATAGATCAGACCCCTGGAGGTTGATCCTTGTTGAAGAAGTCCAACGGAAAGTGTCATTTGGCTGAAGATTCCAGAGCGAGTCTTTTGAGCATTGAGATTGGAAACCCTCAGGAGAAAGACAGAGTTCAGCAAGACCAATTGGCTCACAGTGTGGCAAGCATCTTGGGGGAGTTATGAGAGATCCATAGCATCTGTTTGGGTTGGGGCATTTGTCACTTAGTTTCAGAGTGTGGCGTGTCTGACCATAGGTCACCTATTGGTTTACATGGACTGTGTACTTACTGTGAACATTAGAGTATAAGATTGATTTTGTAACTTGTGATATCCTTACGAATCTGTATATATTTGTAAAGGTATAGTAGGTGAAGCAGTAGTGTAATGTAATTCATTATTTCTTGTTTAATAGATGCTTCGTTCCTTTGTTAAAAGTTAATCAGCAGGCTCCTCTGACTCTGCTCAGTAGCTGCCCTCAATGTTTCTAAACAAAAACTAAAAGTTAGGATCTATCAAGCCAGGTTCCTTCCTGGGATCAGGTTTGTCCAGTAATAGCATCAGCTGGGATTATAATTTAAAGAAGCAATGTTGCTGTATTAAAGGAGTGTTCACTATCTTTGTAACCTCCTCTAACTCCAGAACCCTCCCAGATCTCTGTGATCCTCCAACTCTGGCCTCTTGTGCATCCCCAATTTTAATCACTCCACCTTTGTTGTTCATATCTTCAGCTCCCGAGGTCTGCAGAGTCTGGAATCTCCTCCCTAAACCTCTCAGCCACTGTCTCTCCTCATTAAGATGCTCCTTAAAACCGACCTCTTTCACCATCATCTTTGACATCTGCCTAATATCTCCTTATGTGCCTTGGTGTCAAATTCTATCTGATAATCACCCCTGTGGAGCACCTGACATAATACATTAAAGATGCTAAATACAAGTTGTTGTTGTAGCATGGCTACATTAAAAGGGAAATGACATTGTATCAAAGTGCAGTGAACGTTCATTAAACAGGCAGAAGAGGGAGTGCTGCAAAGTCAGAGTGTCAGTACTGAGGGAGTGCTGCAATGTTGGAGTGTCAGTATTGAGGGAATGCTGCAGTAATGGAGGGTCAATACCGAGGGAGTGCTGCACTGTCGGAGGGTCAGTACTGGGGGAGTGCTGCACTATCAGAGGGTCAGTACCGAGGGAGTGCTGCAATGTTGTAGAGTTAGTATTGAGGGAGTGCTGCACTGATGGAGGGTCGGTATTGAGGGAGTGCTGCACTGTTGAGGGTCAGTAATGAGGGAGTGCTGCAATGTTGGAGTGTCAGTATTGAGGGAGTGCTGCACTGTGAGAGGTGCCATCTTTCAAATGAAACAGTGAACTAAAAGCCTGTCTGCCTTCTCAGGTGGAGGTAAATGATTCCATGGCATTATTCAAAAAATTGCAGGGGAGTTTGCCCTGGTGTCCTGGTCAATATTCAATATTTATCCCTCAATTAACACATTCTAAAAACATTTCATCTGCTATTTACTTTGCTGTTTTTGGGATGTTGCTGTGCTCAGATTGGCTGGCCACTTTTCCTACATTACAACAGTGACAACATCTCAAAAGTCCTTCTCAAGCTAGACAACATTTTGTTATGCCCTTAAGTTGTGAAAGGCGCCATATCAATTCTTTCTGGCACAACCATACCCAAACCTGTCCACACCCAAAAAACAGCAGGGTCACTGGGGGGGGGGGGGGGGGGGGGGGGGGGGGCAGGGACACCAGATGTTGAACTCTGGCTGGTTTACTGTCCGAACCCAATGCACAAAGATTAACAAAGGCCTGTATCGATCACAGTGTTGTACTTCACAGGGGGTTAGTGAGGTGAGCACTGCTGGGATGTTTAATTTTTCTGCACAATCTCAGATGACCATAAAGTGCAGTCATGGACCTCAGATATTCTGCTACATCTGAAGTGGTGCCAAACCGCCAACTGACAAATGAGGAATGGGTAGGACAGAGACAGCTGTGCTGATCACAGCAGTGGGCAGGAAAGGGATTGTTCATTTCCTGGAGTGAATTGTGATATTTTATTTCGCTGTGGGTGTGTTTTGTTGGGTTCAGAACCTTTTAACTCTCAGTAGGTCTGGTTGTCACAGTAACTGAGAACAGGCGGTGTTTATTCACTGCCACACCCTGAGAGAGACTGAGTGAGATTCGTGGAATGTGAATCATGGCTTCACAATTCTTCTCTCAATTCTCACTGATGTCTCAAAAGTTGTTGAAAGTACAACATTTCTGCTGTTGTTTAAAAAGTAATCTTTGACTTTCTGTTAAAACCTCCCTTCTCCTGGACCAGCATGCCCTTAAATCTCTGCTTTTCACTGAAACTTGCCAAATTGAACAGAAAGGCCCCTGTTCTGGAATTTCTGACTCATTCACTTCTGTTCGGAATGTTACACTTTGAAGCAGGGGAAGCTCATTTTTACCATTCAGATCAAGTAAATAAAATTATTTTATAAAAATACCAGCACTGGGGCCTGAACACCTAACTCCATCCTGTCACCAGTAGGGCCTGAGCTCAAATCCCATTGTTCTTCACAAAGACTGGCAGATCATATCAAACAGCACATCCCTTCGGGCAAGGTACAGCCCATGCTTGCAAAACTCAAACTACAGCGTCCAACATTAGAAGTGATTCCGGTATTGGACAACATTTGCTAAATAATCCTCAGTGTGCTAAGAATTACGCTGACAACCAATTTAAGATTGTCAGTCGGCCTCACAGTGTGACTCACTCACACGTGCTAGAAGCTACATATACATTAATGCACAGGGGCGTCACCTTTGCAGACAGAAATAACATATACACACTTTACAACTGTTTCAACTAAACAAAATAGGCAACAGCCATTGTTTGGCTCATCCCGCAATGCCTTGCCCAATCAGAGTGGCCCTGTCTGGTTTGAATTTAAACAAAGATTGTCAGTCATCAGATGGTGCATTCCCCATGGTAACACCTTGACTCTCTTCTCCTGCAGTATAAATTGTTGTTCCCTTCAGGTTTGGTATTCTTGTGAGTTGGGGACGCGCTAAGGCACATAGATATGGGACAGTGCAGAGGGAGCTTTTCACTGTATCTAACCCTGTGCTGTACCTGGCCTGCGAATGTTTGATGGGGACAGTGTAGAGGGAGCTTTACTCTGTATCTAACCCCATGCTGTACCTGTCTTGGGAATGTTTGATAGGGACAGTGTAGAGGGAGCTTTACTCTGTATCTAACCCCATGCTGTACCTGTCCTGGGAATGTTTGAAGGGGACAGTGTAGAGAGAGCTTTACTTTCTATCTAACTTCATGCTGTACCTGTCGTAGAAACATAAAAACAGAAACTAGGAGCAGGAGTAGGCCATTCGGCACTTCGAGTTTGCTCCACCATTCATTATGATCATGGCTGATCATCCAACTCAATAGCCTGCTCCTGCTTTTCCCCCATATTCTTTGATCCCTTTCGCCCCAAGAGCTATCTCTAACTCCTTCTTGAAAACATACAATGTTTTGGCCTCAACTACTTTCTGTGGTAACGAATTTCACAGGCTCACCACTCTCTGGGTGAAGAAATTTCTCCTCATCTCAGTCCTGCGAGTGTTTGATGGGGACAGTGTAGAGGGAGATTTACTCTGTATCTAACCCCGTGCTGTACCTGTGCTGGGAGTGTTTGATGGGGACAGTGTAGAGGGAGCTTTACTCTGTATCTAACCCTGTGCTGTACCTGTCCTGGGAGTGTTTTGATGGGGACAGTGTAGAGGGAGCTTTACTCTGTATCTAACCCCATGCTGTACCTGCCCTGGGTGTGTTTGATGGGGACAGTGTAGAAGGAGATTTACTCTATTTCTAACACGTGCTATACCTGTCCTGGGAGTGTTTGATGGGGACAGTGTAGAGGGAGCTTTACTCTGTATCTAACCCCGTGCTGTACCTGTCCTGGGAGTGTTTTGATGGGGACAGTGTAGAGGGAGCTTTACTCTGTATCTAACCCTGTGCTGTACTGTGTGGCTCTGTCATATTGAAGCAGCTTTATGTGTAAATCTCTTGCAGCATCTTGCACAGCTGTCAATGTTGTAAGGAAAGGTTTGACAGGATTATGGAGCGAGTGTCTGACTGTTCAAACTGTCTGAAGATTCTATAAAACAGACAATAAGTTTGTGAACATTAGCTGAGCTGAGTTGCTGATTTTCCCTGAGTGACCTTTCATTCATGAACTAAGGAGTTTATAAGATTTTCTTTTGTTTGTCTTGATGTGTTGAAGAAACTCTGGTGAACTTTGCTTTTGTCGTTTCTTGTTTAGAAATGGGCAGAGAAGATTTTTACAAATACTGTTGTAAAAAAGATGGAGTTTAAGCTGTCTGAATTCTTTCAGCCACGAGTCAGAGTTTGAGGGGGCAGGACTGAGAGAGAAGTCAGTAACCAGTCACCACCCTGCACTGTGACTGACAGATCGGCCTGGGTTGGGCTGGGTATTATAAACGCAATCACTTCCAGAACTGCAGCACATCTGGCGAAGAAACTGGAAGAAAAGCAGGTAAGGGCTGGGCTGGTAGTGGAGATTCGTAATTTAAGAAGTAACTAGCGATTTGGTGGTAACTGTAACTAAAGTTTTTGTTGTTCCTTTTTCTTCCCTTTGACTCTAAAATCGAGGCTGCTTTTACAGGGGTAGTATATGTGTGTGCGTGGGTGGGGGGTTGGGTGGCAGTGTGTGTGTGTGTGTGTGTGGGGGGGTTGGGGGTGGGGGTGTGTGTGTGTGGGTGGGGTGTGTGTGTGGGGGGGGTGGATGGGGTGTGTGTAGAGGGGGTGGGGTGTGTGTGTCTGTGTGGGGGTGTGGGGGTGTGTGTGTGTATGTGGGTGGGTGGGCCGTGTGTGAGGGGTGTGTGTGTGGGGGGGTGTGGGTAGGGTAGGTGTGGGTGTGGAGGGGGTGGGGGTGTGTGGGTGTGGATGGAGTGGGTGTGGATGGGGTGTGTGTGTGTGGGTGGGGGGGGGGGATTGTGGGGGGGGTTGTGTGTGGGTGGTGGGGGGGTTATTTTGGGATGTATTGGAGCTGCTGCTGTAGATCCTCCAGGTGGTTAAATTTTGAAAGTTTTGGAAAAGGTGAAATTTTGTTGCAATAATTCCCCCCCACCCAGGACTGGGCAACTCATCAAACCCCCAGTAACTGTCCACCACCCTGCCAAACCCTGAGAAATTGGGGCCAGGGCCAGGGAAGGTTTTAACCCGGGTTTGGTGGGGTGTGGGGACAATTTGAGAAGAATTTGGGATTTTCTCGCATTAACTCCAGTTTCTCTGTCTCTCAGACCACCATGTCGACTCCAACTAAAACCGAGGTGGCCATGCAGAACCTGATGGATGTTTTTTATCAATATGCCAAGGGAGACAAATACACCCTGACCAAAAGTCAAATGAAATGTCTGGTGGAGACAGAACTCAACCAAATCACAAAGGTAGTGAAACAGACTCAGTAACAGGCACCAAACCTGGTCCCAGCAGTCATACCAACTCCCTCCATCCAGGCCCAGCGTCCATCTCCACCCCAACCCTACCCTGGCACCCAGCCCAGGCTTATCTCTTGACCACTGCTCACTCCCACACTTGTCTCACACTTATACACACCCACATGGAATTAGTGCGCGAGGAGCTGAATCAGAGCCAGTCAGTGATTCTGTGATGATTCAGAAAGCTGTCGGTACAGACAAATTCTCCAGGCGAACTTCCCCATGATGTCATTTTTTTTAAATATAACCAAGGAAAGGAGTGCACAGTGAAATCAATGAGTGAATGTTTAACACGTTCCCTGTATCAGGCTCCAGATCTAAATCCTCCCATTGTCTGCATCTCCTGAATCGTACAACTGAATGGTGAGTCACTCAAGTCATCCCTTCCTTCCCGGGGTTTGAAAGAGGTGCGAAATCAGCCCGGGCTCCTGCTGCTGATCCCTGTCCAGTGATCCCTGCTGGGAAGCTGTGTGTGTTCAGATCTTCAGTGAGCACAGCATCAGACTCATCTGTGTTCCATACAACAAGAACCTGCATTTATATGACGTCCTTAATCTAATAAAGTGTCCCGAGGCCTTTCACCCAGTTACATGAGATACTGCAGATGACTAAAAGCTTGGTGGGTGAGGGGCTTTACGGAGCTTCTTAAAGGAGACAAGGTGGAGTAGAGAGATGGAGAGGTTTAAGGTGGGAATCCCAGAGTTTAGACCCAGCCAGCCGAAGACAATGGTGAAGTGATTTAAAATGATCAAGAGGCCAAAATTAAAGGAGTGCAGAGATTTTGGAGGGTTTTAGGGCTGGAGGAGATTACAGAAGTTGCCAGGGGTGAGGCCATGTGGAGGGACTGGAAAACAAGGATGGGAACGTGCTACTTAAGGTATTGCTGGACCTGGAGCCAATGTAGGTCAGTGAGGACATGGCGTGATTCCCAAGCTTTCAGTCATCTGCATTATCTCATGTCCGAGTTAGGGGCAGCAGAGTTTTGGGATGAGCTGAAGTTTACAGAAGGTAAAATGTGGGAGGTCAGCCGGTAGCACTCTGGAATAGCTGAGCGTCGCAGTAACAGGCATGGATGAGGGTTTCGGCAGTGGATGAAACGGTATACAGGGTGAAGTCAGGCAATGTTACAGAGGTGGAAATATGTGGTCTTTGGGATAGTGCAGATATGTGGTCAGAAATTCATCTTGGGATTAAATACGACAGAGTTGTGAACAGTCTGATTCAGCCCCAGTTGCCAGGGAGAGGGATTGGATCAGTGGTTGGGAATGTAGTTTGTGGCAGGGACTGAAGGCAATGGTGTTGTTTGTCTTAAACTTAGCTGAAGAAAATTTCTGCTCATTCAGTACTGTACTGAATGTCAGATATACAGTCTTATAATTTCTCAACAATGGAGAGTAGAGAGAGGTGATGGTGAGGTAGAGCTGGATGTTGTCAGTGTACATGCTGGGCTTAGCATGATGTCACTGAGGGGCAGCATGTAGATGAGAAATAGGAGGGGGCTAAGGATAGATCCCTGGAGGACACCAGAGGTAAAGCTGTGTGCGCTGAACGCAAAGTACACAAGATAACATCCTCTGTTTCGGTAGCATGGAATGAAAATTTAGCTGAGAGAGTGGGAAATAGGCTGCACCCCATGAGAGCCAAACCCCAGAAACAGTAAGTATCTGCAGTGTGAGGATGGCTACTGGTCTGAAGTGCAAGAATAGATAGTATTTAGAGTCAAACTGAGGAATTGGAATATCACTTAGAGCAAACAGTTCACAAGCAGTCAGAACTGTAATTGAAGAGTTAAATGTTCAATGGATTGAGAAGTGTTTGGAATGAGGGTGCGGTTTTTGAGAAGCAAGCCAAGACTGAACAATCAGAAATACTGAGCAGTGGCTCAGCCAGGCCAGACCCTGCAAGTTAATAGGAGCTCAGTTGGTTGCTTCATTTCTGGATCAGCCCCTGTTCCACTCTGTATCCGTATTGCACCCGGGCCGAAGAAGCCCCTCAGTCCTTTGGGTGTGGCAGGAAAGATACTTTTGACCTTCTAACCAAGGCCTCTGGCTGAAAGAAGCACATTCAATCTGACTGACTCAAACAGAACAACAAGTTCGCAAACTTTCAAGTTATCCAATTTAACCCCGTGTTGTACCCATCCTGGGAGTGTTTGATGGGACAATGTAGAGGGAGATTTACTCTATATCTAACCCCATGCTATTCCTGTCAAGTAAGCGTTTGATGGGGACAGTGTAGAGGGAGCTTTATTCTGTATCTAACCTGTGCTGTACCTGCCCTGAGTGTTTGGTGGGGATAGTGTAAAGGGAGCTTTACTCTGTATCTAACCTGTGCTGTACCTGCCCTGAGTGTTTGGTGGGATGTTGAGGGAGCTTAACTCTGTATCTAACCCTGTGCGTACCTGTCCTGAGTGTTTGGTGGGACAGGCAGATCTGCTCAGTAATAAAGCCTCTCTAGAATCTCAGAATGGTTACAGAAGGAGGCCATTTGGTCTGTCATGTCCTTTCTGGTTCTCTGAAAGAGCAACTCACTAAGTGCCACTCCCCTGCCTTAACCTTGTAGGCCTGCAAATTTTTCCTCTTCATAAAATTATCCAATTCTCTTTCGAAGTCCTCGATTGAATGTGCCTCCACCAGCCCCTCAGAGTGCAGTCCAGATCCTAACCACACTCTGCATAAAAAAGCTCTTCATGTCATCGTTGCTTCTTTTGTCAGTTGCCTGAAATCTGTGTCCTCTTGTTCTCAATCCTACCAGTTTCTCCCTTTCTACTCTTTGCAGACCCCTCATGATTTTGAATACCTCTAATAAATTTCCTTTCAGACTTATCTCCTCCAAGGACAACAGTCCAACCGTCCAACCTTCTCCAGTCTATCTTCATAACTGAAGTTCCTCATCCCTGGAACCATTCTTGTGAATCTTTTCTGCACCCCCTCTGATCCTTCACATCCTTCACATACTTCACATCCTTCCATAAATGTGGTGCCCAGAACAGGACACAATATTCCACTGTTTTATAAAGTTTCATCATAAATTCCTTGCTTTTGTACTCTTTGCCTCTTTTAATAAAGCCCAGGATGCTGTATGCATTTTTAATCACTTTCTCAACTTACCCTGCCACCTTCAAAGATTTATATACCCTGAGTCCTTCTGCTCCTGCACCCCCTTTACAATTGTTCCCTTTATTTTATGTTGTTCTCCTCGTTCTTATTAAAATGAATGACTGCACTTTTTTCTATTTTCACGTTTTTTCCATCTCTTGACAGAAAAAAGGGAATGTTGAAGCCTTTGACAAGATGATGAAAGACCTGGATTTTGATGGTGATGGAGAAGTGAATTTTGAGGAGTTTGTGTCATTCATTGCTGGTCTCATGTTTTCCTGTAATGAAATTTATGTTAAGAGGCGGGAGCAACAAGCAAGTCAGGTCAAGAAATGAATAGTGACTGAGCTACTAATCATGCGACTATATGTGAGAATGATCAGCTTGCAAACTTGTGCAGTATTCTTGATCACTTCCTATTTTTTAATACAAATGAAATAAAAATGGTTTGAACAACCAACTGCAGAAGCTCAGCCTCTCACACCTGAGATTAGCAATATTCCTGTGCCCTGAAGCCACTTGTTTGTGTGTGTGAGAGTGAGCATGTGTGCGTGAGAGTCTGTGTGTGTGTGACAGAAGGAAAGGAAGTGAGCGAGTGAGAGAGAGATGCCTGTGCTTGAGGTATAGGGTATCTCAGCTGCTGGGTTTCTAGGGTTCATTCTTGGCCTGCGCTGAGTGTCACAGCCTGGGATTTCAGTGAGTAGTTCATTGTTAGGGGGAGGACAATCTGCTTCACAGTATGCCCGCTTGAGGTAAATAAGGATGTCAGGGAAGGATATAATCCACTGTGGTGCCTTACATGTTGAAATAGTTTTCTGTCACACTGTGTAGGGCCCTGGCTGAGGTACCAGAAGGTGACAGACACCCTAGTAGTAGCAAATTATAAAAATATATTGGGGTCCCAGTCTCAAATCTGGCTCTAAGCTTAGGCTTAGTCACAGCTAGGAGGAGTAACTATTCCCCTCTTCGAGGGTGCCTGTTGTGCCCAGTATCTAAATGTACAATAGTGTTCCCCTGAGGTAAATGAGGGGATCGTGTCTCCCAGTGTGATCTGAACTGGTCTTGTGTCTGTCCACCCATGTGTCTAAATGCTTGGTGAGATAGACCAAAAATGAAGTAATGCTTTCAGGCTGAACAAACAGATACAGTCCTCTCATTGCTTTGACATGAGAGTGACGGGTTCTAACTCCATCCATGATAACACATTTAGCAAACATGGTTGTTTCTGGCTGAATCATTAATATCCTTTAGCAAAGGGAATCTGTCAGTCTCCTGGTCTGTTCTACATGTGACTCCACCCCACACCGATTGACTGACTCAACACTCCAGTGCAATAAAGGATGGGCAGTACACAAGCTCAGAGTAGTGTTAACAATAAATTAAAAAGCAGGCACCCGGTGCAGAGGGGGGCCAGGAGGGAGGAGGGTCAGAACTGTCGAAGGGTCATGAGGACTCGAAACGTCAACTCTTTTCTTCTCCGCCGATGCTGCCAGACCTGCTGAGTTTTTCCAGGTAATTCTGGTTTTGTTTTGTAATATATCTAAGTTTGCTGATGATACCAAGCTAGTTGGGAAGGTAAGCTGTGGGTAGAACACAGAAAGGCTGCAAAGAGATATAGACAGGGTAAGTGAGTGGGCAACAAGATGGCAGATGGCGTATAATGTGGAGAGGTGTGAGGTTATTTACTTTGGCCGTAAGAATAAAAAGGCAGAGTATTTTTTAAAAGGCATGAAACTTGTAAATGTTAATATTCTGAGAGACCTGGGTGTGTTGGTACAAGGAACACAAAAAATTAACATGCAGGTGCAGCAAGCAATTAGGAAGGCAAATGGCATAATGGCCTTTATTGCAAGGGGATTCGAGTAGAGGAATAAATAAGTCTTGCTATAATTCTACAGCACTTTGAGGAGATCATACCCGGAATAACGTGTGCAATTTTGGTCTCCATATATTTAAGGAAGGAAAAACTTACATTGGAGGCGGTATATCAAAGGTTCACTAGATGGGGCCCTGGGAGGAAAGCATTGCCCTAGGATGAGAGGCTGAATAAATTGTGTCTATATTCTCTGGAGTTTAGAATAATGAGAGGTGATGTCATTGAAACATACAGGATTCTGAAGGGGCTTAACAGGGTCGATATTGAGAGATGGTTTACCCTGGCTGGAGAATCCAGAACACAGGGGCACAGCCTCAGGATAAGGGGCTGATCATTTTGATCAAGATGAGAAGAGATTTCTTCACTCAGAGGTTTGTGAATCTTTGGAATTCTCTACCTCAGAGGGTTGTGGATGCTCCATCATTGAACATATTTAAGGCTGAGATAGAGATTTTTAGTCTCGCAGGGAATTAAGAGATATGGGGAGCGGGAAGGAAAGTGGAGTTGAAGCCCAAGATCAGCCATGATCATATTGAATGATGAGCCATCTTCTCCTGCTCTGATTTTGTGTGTTATGTTCTGCCCAAAGACAGCCTGTGCACCCTACAGACAGTAAGGAGAACATGTAGTGAACTTGGCCAATTTTGGGTTATGGTTCCATCCCTTTCTGTGGCCACTGGCTCAGGCTGAATGAGGCTATCCCCAACTTCTGTGGCCTAACTGACCACAAACTCTCCTTCAACCCCTATATCCTTTCACTTACCAAGACCACCTACTTCCATGTACATAGTATCAGCTGTCTCCACTCCTGCCTCTGTTGCTGAAACCTAAGCTCACCAAAACTCTGCATCCTAACTAGGACCAACTCCAATTCACTCAATACCCTTTGCTCATTAATCCTACATTGGTTCCCAATCCGCCAAACTTCTCAAATTTAAAATTTTCATCCTTATATTTAATCCTTCCAGGGCCCTGCCCCTCCCTTTTTTTTGTAACTTCCTCCAATCTTAAACCTTTTGAGATCTCTGTGCTCCTCCAATTCTGATCTTCTTGAGTATCCCTAATTTTAAACTCTCCACCATTGGCAGCTGTGCCTTCAGCTGCCTGGGCCCTAAGCTCTGGAATTCCCTCCCTAAACCTGTCCACCTTTCTCCTACCATTTCCTACATTACAACAGTGACTGCAATTCAAAAATACTTGCTTGGCTGTAAAACACTTTGGAACATCCAATGGTCATGAAATTTTCCATATAAATGCAAGCCTTTATTGTATCTCTTCCTTCCATTAAGGCACTATATAAAATATACCTCTTTGACCAAGTTATTGGTTACCCATCCTAATATCATATGTGGATCAGTTTTGTTTGATAAGCGCCTCTGTGAAGTGCTTGAGGACATTTTACAGTTAAAGGTGCTATGTAATGCATGTTGTTGTAATCAGGTAGATATTCTGATGGAAATTAGCACAATGATGGATATGAGCAATCCAGCTCTGGGCACGTAAACACCTGGAAAGTTGGTCCTCTTGCAAGAAGTCCTGTAATGAGGAAGCACTGAAAGCTATACTTCTCAATGAAAAGACGAGAAAACAAGTGGCAGCATAGTTAATAACCAGCAATGTAACTATAACAAGCAGCATACCTTTAACAACTGACAGTGAAAACTTAACTAGTAACAAACTTTTAATATGTTCCTGACTGAAGGGTAGTAAGTTACTGAATTTCAAGTGGGTAAGATTAGGATCAAAGCAGAGTTAATAAAACAGACCGTGGACTGCCCTATCAAGCTGGAAAACTGGAGTGGAATCAAGTGAAGAACATTCAGTGAGAGTGCAGGACAGGAATCCTTTGCACAGTGCAACTTCAGCATGTGACAGTTTTCAGGCCTCACTTGTCGCTTTTCCACTTTTACTTGTAGGATCCTCATCTGTTTGGCAGTATTGTCATTCCTGAGGTTTCTTGCAAGGATTCAGTTTAAAATTGCCACGTCTTGATTCAAAAAGAGACAATTAAAATACACATTGCTACCTACCTGTTCTGATTGTGATTCACAGCATCCCAGCAATAGAAGCATCACTGGCTGAGATAAAATGCTGAGAGTTTTTGGAGGACTGGGCGACAAGCATTTTCGCCATCCCAACTGTGGCAGTCTCAACACAGCAACAATTAACCTGTCCCACCTGACACCGCAACACACACTATTCCATCAGCTGCAGCTGCTGGCGACATTTTATTTTGTCTCATTGTACATTTTTTATCATAAATCCACACTGCACAAATCCTACAGTCACACTGAGTATGTTTCATGTTAACCCCCAGGATCACATAGTGAGTGGGGGTCACCGAATATTTTTAGAAACAGTAATTCACACTGCAATAAAAAAAAGCAAGAAAAACAGCCAACGCTTGAAGAGAATTCATAGCTCCTCAGGCATTAACTTCAGTGTCTTTGCTCTGACAGTAACGGGCTAGAAGCTTCTTTAAGAGCTTGCTGGGTCCTTGAGCCTGGTTTCCAGGCTGCCTACACCCTCCTGATGGAGAAGACACATTATCCAGGTGCATTTTGGAGTTTACTCTCCCCCACCTACCCTGACAGACTGCTCATGACCATCAATCTGTCCCTTAATAGCCAGAGTGTCGGCAAGTCCCTGTGAGGCGTCTTCTGAGTCCCCACTTGCTCCAGTGGACAGTAATGTTGGGCTGGTGTTACTGGAGTCAGAGCTCAGATCCAAAGTGGCAGAAAGCGGTAATGAGCCCTGCGGGATTGGATCAAAATCCTCATCATCTTCTGCAGCCAGGGAATTGTAGACACCTATACCCCCAAAAACAGAAGCAAACATCAGTGAGATCTGGTCACACATCAACCCAGTCAACAGACCTCAGTTCCTGACCATTGCCACTCATACAAGATATAGCCCAAACAATACAAACTCAACCATTCACCCCATCCTCACCCAACCCATTCCTACCCCATCTTGCAACTCCAACATCTACCCCACTCACCTCCCAACTTCACCCCATAACTAACTCTACCATATTCCTAACATGCCTGCCTTGCCCCTGTTCCCACCTGTGTACTTGCAGGTCTGCACAGGTCAAGAAACCTTCCCTGGGCAAGTCACAGGTTCTAGCTCACACCCAACCATTCCATCCTATCCTGCTTGTTACCTCCTCAAAGAATTCTGATAAATTTGTCAGTCATGATTTCCCCTTCAAGAAGCCATGCTAATTGGCCTGTAATTACTTGCTTTTTGTCTCCCTTTTTGAATAAGGATGTTACATTGGTAGTTATCCAATCCTCTGGGACTTTTCCAGAACATAAGGACTCATGGAAGATAATACCGGTGCATCCACTATCTCCGCAGCTACTTCCTTTAATATTCTAGGGTGCAACCTATCAGATCCAGGGGACTTATCAGACTTTATCCCCATTAGTTTCCCTAGTACTTTTTCTCTAGTGATAATTATTGTATTTACTTCCTCTCCCCTTTCTCCTCTCGACTATTTAGTATTTTTGGAATGCTATTAGTGTCTTCTACCTTGAAGACTGATACAAAGTATTTGTTCAACTCCCCAACTATTTCCTGGTTCTCCATTATCCAATCCTCTATCCAAGCCAATATGTTAATCTCTGCACCATCAGCTCTTTTGCATTGTAATATTTGATATGGCACCTTGTCAAATGTCTTCTGGAAATTTAAGTACTGCACAAAGGAAGATGTTGTGGTTGTTGGAAATCAATCATCTCAGTTGCAGAACATCACTGCAGGGGTTCCTCAGGATAGTGCCCGAGGCTCAACCATCTTCAGCTGCTTCATCAATGACCTTCCTTCCATCATAAGGTCAGAAGCGGAGATGTTTGCTGATGATTGCAAAATGTTCAGCACCATTTGCAACTCCTCAGATACTGAAGCAATCTGTGTCCATATGCAGCAAGACCTGGACAATATCCAGGTTTGGGCTGACAAGTGGCAAGTAACATTTGCGCCACACAAGTGCCAGGCAATGACCATCTCCAACAACATAGAATCTAACCATTGCGCCTTGATATTCAATGGCATAACCATCGCTGAATCCCCCACTATCAACATCCTGGGGGTTACCATTGACCAGAAACTGAACTGGACTAGCCATATAAATACTATGGTTACAAGAGCAGGTCAGAGGCCAGGAATCCTGTGGCAGGTAACTCACCACCCGACTCCCCAAAGCCTATCCACCATCTGCAAGGCACAAGTCAGGAGTGTGATGGAATATGCTTCACTTGCCTGGATGAGTACAGCTCCCACAACACTGAACGAGCTTGACACTGTCCAAGACAAAGCAGCCCGCTTGATTGGCAGCCCATCCACAAACATTCACTCCCTCCACCATCAACGCATGTTGGCTGCAGTGTATACCATCTACAAGATGTACTGCAGATACTCACTAAGGCTCATTAGGCAGCACCTTCCAAACCCACGACCACTACCATCTAGAAGGACAAGAGCAGCAGACACATGGGAACACCACCATCTGGAAGTTTCCCTCCAAGTTACTCACCATCCTGACTTGGAAATATATCACCGTTCCTTCACTGTTGTTGGGTCAAAATCTGGAACTCCCTCTTTAACAGCACTGTGGGTGTGCTTACACCACATGGACTGCAGCGGTTCAAGAAGGCAGCTCACCACCCGCTTCTCAAAGGCAATTAGGGATGGGCAATAAGTGCTGGCCCAGCCAGCGAAGCCCACATCCCATGAAAGAATAAAAAATAGTCCACCAATTCCCCTTTATCGACGCAGCTTGTTACTTCTTCAAAGAACGTCAATAAATTAGTCAAACATGGTTTCCCTTTCACAAAGCCCCATTAACTCTGTTTACTTGCAATGAGATTTTCTAGATGCCCTACGATAACCTCCTTAACAATATGTTCCAGCATTTCCCCTATGACAGATATTAGTCTAACTGTCACCCTCCTTTCTTGAATAAAGGAGTCACATTCCCTATTTTCCAGTCTGATGGGACCTTTCCAGAATTTAGGGAATTTTGGAAAATTCAAACCACTATCTCAGCAGCTCCATCAGGACTAGGGACTTGTCAGCTAATAATTTTCTCAGTCCCTTTTTCCTGGTGGTTGTCATTATTTTAAGCTCCACCCTCCCTTTCACCTCCCAATTCACAATTATTTCTGGGATATTATTTGTATCCTCTACATTGAAGACAGCTGCAAAATATCTGTTCAATTCATCCACCATTTCCTAATTTTCCATTATTAATTCCTCAGACTCGCTCTCTATAGGACCAATACTCACTTTACCTACTCCCTTTTTAAATATCCATAGAAACTCCTGCCATCTGTTTTTATACTTCTAGCTAGCTTTCTCTAATACTCTAATTTCTCCCTCCTATTAATCTTTTAGTCGTTCTTTGCTGTTCTTTGTACTCTATTCAATCTTCTGACCTGCCACTCATCTTTGCAAAATTATATGCTTTTTCTTTCAATTTGATATGATCTTTAACTTGTTTGGTTAGGCACAGATGGTGCAGTCTTCCCATAGGGTCGTTCTTTCTCACTGGAATAAATGGGCAGGCTGTGACTAGTGGGGTACCACAAAGATCAATGCTGAGGCCCCTGCTCTTCACAATCTATATCAATGATTTAGATGTGGGAACCAAATGTAATATTTCCAAGTTCGATGACACAAAACTAGGTGGAAATGCAAGTTGTGAGGAAGATGGAAAGAGGCTTAAGGGGATTTAGACAGACTAAGTGAACGGGCAAAAACATAGCAAATGGAATATAACACAGAAAAATGTGAAGTTATTTACTTTGGTAAGAAAATCAGAAATACAGAGTACTTTTTAAATGCTGAGATATTAAGAAGTGTTGATGTCCAACGTGTTGATGGGTGTCCTTAATCATAAGTCACTGAAAGCTAGCAAGCAGGTGCAGCAAGCAATTGGGAAGGCAAACGGTGAGATCTCACCTGAAAGATAGTGTACAGCTTTGGTTTCCTTACCTATGCTCATATACTTGTCATAGAGGGAGTGCAACCAGGGTTCATCAGACTAATCCTTGGGATGGTGTGATTGCCTTATGAGGAGACATTGAGGAAACTGTGCCTATATTCTCTAGCGTTTAGAAGAATGAAAGGTGATCTCATTGAAGCATGTAAAATTCTTTCAGGGCCCAACAGGGCTGATGCAGGAAGGATGTTTCCCTTGACTAGGGTGTCTAGAACCAGGGGACATAGTCTCAGAATAAGAGGTAGGCCATTTAGGATGAGGAGGAATTTCTTCATTCAGAAGGTGGTGAATCTTTGGAATTCTCTACCCCAGGGGGCTGTGAAGGCTCAGTCATTGAGTATGTTCAAGACAGAGATCGATAGATTTCTACATATCGAGGATATCAAGGGATATCTTGTGCAGGAAAATGGCATTGAGGTAGATAAGCCATGACCCAATCGAATGGCGAAGCAGGCTCAAGGACCTGCTCCTATTTCCTACGTTCCTCTGATTATCTTATATTGATGGCCCCTTCTTTGACTGTCCCAAAAGTTTTTCTCTATGTCAACTGCATCAAACCTTTTCATAATCTTAAAGACTTCTATCAAGTTATTGCCTCACCTATCTCTTGTACAGTCACAATCTGATCATTCTTTCCTGATAGTATCACAGAATTGTTACAACCCAGAGGCGGCCATTTGGCCCATTGTGTCTCCACTGGCTCTCTGAATGAGCAATTCACTTAGTGCCATTCTCCTGCCTTCTCCACTTAACGCTGCACATTCTTCCTTTTCAGATAACATTCTAATTCCCTTTTGAATGCTTCTTTCGAACCTGCCTCCACCACACTCTAAGGCAGTGCTTCCTTTCAACTCTGATATTATTGCTGTGAATCATTTTTGCACCTTCTCAAGTGCATCTATATCTTTGTTTATAATATGGAAAGCAGTGTGATATAATTAAGGTTTTCTACAAATTTAACATAACTTGTCTGCTTTTCAACTGTATTCCTTTGCTTTTTAAAAACAATATTTTTACTAAACCGTGCCAGTATTATTAGCATTTACCTACCTATGCTCCCAGATTCTTGCTGCTCCTCTAACCCACTGACATTCAAGATTTCCCAGGGCATTTTTGGCTTCCTTATTCTTCCTACCAAAAGGTACACCTCACAATTATCTGTATTGCAATTCATTAGCCAATTGCATGTTCATTCTGCATGTCTTTTGATGTTTCCTCGTATTTTGCTGCAGCCCCCCCCCCACCCCCCCACCCAGCGTGTTTTTTTATTCATCCACGGGATGTGGGCTTCGCTGGCTGGGTCAGCATTTATTGCCCATCCCTAATTGCCCTACAGAATCCCTAATTGCCTTCTTGAACCGGTGCAGTCCATGTGATGTAGGTACAACCACAGTGCTATTAGGGAAGGAGTTCCAGGATTTTGACCCAGTGACAGTGAAGGAACAATGATATATTTCCAAGCCAGGATGGTGTGTGGCTTGGAGCGGAAATTCCAGGTGGTGGTGTTCCTATGTATCTGCTGCTCTTGTCCTTCTATATGGTAGTGGTCGAGGGTTTATAAGGTGCTGTCTAAGGAGACTTGGTGAATTCCTGCAGTGCATCTTGTAGATGGTACATACTGCTGCTACTGTGCGTCGGTGGTGGAGGGAGTGAATGTTTGTGGGTGGGGCACCAACCAAGCGGACTGCTTTGTCCTGGATGGTATCCAGCTTCATCAGTGGGAGCTGCACTCATCCAGACAAGTGAGGAGTATTCAATCACATTCCTGACTTGTGCCGTGTAGATGGTGGACAGGCTTTGGGGAGTCAGGAGGTGAGTTAATCACCACAGGATTCCTAGCCTCTGACCTGCTCTTGTAGCCACAGTATTTATATGGCTAGTCCAGTTCAGTTTCTGGTCAATGGTAATCCCCAGGATGTTGAGAGTGGGTGATTCAGTGATGGTAATGCCAGTGAACATCAAGGGGTGATGCTGGATTCTCTCTTGTTGGAGATGGTCATTGCCTGACACTTGTGTGACGCAAATGTTACTTGCCACTTGTCAGCCCAAGCCTGGATATTGTCCAGGTCTTACTGCATTTGGACATGGACTGCTTCAGTATCCGAGGAGTTGTGAATGGTGCTGAACATTGTGCAATCATCAGCGAACATCCCCACTTCTGACCTTATGATGGAAGGAAGGTCATTGATGAAGCAGCTGAAGGTGGCTGGGGTGAGGACACTACCCTGAGGAACTCCTGCAGTGATGTCCTGGAGCTGAGATGACCGACCTCCAACAACCACAACCATCTTCCTTTGTGCTAGGTATGACTCAAACCAGTGAAGAGTTTTCCCCCAATTCCCATTGACTCCAGTTTTGCTAGGGCTCCTTGATGCCACACTCGGTCAAATGCTGCCTTGATATCAAGGGCAGTCACTCTCACCTCACCTCGGGAGTTCAGCTCTTTTGTCCATGTTTGAACCAAGGCTGTAATGAGGTCAGGAGCTGAGTGGTCTTGGCGGAACCCAAGCTGGGCATCAGTAAGCAAGTGCCGTTTGATAGCACTGTTGATGACCCCTTCCATTACGTTACTGATGATCAAGAGTGGACTGATGGGGCGGTAATTGGCAGGTTGGATTTGTCCTGCTTTTTGTGTACAGGACACAGCTGGGCAATTTTCCACATAGCCAGGTAGATGCCAGTGTTGTAGCTGTACTGGAACAGCTTAGCTAGGGGTGTGGCAAGTTCTGGAGCACAAGTCTTCAGTGCTATTGCCAGAATATTGTCAGGGCCCATAGCCTTTGCAGTATCCAGTGCCTTCAGCCGTTTCTTGATATAACGTAGAGTGAATCAAATTGGCTGAAGACTGGCATCTGTGATGCTGGGGACCTCTGGAGGACAACGAGATGGATCATCCACTCGGTACTTCTGGCTGAAGATTGTTGCAAATGCTTCAGCTTTACCTTTTGCACTGTCCTGGGCTCCTGCATCATTGAGGATGGGGATATTTGTGGAGCCTCCTCCTCCAGTGTGTTGTTTAATTGCCCACCACCATTCAGGACTGCAGAGCTTAGATCTGATCCGTTGGTTGTGGGATCGCTTAGCTCTGTCTATTACTTGCTGCTTATGCTGTTTGGCAAACAAGTAGTCCTGTGTTGTAGCTTCACCAGGTTGACACCTCATTTTTAGATATGCCTGATGCTGCTCCTGACATGCCCTCCTGCACACTTCATTGAACCAGGGTTGATCCTCTGGCTTGATGGTAATGGTAGAGTCGGGAATATGCTGGGCCATGAGGTTACAGATTGTGTTTGAGTACCATTCTGCTGCTGCTGATGGCCCACAGCACCTCATGGACGTCCAGTCTGGAGTTGCTAGATCTGTTTGAAATGTATCCCATTTGGCACGGTGGTAGTGCCACACAACACGATGGAGGGGATCCTCAATGAGAAGTCAGCACTTTGTCTCCACAATGACTGTGTTGTGGTCACTCCTACTGATACTGTCATGAACAGATGTATCTGCAGCAGGCAGATTGGGGATGAGATCAAGTATGTTTTTCCCTCACCACCTGCCAGAGACCCAGTCTAGTCATTTAGGACTCGACCACCTCGGTAAGTGGTGGTGCTAACAAGCCACTCTTGGTGATGGACATTGAAGTTCCCCCAGCCAGAGAACATTCTGCGCCCTTGCCACCCTCAGTGCTTCCTCCAAGTGATGTTCAACATGGAGGAACACTGATTCATCAGCTGAGGGAGGGCGATAGGGGTAATTAGCAGGAGGTTTCCTTGCCCATGTTTGACTTGATGCCATGAGACTTCATGGGTCCAGAGTCGATGTTGAGGACTCCCAGGTCAACTCCTTCCTGACTGTATACCACTGTGCAGCCACATCTGCTGGGTCTGTCCTGCTGTTGGGACAGGACATACCCAGACATGATGATGGTGGTGTCGGGGACACTATCTGTAAGGTATGAATCCATGAGGATGACTATGTCAGGCTGTTGCTCGACTAGTCTGTGAGATAGCTCTCCCAATTTTGGCACTCCAGATGTTAGTAAGGAGGACTTTGCAGGGTCGACAGGGCTGAGTTTGCCTTTGTCTTTTCCGGTGCCTAGGTCAGTGCTAGGTGGTCCATCTGGTTTCATTCCTTTTTCGAGACTTTGTAGCGGTTTTTTACAACTGAGTGGTTTGCTAGGCTATTCCAGAGGGTATTTAAGAGTCAACCACATTGTTGTGGGTCTGGAGTCACATGTAGGCCAGACCAGGTAAGGACGACAGATTTCCTTCCCTAAGGACATTAGTGAACCAGATGGGTTTTTATAACAATCGACAATAGTTTGATGGTCATCATTAGATTTTTAATACCGGATTTTTATTGAATTCAAATTTCACCATCTGTTGTGATTTGAACCCAGGTCCCCAGGGCATTACCCTGGGTCTCTGGATTACCAGAGATCACAATACCAATCGCAATCGCAAATTTGGAAAAATTAGTTAGGCATTGAACTGTGAAGGCATCACGAACACCATCCTGTTCTTTTTAAGTCTGTGGCCTCTTTAGGTTTTTTTTTACAAGGGGTAATTTAAAGCAGCCAACTTGTGCACAGGAACCTTTGGTTTAGAGGGAACATTGATCATAACTGACCCCAATCCTGTCCTCCTCAGGCATTTACAATTACACATTTTATCCAGGCTTTGGTGAGCTTTTACATACGCCCATGGTCAAACTTTCCAGCATGCGTCTCTGTATAGTGATCAGGAGGAAGTACTCTTGCTGATTTTCCAGCAACTGAGATGCATCCCCAGGTGAAACAGTTAATTCAACACAGACTGTTATTCTCTGCTCAGAGTACTATCTCTGTACACAACCTCTAGATGTGAGGTTTGGCTCCCCAAATTTCCCAAGCTTCATCAGAGCTTCTGATTGAAAGGATAAAATGGATTAAATAAAATTACTCTTTGGAATAAGAATTCCAAAATCAGTTAAACTTTACCAAGCAGAGAACAATGCTTCCCACTCAGACCAGGGCTGATACAAAAATTCAATCTGTTTGGGATATCTGCTCCATCCCACAGAATGCAAAGTGGGAGCAGACGCTGTTCATCAACTATTACCTACACCAAATGCTGTGGAAATGGTTGCGGTTACTATTCTTGCACTAATTAAAGCAAATTTTTGTAATTCTGAACATTTGCATTTATTTTTGACACAGAATGTGGATTTACTTGATTATTCGATTCAAATGCAATTATTTAAAAAAAAACTCTGGGGAAGTGGGTCCTGCATTCATTGCCTGTCCTTCATTACCCTGAGAACATGCTGCTGGATCTTATCCTTAGGCTCCTGCAGTTCGTGCCATTCAAGTGTGAAAAGGCCGAATATCAAAATGCCTCAAAGCAAAGATTCCTGTGTGTTTGTGAAACTTTCCAAACATTGCCAGAGCTTGTTAAATGTATAAGGAAATCTTCTACAGCTACCTCAGTTGGATAAAAGGCAAAAATGTGAAAAATGCAGAATTTCCCTGACGATACTTACTGCTGAATGCTTCTGGGTGTTGCTTTGCCAGTTTGTCCTTCAAAATCCTACAAGGGAGAAACAAATGATGGACTCATCAGCCCTGGAAAACAGATTCAGACAAAACCTACGAATTTTAGACATTTGACGGAGATGCAAAATGGGATTAATTTCACTACAGAGAATGAAGCTGCACCCGCCCACCCATGGCGATGCTGCACCCGCCCGCCCACGGCGACGCTGCACCCGCCCACCCACAGCGACGCTGCACCCGCCCACCCACAGCAATGCTGCACCCGCCCGCCCACAGCCATACTACACGTGCCCACTGACATTAAGTTGATTACGACAGGCTCCGTGGTACACATCTTGCAATGTTCTAGCTATGACTGTATTTGTATAATGCACCTGCGCCCTCCAGTGGCACCAAGCAGTATTTCAATACAAAGCTTATAACCAATTCCTCAATAACACATCAATGTTTTGGCAAAAGTGCAAATATTTTCGCTTTCCCCCTCCCATACAATAATTTGTGACAAAATGAATAGTCACTTGGGAAAATGCGGATGAATTAAGGATTGCCAGCATGGATTTGTTTATCCAATTTGTTTGAGTTTTTGATGAGGTAACAGAGAGGGTTGATGAGGGCAATGCCACTGATGTGGTGTACATGGACTTCCTGCAGGCATTTGATAAAGTGCTGCACAACAGATTTGTTAGCAAAGTTGTAACACATGCAATCAAAAATAATAACATGTATAAAAAGTTGGCTGAGTGACAGGAAACTGTGATGAATGTTTTTTGAACTGGGGAAAGGTTTGCAGTGGATTCCCCAGGGGTCGGTGTTAGGGCACTTTCTTTTCCTGATATATATTGATGACCTGGACCTTGCAGGATTTCTAAAATTGTGGATGATATGAAACTTGGAAGCATTATGAACTGTGAGGAGCAGAGTGTAGAACTTCAAAAGGACAGAGAGAGGTTGGTGGAATGGGCAGGCAGGTGGCAGATGAACTTCAATGCAGAGAAATGTGGAGTGAATCATTTTGGTAGGAAGAACATGGAGGACAATATAAAATAAAGAGTACAATTCTAAGGTGGGTGTAGGAGCAAAGGGGCCTGGGTATACATGTGCTTAAACCATTGAAGGTGACTGGGCAGGTTGAGAGAATGGTTAATAAAACAAACAGTATCCTAGGCTTTACTAATAGGTGCATAGAGTGCAAGAGCAGGAGGTTATGTTAAACTGTGTAAAACACTGGTTCAGCCTGAAATGGAGTAGTGTGCCCAGTCCTGGGTGCCACACTTTAGGAGAGATGAGAAAGCATTGGAGAGAATGAAGAAAAGATTCATGAGAATGGTTCCAGGGATGAGGAACTTCAGTTATGTAGATAGATTGTAGAAGTTGGGGCTGTTTTCCTTGGAGAAGAGAAGGTTGAGAGAAAATTTCATAGAGGTATTCAAAATCATCAGGGTTCTGGACAGAAGGTAGGGGAAAACTGTTCCCATTGGTGGAAGGATCGAGAACCAAAGGGCGCAGATTTAAGGGAATTGGCAAAAAGAAGCAATGTTGACATGAGGAAAATCTTTTTCACACAGCGAGAGGTTAGAATCTAGAATGCTGAGAGTGTGGAGGAGGTAGGGTCTATCAGGAAATTAAAGAGGGAATTGGACTATATAAATTAGGAGCAGCAGTAGATCACTCAGCCCCTCGAGCCTGCTCTGCCAGTCAACAAGACCATGGCTGATCTGATTGTAACCTCAACTTCACATTCCCACCTTCCCCTGATAACTTTTCACCCCTTGCTTATCAAGAATCCATCTAGCTCTGCCTTAAAAATATTCAAAGGCTCTGCTTCCACTGCCTTCTTAGGGAGAGAATCCCAAAGACTCTCAACACTCAGAAAAAATTCTTCTCATTGATTATTATCTGAAAAGGAAGAATGTGCAAGGCTATGGGGAGAAGGTGGGGGAGGGGCTCTAGGTGAGTTGCTCCTTTGGAGAGCCAGCACAGACACAATGGGCCAAATGGCCTCCTTGTGTTTTAACAATTCTGTGAAATCATCTCCCCCCACTCCACAAGGCTCCCTGCAGTACAATTTCTCCAGGGGCAGTTGTCCGCTGATAACTCGTCCTTCATGTGTCCTGTAAAGAACCCATTTTTATTTTTCTTGGACTGTGGCTTTAAAATTGGGCTATGGCTTTTAAAACTACCATGGCTACTATTTGAGAGACATGTTCACTGGAATAGGATGAGGAATATCTACAAATGTTGCTATCCTGGAACAAAGCATGCCATAAAATAACAGGATGGTGCCGGAAAGGAGTCCTGGACTAAGGAGAACTGCCTGACGATAGCATTTTAATTGGCTCCTGACCAGGTGACCAGAGTTTTGTGTGGTAAGGGTACAGGCAGTACAGCTCCTAGCCCATAAAGAGGGAAGACCTATAACCTCTCTCTCCTATGTTTGTAAGATTCCAGTAATTCTGCCATAGTAGCTAGCTGGCTATTCCTCACATCTCTGTAAGCTGCTTTCTCTGAAAACCCCTGTCAAGAGGAAAAGGGAAAAAATCATCAGCACAGACATTGAAAAGCAAGTTTTTTCATCCAGTCAACCACAGACTGAAAGTGCTGGGAGACCACCTCACATCATCAACAACAAAGTGATAGGAATTTGGGAGACATCGATCAAAATCAACTCATCTAATCCTGTACTCTGGATTGGTGCTACTGAACTGTTTTATCTCACCCTTAAAATCCATGTTTTGTGCATCTTGTGTGTGTTTGTGTATGGGGGTTTAAGAAGGGGTAGAGTTTAAGTTATAGAATTAGAAGTTAGCAGTTAACATTTCTTTCTTTTGCCATTGGTTAACAACAGTTTGTTCAAAAAAGTTATTTACTTATTAAGTTTACAAAGCTGGTGCTCGTATTCAGTTATCCTAAATTAAACAGTTAGGTAGAATTGGGGCAATCTGATGGTTGGGTCAAGCTTTCGTTACGGCTCGGGGAGCAGTGGGCCTGGATATTACAGTGCACTATCCCCAGTGAGTCGTGAGAGTCCGCAATGACTACAACTGCTGGCAGTGTGTTCAACGACTGGGAGACCGGAGAAGTCACAGCCACATCCTGTCTTCAACAATGTTTTTTTTAAAAAAATTCATTCATGGGATGTGGGCTTCGCTGGCTGGGTCAGCATTTATTGCCCATCCCTAGTTATCCTTGAGAAGGGGGTGGTGAGCTGCCTTCTTCAACCGCTGCAGTCCATGTGGTGTAGGTACACCCACAGTGCTATTAGGAAGGGAGTTCCAGGATTTTGGCCCATTGACAGTGAAGGAACGACGATATATTTCCAAGTCAGGATGGTGAGTGGCTTGGAGGGGAATTTCCAGGTGGTGGTGTTCCTATGTATCTGCTGCCCTTGTCCTTCTAGATGGTAGTGGCCGAGGGTTTGTAAGGTGCTGTCTAAGGAGCCGTGGTGAATCCCTGCAGTGTATCTTGTAGATGGTACACACTGCTGCTAATGTGCGTCAGTGTTGGTGGGAGTGAATGTTTGTGGAATTGGTGTCTATCAAACAGGCTGCTTTGTCCTGGACAGTGTCAATCTTCTCAAGTGTTGTGGAAGTTGCACTCATCCAGGCAAGTGGGGAGTATCCATCACACTTCTCACTTGTGCCTTGCAGATGGTGGACAGGCTTTGGGGAGTCAGAAGGTAAGTTGCTCTCTGCAGGATTCCTGGGCTCTGACCTGCTCTTGTAGCCACAGTATTTATATGGCTTGTCGAGTTCAGTTTCTAGTCAATGGTAATCCCCAGGATGTTGAGAGTGGGCTATTCAGTGATGGTAATGCCATTGAACATGAAGGGATGATGCTGGATTCTCTCTTGTTGGAGATGGTCATTGCCTGACACTTGTGTGATGCAAATGTTAATTGTCACTTCTCAGCCCAAGCCTGGATATTGTCCAGGTCTTGCTGCATTTGGATGTGGACTGCTTCAGTATCTGAGGAGTCACAAATGGTTCTGAACATTGTGCAATCTTCAGCGAACTTCCCCACTTCTGACCTTATGATGGAAGGAAAGTCATTGATGAAGCAGCTGAAGATGGTTGGGCCGAGGATACTACCCTGAAGAACTCCTGCAGTGATGCCCTGGAGCCGAGATGATTGACCTCCAACAACCACAACCATCTTCCTCTGTGCTAGGTATGACTCCAACCAGCGGAGAGTTTTCCCCGATTTCCATTGACTCCAGTTTTGCTAAGGCTCCTTGATGCCACACTCGGTCAAATGCGACCCTGATGTCAAACACAGTCACCCTCACCTCACCTTGGGAGTTCAGCTCTTAGGTCCGTGTTTGAACCAAGGTTGTAATGAGGTCAGGAGCTGCGTGGCCCCATCAGTACCCAAGGTGGGCATCAATTTGAGTACAATACTGCTGTTGCTGATGGCTCACAGCACCTCATGGATGCCCAGTCTTGGGTTGCTAGATCTGTTCGAAATCTATCCTATTCAGCACAGTTATGTGCCACACAACACGATGGAGGGTATCCTCAATGTGAAGGCAGGACTTTGTCTCCACAAGGACTGTGCAGTGGCCACTCCTGCCAATACTATTTTGGACAGATGCATCTGCAGCAGGCAGGTTGGTGAGGATGAGGTCAAGTATGTTTTTCCCTCGTTAGTTCTCTCATCACCTGCCGCAGACCCAGTCTAGCAGCTATGTCCTTTAGGACTCGGCCACCTTGGTCAGCAGTGGTGCTACCAAGCCACTCTTGGAGATGGACACTGAAGTCCCCCACCCAGAGAACATTCTGCGTCCTTGCCGCCCTTGGTGCTTCCTCTGAGTGGTGTTCAACATGGAGGAACACTGATACATCAGCTGAGGGAGGGTGGTATGTGGTAATCAGAAGGAGGTTTCTTTGCCCATGTTTGACTTGGTGCCATGAGACTTCTTGAGGTCCGGAGTCGATGTTGAGGACTCCCAGGGCAACTCCCTCCCAACTGTATATCACTGTGCCGCCACCTCTGCTGGGCCTGTCCTGCTGGTGGGACATACCCAGGGATGGTGATGGTGATGTCTGGGACATTACCTGGAAGACATGATTCCGTGAGTATGACTATGTCAGGCTGTTGCTTGACTAGTCTGTGAGACAGCTCTCCCAATTTCGGCACTAGCCCCCAGACGTTAGTAAGGAGGACTTTGCAGGGTCGACAGAGCCGAGATGGCCATTGTCGTTTCCGGTGCCTAGGTCGATGCCGGGTGGTCCGTCCGGTTTCATTCCTTTTTCGTGACTTTTGTAGCAGTTTGATAAAACTGAGTAGCTTGCTGGGCCATTTCAGAGGGCAGTTAAGAGTCAACCACATTGCTATGGGTCTGGAGTCACACGTAGGCCAGACCAGGTAAGGATGACCGATTTCCGTCCCTAAAGCTTTGTGGGTAGAGCTTAAGAATAAAAAAGGGGCAGCCACATTGTTAGGCGTTTATTATAGACCCCCACATAGTCAGCGGGAAATTGAGGAGCAAATATGTGCACAATTTGTGCAGGTGTGTAAAAATAATAATAGGGTAATTATATTAGGTGATTTCAACTTTCCCAACATTAATTGGGATAGACATAGTCTTAAGGGCTTGGATGGAGTGGATTTCTTGAAATGTGTACAGGAGAACTTTTTAGGTCAATAAGTAAGGGGTCCAACAAGGGATGGTGCAGCGCTGGACCTAATTCTAGGGAATGAAGCCGGACAGGTGGCTGAGGTGGTGGGGGAGCATTTTAGCGATAACAACCACAATATGGTACAGTTTAAATTTGTTATGGACAAAGAAATAGGCAAGTTACAAAAATTGTTTTGGATTGGGGGAGAGTGGATTTTAGTAAAATAAGCCAGGATCTGGCCAAGGTAGACTGGGAACAGCTACTTGTGGGGAAATCTACAGAGGAGCAGTGGGGGTTGTTCAAAAATGAAATGGGGAGGGTACAGGCTCAACATGTTCCCTCCAGGGTGATAGGAAGGAGTAACAAGCCCAGAGAACCATGGATGACCAAAGATATTCAGGTTACGGTGAGAAGGAAAAGAGAGGCTTTTAGCAGGTACAAGGGGAACAAATCAATGGAGGCATTGGTGGAGTACAGAAAGTGCAGGGTGGAGCTTAAGAAAGCAATTAGGAGAGCAAAGAGGGGATATGGGAAAGCTCTGGCTGGTACAAGTAGGGAAAATCCCAAGATATTCTATAAGTATATCAATGGGAAGAGCATAACCAAGGAAAGAGTAGGGTACATAAGGGACGAAGGGGGCAATCTATAGGTGGAGCCAGAAGACATCGCTAGAGTGTTGAATGAATATTTCACATCCTTCACCCAAGAGAATGAGGATGAAGGTATCGAACTCAGGGAGAGAGACTGCAAGGTTCTTAAGCAAATTGATATAGGGAGTGACATGATATTGGAGGTGCTGGCAGGCTTAAAAATGGACAAATCTCCAGGTCCAGATGATTTGTGTCCCAAGCTGTTGAGGGAGGCAAGGGAGGAGATCGCAGGGGCTCTCGCCCAAATTTTTAATTTCTCTCTAGCCACAGGGGAGGTGCCAGAGGACTGGAGAACAGCTAATGTGGTTCCACTATTTAAGAAGGGTTGTAGAGATAAGCTAGGGAACTACAGGCCAGTGAGTCTCACGTCAGTGATAGGGAAACTATTGGAGAAAGTTCTGAAGGAGAGAATCTATCTCCACTTGGAGAGGCAAGGTTTGATCAGGGATAGTCAGTATGGCTTTGTCAGAGGGAGGTCATGCCTAATAAATTTGATTGAATTTTTTGAGAAGGTGACCAGGTGTGTAGATGAGGGTAGTGCAGCTGATGTAGTTTATATGGATTTCAGCAAAGCTTTTGACAAGGTCCCACATGGGAGACTTATAAAGAAGGCAAATGCACATGGGATACAGGGTAATTTGATAAGGTGGATTCAAAATTGGCTTAGTTGTAGGAGGCAGGGGTGATGACAGTGTCCAGTGGCGTACCACAAGGATATGTGCTGGGTTCCCTATTATTTGTCATTTATATAAACGACATAGATGACTATGTGGGGGTAGGATTAGTAAGTTTGCGGATGACACAAAGATTGGCCGGGTAGTTATCAGTGAGGTTGGGTGTCTTGGGCTACAGGAAGATATAGACGGGATGGTCAAATGGGCAGATAAGTGGCAGATGGAATTTAACCCAAAAAGTGTGAGGTGATACACTTTGGAAGGAATAATTTGATAAGGAAGTATTCAATGAACTGCATGACACTAGGAAGTTCTGAGGAACAAAAGGACCTTGGCGTGTGTGTCCATAGATCCCTAAAGGCAGAGGGGCATGTTAGTGGGGTGGTGAAAAAGGCATATGGGACACTTGCCTTTATCAATCGAGGCATAGATTACAAAAGTAGGGAGGTTATCTTGGAGTTGTATAGAACCTTGGTGAGGCCGCAGCTGGAGTACTGTGTGCAGTTCTGGTCGCCACATTATAGGAAGGATGTGATTGCACTGGAGGGGGTGCAGAGGAGATTCACCAGGATGTTGCCTGAGATGAAACATTTAAGTTATGGAGAGAGGCTGGATAGACTTGTGTTGTTTTTGTTGGAGCAGAGAAGACTGAGGGGCGACCTGATCGAGGTGTACAAGATTATGAGGGGCATGGACCAGGTGAATAGGGAGCAGCTGTTCCCCTTAGTTGAAGGGTCAGTCACAAGGGGGCATAAGTTCAAGGTGAAGGGCAGGAGGTTTAGGGGGGATGTGATGAAAAACTTTTTTACCCAGAGGGTGGTGACGGTCTAGAACGCGCTGCCTGGGAGGGTGGTGGAGGCGGGTTGCCTCACATCCTTTAAAAAGTACCTGGATGAGCACTTGGCATGTCATAACATTCAAGGCTATGGGCCAAGTGCTGGTAAATGGGATTAAGTAGGTAGGTCAGGTGTTTCTCATGTGTCGGTGCAGACTCGATGGGCCAAAGGGCCTCTTCTGCACTGTGTGATTCTGTGTAAAGGGCATTTGTGAACCAGATGGGTTTTTACAACAATCAACAATGGTTTCATGGTCATCATTAGGCTTTTAATTCCAATTTTTTATTGAATTCAAATTCCAGCATCTGCTGTGGCGGGATTCCACCCAGGTCCACAGAGCATTACCCTGGGTCTCTGGATTACTGGTCGAGCGACAATACCGCTACACCATCGCCTCCCCGTTGCAACCTGACTGGAGAGATCTGACTGGAGAGTAGGAGTCACTGAGACCAGGACTAGGAATTTATCACTAGCCCAGGGATAAAGTCAGAACGGTAGGTTTCCTTCTTTGTGGAAAAAAACTTCAAAGTGCAGTATCATACAGCTGAAGGTTTTGCCACTGAGGTTGATGCAGAGAGAGGAGTAGGGAGATCAAGGTTAAAAATGCAGGATTGCGAGCTGGAGGAGGCAGCAGAGATCGAGTAGTGTGGAGGCATGGCGAGGCCTGTAAACAAGGATGAAGATTTTGAAAAAGTCAATATGATCAGGAAGAATAACAGTGAGGATGGCAGGGGAGGAAAGAGAAGGAGGGACAGTGCAGTTCCCCTTCCAATCATTCATAACACCTGTCCATTTGTTAATGTCGTACCTTATTCGCCGAAAGATATTGTCAAGATCCTTTTTCATGTCCACAAGTGCCCTGGTATGGTGCTGGTACCGTTCTGTCATCTGATTTAGCCTCACGCTTGACAGATTGTTGAAGTTCAGTAACATCTCGTTCGTCTTCTCGAAACGGTCCAGCCTGATAGAGGTCAAAGGTCGGTAAATGTTTGCCTGATCTGTGGCAGTGTGACTCTGATGATTTTACTCAGAGATTCAAACATGGTAGCTGACTGCAATAACTTTCAAACACCTCCTCAGGTAGCATCAGTTCTACAACATTGAAACACATACCCACCTACAGGGAAAACATGAGCAGGATATCAAGTAAAATTCAGTGTGTGTGTGGAACCCATAATCCAGTGAGAGTCAATGTGCGTGGAACACGTACCCCAGTGAGAGTCAATGTGCGTGGAACACGTACCCCAGTGAGAGTCAATGTGCGTGGAACACGTACCCCAGTGAGAGTCAATGTGTGTGGAACATGTACCCCAGTGAGAGTCAGTGTGTGGAACACAAACCCCAGTGAGAGTCAGTGTGTGTGGAACCCATAACCCAGTGAGAGTCAATGTATGTGGAACACGTACCCTAGTGAGAGTCAATGTGCGTGGAACACAAACCCCAGTGAGAGTCAATGTGTGTGGAACCCGCTGAGAGTCAGTGTCTGCCAATTGGATTGAAGATGCTTTTTCTTAGAAACCAGATCAGTGACAGTTGTCCGTTAACCCAGGGCCTGGGTCCAAGCATCCGTATACTCACATGTGTCTCTGTGCCTGGACAATGGCATTAACATCTTCACGGTTCACCATGCTCAACATCCTGCTGCAGAACACGCCGGAGGCAGAGGCCTCCATTCTGTACCAGCCTGAAAAACACACAATAAACAATTCCAGAGCGCAGTTCAAACAACATGGAGTACAACCCCAAATTGTTTCCCAGCATTATACACTGCAGACCAGTCACCACCAGTATTGTACCCCAATCTTATACAGTTACAGACCTGTCCCCACCAGTACTGTACCCCAGTGTGATAGTGACAGACCTATACCCACTAGTACTGTACCCCAATGCTACACACTGACAGACCTGTCCCAACCAGTACTGTAAGAACATAAGAAATAGGAGGAGGCCATTCAGCCCCTCAAGCCTGCCTCCCCCATTCAATAAGATCATGGTGGATCTGCCTCAGGCCTCAACTCCTCTTTCATGCCAGCTCCTCACAGCCCTCAACTCCCCGATATTTCAAAAATTTATCTACCTCCTCTTTAAATACTTTCAGTGATCTGGCCTCCACAACTCTCTGAGGTAGAGAATTCCAGACATTCACTACCCTCTGGGAGAAGAAATTCCTTTGCATTTCAGTTTTAAGGACTGTCCCCTTATTCTGTAACTATGTCCCCTAGTTCGAGATTCCCCCACTGGTGGAAACGTCTTCTCAATATCCACCCTGTCAAGCCCCCTCAGAATCTTGTATGTTTCAATAAGATCACCCCTCATTCTTCTAAACTCTAATGAATGAAGGCCTAACCTGTTTAGCCGTTCTTCAACCCCTTCATCCCAGGAATCATCCCAGTGAATCTCTTTAGAACTGCCTCCAATGCCAGTATATCTTTCTTAAATACGGGGGCCAAAACTGCACACAGTACTCCAGGTGCAGCCTTACCAACACCCTGTACAGTTGTAACAAGACTTCCCTATTTTTAAATTCCAACCCCTGAGCAATACAGGCTAAAATTCCATTTGTTTTCTTAATTACTTGCTTCACCTGCATGTTAACTTTTTGTGTTTCATGCACAAGGACAACCAGGTCCCTCTGTGCTGCACTTCTTTGGAGTCTTTCTCCATTTAAATAACAGTCTGCCTTTTGATTTTTCCTGCCAAAGTGCATGACCTCACACTTTCCTACATTAAACTCCATCTGCCAAGTTTCTGCCCACTCACTCAACCTACCTATATCCCCTTGTGGATTCCTTATGTCCTCATCACAACATGCCCTTCCACCTATTTTTGTATGATCAGCAAATTTGGATACATTACACTCTGCCCCTCCTCCAAGTCATTAATATAGATGGTAAATAATTGAGGCACTAGGACTGATCCTTGTGGCACTCCATTAGTTATGTCTTTCCAACCTGAAAATGACCCATTAATCCCAACTCCCTGTCTTCTGTGTGTTAACCAATCCTCAATCCATGCTAATACATTACCCCCAATAATGTGAGCTCCTATCTTGTGCAATAACCTTTTATATGGTACCTTATCGACTGCCTTCTGGACATCCAAATACACTATACATCTACTGGTTCCCCTTTATCAACTCCACATATTATATCCTCAAAGAACTCAAGCAAATTTGTCAAACATGATTTTGCTTTCACAAAACCATCTTGACTCTGTTTGATTGTGTTTAGCTTTTCTGAATGTCCTACTTCTTCCTTAATAACGGGCTCTAGCATTTTCCCAAAGACAGATGTTAGGCTGACTGGCCTGTAGATTTCTGCTTTTTGTCTCCCTCCCTTTTTGAACAGGGGCATCACATTAGCGGTTTTCCAATCTGCTGGGACCCTCCCAGAATCTAGTGAGTTGTGGAATATTTCAACCAATGCCTCCACTATCTCTGCAGCCACTTCCTTTAAAACTCTTGGATGCAGGCTATCAGGCCCTGGCGACTTGTCTGCCTCTAGTTCCATTAGTTTCTCAAATGCTTTGTCCCTCATGATAGAGGCTGTTACAAGATCTTTCCTCCCATTAGCTCCTTGCTTATCTGATATCTTTGGGATGTTTATAGTGTCCTCCACCGTGAAGACTGATGCAAAATATTGATTTAAATTATCTGCCATTTCCCTGGTCCCCGTTACCATTTCTCTGGTCCCCGTTATCAATTCTCTAGTCGCATCCTCCAAGGGTCCCGCGCTCACTTTAGCTACTCTCTTTTTATATACCTGTAGAAACTCTTGCTGTTTTTATATTTCTTGCCAATTTACTTTCATAATCAACTTTCTCTCTCTCTATTAGCTTTTTTGTCATCCCCTGTGGGTTCCTAAAAAATTCGCAATCTTCTGGCCTACCACTAGTTTTTGCTGCTTTGTATGCCTTAGTTTTTGGTTGGATACTTTCCTTGACCACCTTTGTTAAACATGGGTGGCTCATCCTTCTCATCGGGTCCTTCTTTTTGACCGGGATAAATTTTTGCTGAGTGTTATGAAATATCTGCTTAAATGACTGCCACTGCTTATTTACTAACCTTCCCTTAGTCTATTTTCCCAGCCCACTTCTGACAACTCTTTCTTCATACCTCTGTAATTGCCCTTATTTAAGTTGAGGACACTGGCTTCAGACCCAGGTCACCCACCCTTAAACCAAATTTGTAATTCTACCATGTTGAGATCGCTACCCCCTAGAGGATCTTTAACAACGAGAACGCTTATTAATCCCACCTCTTTACATATTACTAGATCAAAAATAGCCGGGTAGGTTCTGCAACGTATTTCTCTAAAAAAACAATCCCTGATGCAGTCTACAAATTCATCTTCCATGTTACCCCTGCCAATCTGATTTGTCCAGTCAATATGCAGATTAAAATCACTCATGATAATCATAGCGCCCTTCTTACAAGCCACCATTATTTCCTGAATTATACTTTGTCCTACAGTGAGGCAAATCTCTAGGGACCTATGGGCGACTCCAACTCGTGACTTCTATGCCTTGTTATTCCTTCGTTCCACCCAAACTGATTCCACATCACGATCTATTGCACCTATATCACTACTCAGCACCACACAGATACCTTCCTTTATTAACAAAGCTACCCCACCTCCTTTTCCTTTTGGCATATTTTTCGAGGGCGTCGAAGACCCTTCAACAATAAGTTCCCAGTCTTGATACCCTGCAATCACATCTTTGTAATAGCTATCAAAACATATTCATTTATTTCTATTTGTGCCATCAACTCATCTATCTTGTGACAAATGCTGCATGCATTCAGATAAAGAGCTTTAAGCTTTGACTTTTTACCATTATTACTCATTTGGGTTCTAATTTCTGCTGCACTATTTTGCTTATATTTTCTGGCCCTTCTTGTCACACTTGGATTATTTTTCACCTCTTCACTACGGGCATCTCTATTCTCACGATTATTTGTGAATTTCTAAACTTCCCTTCAATTGAACCCTTCCCCACTAATTAGTTCAAAGCCCAATTTCCACCACATCAGTGCTAAGTACTGACAGGTCTTTCTCCAGCAGTACTGTAACACATTCCTATACATTGACAGGCTTGTCCCCACTAGCACAGTATCCCACTGTTGTACAGTTACAGACCTGCCCCCACCAGTAATGTACCCCAGAGTTAGACAGTGACAGAGCTGTCCCCACCAATACTGTACCCCTGTGTTATACAATGACAGGCCTGTCCCCATCAGTACTTTACCCCAGAGTTAGACGGTGACAGAGCTGTCCCCACCAGTACTGTACCCCAGTGTTATACGACAGACCTATCCCCACCAGTAATGTACCCCAGTGTTACACAGTGTGCCACTAGTACGATACCCCAAAGTTATTCAGTGACTGACCCATACCCGCCAGAAATGTACCCCAGTATTATACAGTGACACACCAGCCCCCACCAGTACGATACCCCCATGTTCCAGAGTGACAGACCTGTCCCCACCAGTAATGTACCCCAGTGTTACACAGTGGAAGACCTGTCCCCACTAGTACTATACCCCAAAATTATTCAGTGATTGACCTATCCCCAGGAGAACTGTATCCCAGTGTTATACAGTGACACATCTGTCCTCAGCAGTACGGTACCCCCGGGTTCTAGAGTGACAGATCTGACCCCGCGAGTACTATACTGCAGTATTATGCAGTGACAGATATGTCCCCACCAGTACAGCACCCCATTGTTATACAGTGACAGATCTGTCCCCACGAGCACTGTGTCCCAGTGTTATATAGAGACAGAGCCCTGCCCACTAGTATTGTACCCTAATGTTTGAGTGACAGACCGAACTCCACCAGTACTGTACCCAGTGATATGCAGTGACAGATCTGTACCCACCTGTACTGCAACCCAGTATTGTAGTGACAGACCAATACCCACCAGTCCTGTACCGAAGTGTTATTAGGTGACAGATCTGTCCCCACTATTACTGTATCCCAAAGTTATACAATGAGAGACCTGTCCCTAACAGTGCTACACCCCAGAGTTACAGAGACAGGCTTGTCCCCAACAGTATTGTACCCCAGTGTAATACAGTGACAGACCTGACCCCCCTAGTGCAGTACCCCAGTGTTATACAGTGGCAAACCTGTCTCCACCAGTACTGTGCCCCAGTGATATTCAGTGACAGGCCTGTCCCCACCAGTACCGTACCCTAATGTTATACAGTGATAAATCTGTACCCACCAGTACTGTACTCTAGTGTTATACAGTGACAGATCTGTCCCCACCAGTGCTGTGCCCCAGTGTTATACAGTGACGGACCTGTCCACACGAGTAATGTACCCCAGAGTAACACAGTGGAAGACCTGTCCCCACTAGTACTATACCCCAAAGTTATTCAGTGACTGACCTATCCCCATCAGAACTATACTCCAGTGTTATACCGTGACACACCTGTCCCCACCAGTACGGTACCCCCATGTTCTAGAGTGCCAGACCTGTCCCCACCGATACTGTAACGCAGTATTATGCAATGACCGATATCTCCCCACCAGTACTGTTCCCCAGTGTTATACCATGACAGACCTGTCCGCACCAGTACTGTACTCGTGTTATACAGTGACAGACCTGTCCCCACCAGTACTGTACCCCAGTGTTATACAGTGACAGACCTGTCCCCACCAGTGCTGTGCCCCAGTGTTATACAGTGACAGACCTGTCTCCACCAGTAATGTACTCCAGTATTATACAGTGACTGACCTATCCCCACCTGGACTGTACCCCAAAGTTATTCAGTGACAGACCTATCCCTGCCAGAACTGTACCTCAGTGTTATACAGTGACAGACCTGTTTCCTCCAGAACCGTACCCCAGTGCTATTGTGACAGACTTGTCCCCACCAGGTCTGTAGCCCAGTGATATTCAGTGAAAGACCTGTACCCACCAGGACTGCAACCCAGTGTTGTAGTGACAGACCCGTGCCCACCAGTAGTGTACCCCAGTGTTATACAGGACAGACCTGTCCCCACCATCACTGTACGCCGATGTTATACAGTGACAGACCTGTCCCCACCAGTAATGTACACCAGAGTTACACAGCGGAAGACCTGTCCCCACTAGTACTATACCCCAAAGTTATTCAGTGCCTGACTATCCCTGCCAGAACTGTACCCCAGTGTTATACAGTGACAGACCTGTTTCCTCCAGAATCATACCTCAGTGCTATAGTGACAGACATGTCCCACCAGTACTGTAGCCCAGTGATATTCAGTGACAGACCCATGCCCACCAGTACTGTACCCCAGTGTTATACAGTGAATGACCTGTCCCCACCAGTACTGTACCCCAGTGTTATACAGTGACAGACCTGTTTCCTCCAGAATCATACCTCAGTGCTATAGTGACAGACATGTCCCCACCAGTACTGTAGCCCACTGATATTCAGTGACAGACCCATGCCCCCCAGTACTGTACCCCAGTGTTATACAGTGACAGACCTGTCCCCACCAGTACTGTACCCCAGTGCTATACAGTGACTGACCGTGCCCCATTACTGTACCCCAATGTTATACAGTGACAGACCTGTCCCCACCAGTAATGGACCCCAGAGTTACACAGCGGAAGACCTGTCCCCACTAGTACTATATCCCAAAGTTATTCAGTGACTGACTATCCCCGTCAGAACTGTACTCCAGTGTTATACAGTGACAGACCTGTTTCCTCCAGAACCATACCCCAGTGCTATAGTGACAGACCTGTCCCCACCAGTACTGTACCCGTGTTATACTGTGACAGACCTGTCCCCACCAGTACTGTACCCCAGTGTTATACAGTGACAGACCTGTCCCCACCAGTACTGTACCCCAGTGTTATACAGTGACAGACCTGTCCCCACCAGTACTGTACCCCAGTGTTATACAGTGACTGACCTATCCCCACCTGCACTGTACCCCAAAGTTATACAGTGGCAGACCTGAAGCCACCAGTACTCTACCGCAGTGTTGGACAGTGGCAGACCTGTCTCCACCGGTACTGTACCCCAGTATTATACAGTGATAGACTTGGACCCAACAGTACTGCAACCCAGTGTTATACAGTGACAGATCTGTCCCCAACAGTACTGTACCCAGAGCAAGACAGTGACAGATCCAACCCCACCAGTAATGTACCCCAGTGTTACCCAGTGACAGACGGGTCCCCACCAGTACTGTATCCCTGTGTTATACAGTGATACACCTGTACCCCAGTGTTAAGTGACAGACCTGTTCCCAACAGTATTGTCCCCCTGTGTTAAACAGTGACAGACCCTTCTCCACCAGTGCTGTCCCCCAGTGTTATACAGATGGAGACCTGTACCCACCAGGGCTATACCCTAGTGGTATACAGTGGCAGACCTGTCCGCACCAGGGCTGTGCCCTAGTGTTACACAGCGACAGACCCGTATCCACTAGTACGGTACCCTAATGATACACCGCAACAGACCTGCACGCACCAGTACTGTACCCCAGTGTTTAACAGTGACAGACCTGCCCCCACTAGTACTATACCCCAAAGTTATTAAGTGACTGATCTATCCCTGCCAGAATTGTACCCCTGTGTTATATAGTAACACACCTGTCCCCACCAGTATGGTACCCCCATGTTCTACAGTGACAGACCTGTCCCCACCAGTATGGTGCCCCTGTGTTCTAGAGTGACAGACCTGTCCCCACCAGTACTGTATCGTAGTATAATGCAGTGACAGATATGACCCCACCAGTACTATACCCAAGTGTTATACAGTGACAGACTTGCCCCCACCAGCACTGTGTCCCAGTGTTATATAGTGACAGAGAAGTGCCCACCAGTATTGTAACCTCGTGTTCGAGTGACAGATGTGAGCCCACCAGTACTGTCCCCCACTGCTATACCGTGACAGACCTGACCCCATCAGTACTGTCCAGTGTTATACAGTGACAGGCTTGACCCCACCAGTACTGTACCCCAGTATTATACAGTGACAGGCTTGACCCCTCCAGTACTGTACCCCAGTGGTATTAAGTAACAGACCTGTACCCACCTGTATTGCAACCCAGTATTGTAGTGTAAGACCAGTGCCCACCAGTACTCTACCCCAGTGTTATAGTGACAGATCTGTCCCCACCATTACTGTACTCGATGTTATATAGTGAGAGACCTGTCCCCAACAGTGCTACAGCCCAGTGTTACACAGTGACAGACCTGTTGCCAACAGTACTGGACCCCAGTGATATTCAGTGACAGGTCTGACCCACCAGTACCGTACCCCAGTGTTATACAGTGACAGACCCGTCCCCACTTGTACTGTACCCTAATGTTACACAGCAACAGACCTGTACCCACCACTACTGTACCCCAGTGTTATACAATGACATACTAGCACACACCAGTACCGTATCCCCTTGTTATACAGTGACAGACCTGACCCCACCCTTACTGTACCCCAGTGTTAAACAGTGACAGACCTGACCCCAGTCTTACTGTACCCCAGTATTCTAGTGACAGACTGGACCCCACCAGTGCTGTACCCCAGTGTTATACAATGATATACTAGTACACACCAGTACCGTATCCCCTTGTTATACAGTGGCAGGTCTGTCCCCACAAGTACTTTATCCGAATGTTATACAGTGACAGACCTGACCCCACCCTTACTGTACCCCAGTGTTAAACAGTGACAGACCTGACCCCAGTCTTACTGTACCCCAGTATTCTAGTGACAGACTGGACCCCACCAGTGCTGTACCCCAGTGTTATACAGTGATAGAACTGACCCCACGAGTACTGTACCCTGTGTTATACAGTGGCAGGTCTGTCCACACCAGTACTGTAGCCCAGCGTAATACAGTGACAGGCCTGAACCCATTCTTACTGAACCCCAGTGTTATACAGTGACATACCTGTCTCCTCCAGTACCGTACCCCAGTGATATTCAGTGACAGACCTGTACCCACCAGGACTGCAACCCAGTGTTATCCTGTGATGGATCTGTCCCCACCATTACTGTACCCCGATGTTAAACAATGAGAGACCTGTCCCCACCAATGCTACGCCCCAGAGTTACACAGAGACAGGCTTGTCCCAACCACTTGTGTAACCCAGTGTTATACAGTGACAGACCTGACCCCACCAGTACTGTAATCGAGTGTTATAGTGACAGACCTGTCCCCACCAGTACTGTACCCCATTGTTATACAGTGATGGACCCGTCCCCACCATTACTGTACCCTGGTGTTATACAGCGAGAGACCAGTCCCCACCAATGCTACACCCCAGAGTTACACAGAGACAGTCTTGTTCCCACCAGTAGGGTACCCCGCTGTTACAGTAACAGACCTGTCCCACCCAGTACTGTACCCCAGTGATATTCAGTGACCGATATGTCTCCACCAGTACCGTACCCCTGTGTTGTTCAGTGACAGACCCCTCCACACCTGTACTGCACCCCAGTGTTATAAAGTGATACACCTGTTCCCAACAGTGTTGTCCCCCAGTGTTATACAGTGACAGACCCGTCTCTACCAGTACTGTGTCCCAGTGTTATACAGATGGAGACCTGTACCCACCAGTGCTGTATCCTTGTGTTATACAGTGGTAGACCTGTCCGCACCACTGCTGTGCCCAAGTGTTATACAGTGACAGACCTGTACCCACTATTACAGTACCCTAATGTTACACAGCAACAAACCTGTACCCACCAGTACTGTACCCCAGTGTTATACAGTGACAGACCTATACCCACCAGTACGATACCCCAAGGTTATTCAGTGATTGACCTCTCACCACCAGAATTGTTCCCCAGTGTTTCACAGTGACAAACCTGCCCCCACCAGTACTGAACCCGAGTGTTATACAGTGACGGACTTGTCCCCATCAGTACAGTACCCCAATGTTATTCAGTGACGGATCTGTCACCACCAGCACTGTGTCCCAGTGTTAAATAGTGACAGAGCCGTGCCCACCAGTATTGTACCCTAATGTTCAAGTGACAGACCTGACCCCATCAGTATTGTTCCCCAGTGTCATACCGTGACAGACCTGACCCCACCAGTACTGTACCCCAGTGTTATAGTGACTAATCTGTCCCCACCATTACTGTATCCCGATGCTATACAGTGCTACACCCAAGAGTTACACAGAGACAAGCTAGTACACAACTGTTGTGTACCCCAGTGTTATACAGTGATGGATCTGTCCCCACCAGTACTGTCCCCGGTGATATTCAATAACCGGCCTGTACCCAACAGTACTGCAAAACCCAGTGTTGCACAGAGACAGACCCATCCCCACCAGTAGTGTAGCCCGTTGTTATACAGTGACCGATCTGTCCCCACCATTACTGTACCCCAATGTTATACAGTGAGAGACCTGTCCCCACCAGTGCTACAGCCCAGTGTTACACAGTGACAGGCCTGTCCCCACCAGTGCTGTACCCCAGTGTTATACAGTGACAGACCCGTCCCCACTAGTACTGTACCCTAATGTTACACAGCAACAGACCTGTACCCACCAGTACTGTAGCCCCTTGATATACAGTGGCAGGTCTGTCCCCACCAGTACTGTACCCTAGTGTTATACAGTGACAGGCCTGACACCACCCTTACTGTACCCCAGTGTTAAACAGTGACAGGCTTGACCCCACCAGTGCTGTACCCCAGTGTTATACAGTGACAGACCCGACCCCACCTGTGCTGTAACCCAGGAATATACAGTGGCAGACCTGACCCCACCAGTACTGTAACCGAGCGTTACAGTGACAGACCTGACCCCACCACTTTTGTACCCCAGTGTCGTACAGTGATAGAACTGACCCCACCAGTACTGTACCACAGTATTAAACAGTGACAGACCTGTCTCCACAGGTACTGTGCCACAGTGTTATACAGATGGAGACCTGTACCCACCAGTGCTGTATCCTCGTGTTTTACAGTGGTAGCCCTGTCCGCACTACGCCTGTGCCCAAGTGTTATACAGTGACAGAACTGTCCCCACCAGTACTGTACCCTAGTATTATACAGTGACAGACCTGTCCCCACCAGTGCTGTGCCCCAGTGTTATACAGTGATGGAGCTGTCCCCACCAGTAATGTACACCAGAGTTACACAGTGAAAGACCTGTCCCTACTAGTACCATACCCCAAAGTTATTCAGTGACTGACTATCCCCACCAGAACTGTACCCCAGTGTTATACAGTGACAGACCTGTTTCCTCCAGAATCATACTCCAGTGCGATAGTGACAGACTTGTCCCCACCAGTACTATACCCAAGTGTTATACAGTGACAGACCTGTCCCCACCAGCACTGTACCCCAGTGTTATACAGTGACAGACCTGTCCCCACCGGTACTGTACCCCAGTGATATTCAATGACAGAACTGTATCCACCAGGACTGCAACCCAGTGTTATCCAGTGATGGATCTATCCCCAACATTATTGTACCCCACGAATGCTACGCCCCAGAGTTACACAGAGACAGGCTTGTCCCCACCACTAGTGTACCCCAGTGTTATACAGTGACACACCTGTCTCCCCAGCACTGTACCCTAATATTACACAGCAACAGACCTGACCCCAATAGTACTGTACCCCAGTGTTTCACAGTGACACACCCGTCCCCACCGGTACTGTACCCTAGTGCTACACAGTGACAGATCTGTACCCACCAGTACTGTACGCCAGTGTTATAAAATGATAGACCTGTCCCAACCAGAATTGTACCCTAGTGTTACACAGTGACAGACCTGACCCCACCAGTACTCTACCCCAATGTTATACAGTGGCAGACCTGTCACAACCAGTACTGTACCCATGTTAGACAGTGTCAGACCCGTCCCCACCTGTATTGTACCCCGGTGTTATACAGTGATATGCCTGTACGCACCAGGACTATACCCTAGTGTTATACTGATGGAGACCTGTCCCCACCAATACCCTACCCTAGTGTTACACAGCGACCGACCTGTACCCACCAGTACTGTACCCTAGTGCTACACAGTGAAAGACCTGACTCCACAAGTGCTGTACCCCAGTGTTATACAATGGCAGACAGGTCCCCTAAAGTATTGTACCATAGTGTTACACAGTGACAGACCTGTACCCACCAGTACTGTACCCTAGTGCTACACAGTGACAGACCTGACTCCACAAGTACTGTACCCCTGTGTTATACAGTGGCAGACAGGTCCCCAAAAGTACTGTACCCTAGTGTTACACAGTGACAGAACTGACCCCACCAATAGTCTACCACAGTGTTATACAATGGCAGACCCCTCACAACCAGTGCTGTACCCCAGTGTTATTGTGTCAGACCTGTCCCCATCAGTACTGTAGCCCAGTGATATTCAATGACAGACCTGTACCCACCAGAACTGCACCCCAGTGTTATACAATGTCAGACCTGTCCCCATCAGTACTGTAACCGAGTATTATAGTGACAGAACTGATCCCACCAGTACTGTACATGAGCATTCTACCCTGACAGACTGGACCCCACCAGTATTGTACCCCAGTGTAAAACAGGGACAGACCTGACCCCAGCAGTACTTTACCCCAGTTTTATACAGTGGCAGACCTGTACCAACAAGAAATCTACCCCAGTGTTATACAGTGACAGACCCGTCTCCGCCAGTACTGTACATGAGTGCTATACAGTGACAGATCGGTCCCCACCATTACTGTACGCCTGTGATATACAGTGAGACCTGTTCCCACCTGTGCTACACTGCACAGTTACAGAGAGACAGGCTTGTCCCCACCAGCACTGTACCCCAGTGTTATACAGTGACAGGCCAGTCACCACCAGTAATGTATGCCAGTGTTATACAGTGACGGACCTGACCCGACCAATACTGCCCCACATTGTTATATAGTGACAGGCCAGACCCTAGCAGGACTGTACCCCAGTATTACACAGCGACAAACCTGTCCCCACCAGTGCTGTACCCCAGTATAATACAGTGGCAGACCTGTACCCGCCAGTACTCTACCCCAGTGTTATATAGTGACAGACCCGTCTCCACCAGAAATGTACCCCAGTATTCGACAGTGACAGACCTGTCCCTATCTGTACTTTACCCCAGTGTTATACAGTGATGCTCCAGTACCCACCAGTACTCTACCCCAGTGTTATACATAAGGAGACCTGTCCCCACCAATGCTGTACCCTAGTGTTATACAGCTACATACCTGTCCCACCAGTACTGTGCCCTAATGTTACACAGCAACTGATCTGTACCCCAGTGTTATAGAGACAGACCTGACCCCACCAGAATAATAACCCAAGTGCCATACAGTGACAGACCTGACCCCACCAGTACTGTATCTCAGCGTTATACCGTGACAGGCCTGACCACACTAGTACTATACCCCAGTGTTAGACAGTGGCAGACCTGTCCCCACCAGTACTGTACCCCAGTGTTATACAGTGATGGACCCGTCCCCACCATTACTGTACCCTGGTGTTATACAGTGAGAGACCTATCCCCACCAGTGCCATACCCCAGAGTTACACAAAGGCAGGATTGTCCCCACCAGTAGTCTACCCCAGTGTTAAAGAGTGACAGATATTTGCCCACCAGTACTCTATCATAGAGTTAAACAGTGCCGAACCTATCTCTCCAGTACTTACCCTAATGTTACACAGCGACAGACCTGACCCCAACAGTACGGTATCCCAGTGTTATACAGTGCCATACCTGTACCCACCAGTACTCTACCCCAGTGTTATACAGTGGCCGACCGATCTCCACCAGTACTGTACCCGAGTATTAGACAGTGACAGACCCATCCCCACCAGTACTGTACCTGAGTGCTATACAGTGACAGATCTGTCCCCGCCATTACTGTAAGCCAGTGATATACAGTAAGAGACCTGTCCCCACCAGTGCTACACCGCACAGTTAGAGAGAGACAGGCTTGTCCCCACCAGTACTGTACCCCAGTGTTATACAGTGATGCACCTGTACCCACCAGGACTGTACCCCAGTGATATTCAGTGACAGACCTACCCCCACCAGTACCGAACCCCAGTGTTATACAGTGACAGGCCAGACCCCACCAGTACTGTACCCCAGTTATACGGTGACAGGCCAGTCCCAATCAATACAATATCCTAGTGCCACACAGTGACAGACCTGACTCCACCAGTACTGTACCCTAACATTACACAGCAACGGACCTGTCCCAACCAGTACTGCACCCCAATGTAACACAGTGAGACCTGACTCCACCAGTACTGTACTCCAGTGTTATACAGAGACAGACCCGTCCCCTTCTGTACTGTACCCCAGTGATATTCAGTAACAGTGAGAGTAAGATCCCCAAAAGTACTGTAATCTAGTGTTATACAGTGGAAGATGTGTCCCCATCAGTACTGTACCCTCCTGTTACACAGTGACAGACCTGACTCCACCAGTACTGTACCCGTGTTACACAGAGACAGATCTCACCCCACCAGTTCGGTACCCCAGTGTTATACAATGACAGGCCAGACCCACCACTACTGTACTCCAATGTTATACAGTGACAGACCAGACCCTACCAGTACTTAACCCAGTGTTATACTGTGACAGACATGTCCCCCCCAGTACAGTACCCTCATGTTACACAGCAACAGACCTGCTCAACCAGTACGGTACCCCAGAGTTCCAGTGAGAGATCTGACTCCAGCAGTACTGTACTCCAGTGTTATACAGTAACATCAGATCCCCAAAACTACTGTACCCTAATGTCATACAGTGACAGACCTGTCCCCACCAGTACTGTATCCCAGTGTTATACAGTGATGCACCTGTACCCACCAGTACTGTACCCCAGTGTTATACAGATGGAGACCTGTCCCCACCAGTACTCTACCCTAGTGATACACAGCGACAGACCTGTACCCACCAGTACTGTACGCCAGTGTTATATAGTGATAGATCTGTCTCCACCAGTACTGTACCCGTGTTATACAGTGGCAGACCCGTCTCTACAAGTACTGTACCCCAGTGTTATACAGTGACAAACCTGACCCCACCAGTACGGTACCCGAGTGTTATACAGTGGCAGAACCATCACAACCAGTACTGTACCCCAGTGTTATACAGTGGCAGACCTGTCCCCACCAGTACTGCACCCCAGTGATATTCAGTGACAGACCTGCCCCCACCAGGACTGTACCCCAGTGTTATACAGTAACAGACCTGACCCCAGTGCTGTACCCCAGTGATATTCAGTGACATACCTGTCCCCGCCAGGACTGTACCCCAGTGTTATACAATGACAGACCTGTATCCACCAGTACCGTACCACCTTGTTACACAGTGGCAGGTCTGTCCCCACCAGTGCTGTACTCCAGTGTTATACAGTGTCAAAACTGTACCCACCAGTACCGTACCCCAGTGTTATACAGTGACAGACCTGACTCCAGCAGTACTGTACACCAGTGTGATACAGTGACAGGCCTGACCCCACCCTTACTGTACCCCAATGTTAAACAGTGACAGACACGTCCCCACCAGTACTTTACCCCAGTGATATTCAGTGACAGACCTATACCCACCAGGATCGCAACCCACTGTTGTTGTGACAGACCAGTCACCACCAGTACTGTACCCCATTGTTTATACAGTGACAGACCTGTACCCACCAGTACTCTACCCCAGTGTTATACACTGGCAGACCTGTACACACCAAGACTGTACCCCAGTGTTATACAGTGTCAGACCTGTCCCCATCAGTACTGTACCCCAGTGATATTCAGTGACAGAACTGATCCCACCAGTACTGTACATGAGCTTCTACCCTGACAGACCTGACCCCACCAGTATTGTACCCCTGTGTAAAACAGTGACAGACCTGACCCCGGCAGTACTTTACCCCACTAGGAATGTGCCCCAGTGTTATGCAGTGACAGACCTGTCTCCTCCAGTACTGTATCCCAGTGCTATACAGTGACAGACCAGTCCCCATCAGTACTGTACCCCAGTGCTATAGTGACAGACCTGACCCCAGTCTTACAGTACCCCAGTATTCTAGTAACAGACTGGACCCCACCAGTACTGTACCGCAGTATAATAAAGTGACAGACCTGACCCTACCAGTACTGTACACCAGTGTTATATAGTGACAGGCCTGACCCCACTCTTACTGTACCCCAATGTTAAACAGTGACAGGCATGTCCCCACCAGTACTGTACCCCAGTAATATTCAATGACAGATCTGTACCCACTAGAATTGCAACCCAATGTTGTCGTGACAGACCAGTCACCACCACCACTGTACCCCAGTGTTTATACAGTGACAGACCTGTACCCACCAGTACTGTACCCCAGTATTACACAGTGACAGACCTGTACCCACCAGTACTGTTCCCCAGTATTATTCTGTGAAAGACCTGATACCACCAGTACTGTACCCCCGTGCAAATCAGTGGCTGGTCTGTCTGCACCAGTACCGTACCCCAGCGTAATACAGTGACAGGCCTGACCACATCCTTACGGTACCCCAGTGTTATACAGTGACAGACCTGTCTCCTCCAGTACCGAACCCCAGTGATATTCAGTGACAGACCTGTACCCACCAGGACTGCAACCCAGTGTTATCCAGTGAGAGACCTGTCCCCACCGGTACAGTACCCCTGTGTAATACAGTGACAGACCAGCCCCCATCTGCACAGTATCCATGTTAAACACTGATAAACCTGTACCCACCAGTACTGTACTCCAGTGTTATACAGATGGAGACCTGTCCCACCAGTACTCTACCCTAGTGTAACACAGCGACAGACTTCTACACATCAGTACTGTACCCCAGTGTAATACAGTGACAGACCAGTCTCACCTGTACTGTACCAATGTTATACAGTGATATACCTGCACCCACCAATACTGTACCCCAGTGATATTCAGTGACAGACCTGCCCCCACCAGGACTATACCCCAGTGTTATACAGTAACAGACCTGACCCGAGTGCTGTACCCCAGTAATATTCAGTGACATACCTGTCCCTACCAGGACTGTGCCCTAGTATTACACAGCAACAGACCTGTGCCCACCAGTGCTGTGCCCCAGTGTTATACAGTGACAAATCTGACACCACCACTACTCTACCCCAGTGTTATACAGTGACAGACCCGTCCCCATCAGTACTGTACCCCAGTGATATTCAGTGACAGAACTGATCCCACCAGTACTGTACATGAGCTTCTACCCTGACAGACCTGACCCCACCAGTATTGTACCCCAGTGTAAAACAGTGACAGACCTGACCCCGGCAGTACTTTACCCCACTAGGAATGTGCCCCAGTGTTATGCAGTGACAGACCTGTCTCCTCCAGTACTGTACCCCAGTGCTATACAGTGACAGACCTGTCCCCACAAGAACTGTATCCCAGTGTTATACAGTGATGCACCTGTACCCACCAGTACTGTACCCCAGTGTTATACAGATGGAGACCTGTCCCCACCAATACTCTACCCTAGTGATACACAGCGACAGACCTGTACCCACCAGTACTGTACGCCAGTGTTATATAGTGATAGATCTGTCTCCACCAGTACTGTACCCGTGTTATACAGTGGCAGACCCGTCTCTACAAGTACTGTACCCCAGTGTTATACAGTGACAAACCTGACCCCACCAGTACGGTACCCGAGTGTTATACAGTGGCAGAACCATCACAACCAGTACTGTACCCCAGTGTTATACAGTGGCAGACCTGTCCCCACCAGTACTGCACCCCAGTGATATTCAGTGACAGACCTGCCCCCACCAGGACTGTACCCCAGTGTTATACAGTAACAGACCTGACCCCAGTGCTGTACCCCAGTGATATTCAGTGACATACCTGTCCCCGCCAGGACTGTACCCCAGTGTTATACAATGACAGACCTGTATCCACCAGTACCGTACCCCCTTGTTACACAGTGGCAGGTCTGTCCCCACCAGTGCTGTACTCCAGTGTTATACAGTGTCAAAACTGTACCCACCAGTACCGTACCCCAGTGTTATACAGTGACAGACCTGACTCCAGCAGTACTGTACACCAGTGTGATACAGTGACAGGCCTGACCCCACCCTTACTGTACCCCAATGTTAAACAGTGACAGCCACGTCCCCACCAGTACTTTACCCCAGTGATATTCAGTGACAGACCTATACCCACCAGGATCGCAACCCACTGTTGTTGTGACAGACCAGTCACCACCAGTACTGTACCCCATTGTTTATACAGTGACAGACCTGTACCCACCAGTACTCTACCCCAGTGTTATACACTGGCAGACCTGTACACACCAAGACTGTACCCCAGTGTTATACAGTGTCAGACCTGTCCCCATCAGTACTGTACCCCAGTGATATTCAGTGACAGAACTGATCCCACCAGTACTGTACATGAGCTTCTACCCTGACAGACCTGACCCCACCAGTATTGTACCGCTGTGTAAAACAGTGACAGACCTGACCCCGGCAGTACTTTACCCCACTAGGAATGTGCCCCAGTGTTATGCAGTGACAGACCTGTCTCCTCCAGTACTGTATCCCAGTGCTATACAGTGATAGACCAGTCCCCATCAGTACCGTACCCCAGTGCTATAGTGACAGACCTGACCCCAGTCTTACAGTACCCCAGTATTCTGGTAACAGACTGGACCCCACCAGTACTGTACCGCAGTGTAATAAAGTGACAGACCTGACCCTACCAGTACTGTACACCAGTGTTATATAGTGACAGGCCTGACCCCACTCTTACTGTACCCCAATGTTAAACAGTGACAGACATGTCCCCACCAGTACTGTACCCCAGTAATATTCAACGACAGATCTGTACCCACTAGAATTGCAACCCAATGTTGTCGTGACAGACCAGTCACCACCACCACTGTACCCCAGTGTTTATACAGTGACAGACCTGTACCCACCAGTACTGTACCCCAGTATTACACAGTGACAGACCTGTACCCACCAGTACTGTTCCCCAGTATTATACCGTGAAAGACCTGATACCACCAGTACTGTACCCCCGTGCAAATCAGTGGCTGGTCTGTCTGCACCAGTACCGTACCCCAGCGTAATACAGTGACAGGCCTGACCCCATCCTTACGGTACCCCAGTGTTATACAGTGACAGACCTGTCTCCTCCAGTACCGAACCCCAGTGATATTCAGTGACAGACCTGTACCCACCAGGACTGCAACCCAGTGTTATCCAGTGAGAGATCTGTCCCCACCGGTACAACCCCTGTGTAATACAGTGACAGACCAGCCCCCATCTGCACAGTACCCATGTTAAACACTGATAAACCTGTACCCACCAGTACTGTACTCCAGTGTTATACAGATGGAGACCTGTCCCACCAGTACTCTACCCTAGTGTAACACAGCGACAGACTTCTACACATCAGTACTGTACCCCAGTGTAATACAGTGACAGACCAGTCTCACCTGTACTGTACCAATGTTATACAGTGATATACCTGCACCCACCAGTACTGTACCCCAGTGATATTCAGTGACAGACCTGCCCCCACCAGGACTATACGCCAGTGTTATACAGTAACAGACCTGACCCGAGTGCTGTACCCCAGTAATATTCAGTGACATACCTGTCCCCACCAGGACTGTACCCCAGTGTTATACAGTGGCTGGTCTGTCTGCACCAGTACTGTACCCCAGTGATATTCAGTGACAGACCTGTACCCACCAGGACTCTACCCTAGTATTACACAGCAACAGACCTGTGCCCACCAGTGCTGTACCCCAGTGTTATACAGTGACAAATCTGACACCACCAGTACTCTACCCCAGTGTTATACAGTGACAGACCCGTCCCCACCTGTACTGTATGCCAGTGTAATACAGTGTCAGACCTGTCCCCACCTGTATTGTACTCATGTTATACAGTGATACACCTGTACCTACCAGTACTGTACCCCAGAATTATACTGATGGAGACCTGTCCCCACCAGTACTCGACCCTATTGTCACACAGCAACAGACCTGTACCCACCAGTATTCTATCCCAGTGTTATACAGTGGCAGAACAAAAACAGAATTACCTGGAAAAACTCAGCAGGTCTGGCAGCATCGGCGGAGAAGAAAAGAGTTGACGTTTCGAGTCCTCATGACCCTTCGACAGAACTTGAGTTCGAGTCCAGGAAAGAGCTGAAATATAAGCTGGTTTAAGGTGTGTGTGTGGGGGGCGGAGAGATAGAGAGACAGAGAGGTGGAGGGGGTTGGTGTGGTTGTAGCGACAAACAAGCAGTGATAGAAGCAGATCATCAAAAGATGTCAACAACAATAGTACAATAGAACACATAGGTGTTAAAGTTAAAGTTGGTGATATTATCTAAACGAATGTGCTAATTAAGAATGGATGGTAGGGCACTCAAGGTATAGCTCTAGTGGGTTTTTTTTTATTTTATATCATGGAAATAGGTGGGAAAAGGAAAATCTTTATAATTTATTGGGAAAAAAAAGAAGGGGGAAACAGAAAGGGGGTGGGGATGGGGGAGGGGACTCACGACCTAAAGTTGTTGAATTCAATATTCAGTCCGGAAGGCTGTAAAGTCCCTAGTCGGAAGATGAGGTGTTGTTCCTCCAGTTTGCGTTGGGCTTCACTGGAACAATGCAGCAAGCCAAGGACAGACATGTGGGCAAGAGAGCAGGGTGGAGTGTTAAAATGGCAAGCGACAGGGAGGTTTGGGTCATTCTTGCGGACAGACCGCAGGTGTTCTGCAAAGCGGTCACCCAGTTTACGTTTGGTCTCTCCAATGTAGAGGAGACTGGGTGACCGCTTTGCAGAACACCTGCGGTCTGTCCTCAAGAATGACCCAAACCTCCCTGTCGCTTGCCATTTTAACACTCCACCCTGCTCTCTTGCCCACATGTCTGTCCTTGGCTTGCTGCATTGTTCCAGTGAAGCCCAACGCAAACTGGAGGAACAACACCTCATCTTCCGACTAGGGACTTTACAGCCTTCCGGACTGAATATTGAATTCAACAACTTTAGGTCGTGAGTCCCCTCCCCCATCCCCACCCCCTTTCTGTTTCCCCCTTCTTTTTTTTCCCAATAAATTATAAAGATTTTCCTTTTCCCACCTATTTCCATGATATAAAATAAAAAAAAACCCACTAGAGCTATACCTTGAGTGCCCTACCATCCATTCTTAATTAGCACATTCGTTTAGATAATATCACCAACTTTAACTTTAACACCTATGTGTTCTATTGTACTATTGTTGTTGACATCTTTTGATGATCTGCTTCTATCACTGCTTGTTTGTCGCTACAACCACACCAACCCCCTCCACCTCTCTGTCTCTCTATCTCTCCGCCCCCCACACACACACCTTAAACCAGCTTATATTTCAGCTCTTTCCTGGACTCGAACTCAAGTTCTGTCGAAGGGTCATGAGGACTCGAAACGTCAACTCTTTTCTTCTCCGCCGATGCTGCCAGACCTGCTGAGTTTTTCCAGGTAATTCTGTTTTTGTTTTGGATTTCCAGCATCCGCAGTTTTTTTGTTTTTATACAGTGGCAGACCCATCACAACCAGTACTGTACCCGTGTTAGACAATGTCAGACCTGTCCCCACCTGTACTGTACCCCAGTGTTATACGGTGATACACCTGTACCCACCAAGACTATATGCCAGTGCTATACAGATAGAGACCATTGCCCACCAGTACTCCACCCTAGTGTTACACAGTGACCGACCTGTACCCACCAGTACTGTACCCTAATGCTACACCGTGACAAACCTGACTCCACAATTACTATACCCAGATGTTTTTGTAGTGGCAGACAGGTCCCTGAAAGTACTGTACCCTAGTGTTACACAGTGACAGACCTGGCCCCACCAGTACTCTACACCACTGTTATACAGTGGCAGACCCATCACAACCAGTGCTGTATCCCAGTGTTATACAGTGTCAGACCTGTCCCCATCAGTACTGTACCGCAGTGAAATTCAGTGACAGACCAGTCCCCACCAGGACTATACCCCAGTGTTATACCAGGACAGACCTGACCCCACCAGTACTGCACCCCAGTGATATTCAATGACAGACCTGTCCCCACCAGGACTGTACCCCAGTGTTATACAGTGACAAACTTGAGCCCACCAGTACTCAACACCAGTCTTATACAGTGGCAGACCTGTGCCCACCAGCACTTTACCCCAGTGTTATACAGTGGCAGACCTGTACTCAGCGGTACTCTACCCCAGTATTAGACAGTGACAGACCCGCTCCCATCTCTACCTTACCCCAGTGTTACACAGCAAACAAATCTGTCCCCACCAGTGCTGTACCCCAGTGTCATACAGTGACAAACCTGAGACCACCAGTACTCTACACCAGTCTTATACAGTGGCAGACCTGACCCCACCAGTACTTTACCCCAGTGTTATACAGATGGAGACCTGTCCTCACCAATGCTGTACCCTAGTGTTACACAGCTACAGACCTGCCCCTCCAGTACTGTACCCTAATGTTACACAGCAATGGACCTGCCTCCACCACTGTACCCGTGTTATAGAGACAGTCCTGACCCCACCAGTACTATACCCCAGTGTAAGACAGTGGCAGACCTGACCCCAGTAGTACTGTACCCCAGTGTTAAACAGTGGAAAACCTGTACCCACCAGTATTCTATCCCAGTGTGATACAGTGACAGATCTGACGCCACCAGTATTGTATCCCAGTCTTATACAGTGACAGACCTGTCCCCACCAGTACTGTACCCCAGTGTTATACAGTGACAGACCTGTCCCCACCAGTGCTGTATCTCAGTGTTATACAGTGACAGACCTGTCCCAACCAGTACTGTATCTCAGTGTTATACAGTGACAGACCTGTCCCCAGCAGTACTGTACCCCAATGTTATACAGTGACAGACCTGTCTCCACTAGTACTGTGCCCCAGTGTTATACAGTGACAGACCTGTCCCCACCAGTACTGTACCCCAGTGTTATACAGTGACAGACCGGTCCCCACCAGTGCAGTATCTCAGTGTTATACAGTGACAGATCTGTGCCCACCAGTACTGTATCTCAGTGTTATACAGTGACAGGCCAGTCCCCAGCAGTACTGTCCCCCAGTGTTATATAGTGACAGACCTGTCCAAACTAGTACTGTACCCGTGTTATACAGTGACAGACCTGTCCCCACCAGTACTGTATCTCAGTGTTACACAGTGACAGACCTGTCCCCACCTGTATTGTACCCAGTGTTATACAGTGACAGACCTGTCTCCACCAGTACTGTGCCCCAGTGTATTACAGTGACAGACCTGTCCCCACCAGTACTGTGCCACAGTGTTATACAGTGAAAGACCTGCCCCACCAGTGCTGTATCTCAGTGTTATACAGTGACAGATCGGTCCCCACCAGTGCAGTATCTCAGTGTTATACAGTGACAGATCTGTGCCCACCAGTACTGTACCCCAGTGTTACACAATGACAGACATGTCCCCACCAGTACTGTGCCCAGTGTTATGCAGTGACAGACCTGTCCCCATCAGTACTGTACCCCAGTGTTATACATTGGCAGACCTGTCCCCACCAGTGCTGTATCTCAGTGTTATACAGTGACAGACCTGTCTCCACCAGTACTGCACCCATGTTATAAAGTGACAGACCTGTCACCATCAGTACTGTGCCCAGTGTTACACAGTGACAGACCTGTCCCCACCAGTACTGAATCCCAGAGTTATACAGTGACAGATCTGACCCCACCAGTACTGTACCCCAGTGCTATACAGTGACAGACCTGTCCCCACCAGTGCTGTATCTCAGTGTTATACAGTGACAGACCTGTCCCAATCAGTACTGTACCCAGTGTTATAGAGTGAAAGACCTGTCTCCATCAGTACTGTACCCATGTTATACAATGACAGACCTGTCCCCACCAGTACTGTGCCCAGTGTTATACAGTGACAGAACTGTCCCCACCAGAACTGCATCTCAGTGTTATACAGTGACAGACCTGCCCCAGCAGTACTGTGCCCAAGTGTTACACAGTGACCGACCTTTGCCACCAGTGCTGTACCCCAGTGTTATACAGTGACAAACCTGTCCCCATCAGTACTGTACCCCAGTGTAATAGTGACAGACCCGTCCCCAGCAGTCCTGTACCCCAGTGTTATACAGTGACAGACCTATCCCCACCAGTACTGTATCTCAGTGTTATACAGTGACAGACCTGTCCCCACTAGTACTGATCCCCAGTGTTATACAGTGACCGAGCAGTCTCCACCACTACGGTATCTCAGTGTTATACAGTGACAGACCTGTCCCCACCAGTACTGTTCCCCAGTGTTATAGTGACAGACCTGTCCCCATCAGTACTGTACCCCAGTGTTATAGTGACAGACCTGCCCCCAAAAGTACGGTACCCCAGTGTTATACAGTGACAGACCGGTCCACAGCAGTACTGTAACCCAGTGTTATACAGTGACAGACCTGTCCCCAGCAGTACTCTACCCCAGTGTTATACAGTGACAGACCTGTCCCTACCAGTACTGTACCCCAGTGTTATACAGTGACAGACCTGTCCCCACAAGTGCTGTATCTCAGTGTTATACAGTGAAAGACCTGTCCCCACTAGTACTGTATCTCAGTGTTATACAGTGACAGGCCAGTCCCCAGCAGTACTGTACCCCAGTGTTATACAGTGACCGACCTGTCTCCACCAGTACTGTATCTCAGTGATATACAGTGACAGACCTGTGTCCAGCAGTACTGTACCCCAGTGTTATAGTGACAGACCTGTGCCCACCAGTACAGTATGCCAGTGTTATACAGTGAGAGACCTGTCCCCACCAGTAGTGTATCTCAGTGTAATACAGTGACAGACTGGTCCCAAGCAGTACTGTACCCCAGTGTTATACAGTGACAGACCTGTCCCCACCAGTACTGTTCCCCAGTGTTATAGTGACAGACATGTCCCCATCAGTACTGTACCCCAGTGTTATAGTGAAAGACCTGTCCCCAACAATACTGTACCCCAGTGTTATACAGTGACAGACCGGTCCACAGAAGCACTGTATCCCAGTGTTATACAGTGACAGACCTGTCCGCACTAGTACTGTTCCCCAGTGTTATACAGTGACAGACCTGTCCCTACCAGTACTGTAACCCAGTGTTATACAGTGACAGACCAGTCCCCACCAGTGCTGTAACTTAGTGTTATACAGTGACAGACCTGTCCCCACCAGTACTGTATCTCAGTGTTATACAGTGACAGGCCGGTCCCCAGCAGTACTGTACCCCAGTGTTATACAGTGACAGACCTGTCCCTACCAGTACTGTACCCCAGTGTTATACAGTGACAGACCTGTCCCCACAAGTGCTGTATCTCAGTGTTATACAGTGAAAGACCTGTCCCCACTAGTACTGTATCTCAGTGTTATACAGTGACAGGCCAGTCCCCAGCAGTACTGTACCCCAGTGTTATACAGTGACCGACCTGTCTCCACCAGTACTGTATCTCAGTGATATACAGTGACAGACCTGTGTCCAGCAGTACTGTACCCCAGTGTTATACAGTGACAGACCTGTCCCCATCAGTACTGTAAACCAGTGTTATAGTGACAGACCTGTGCCCAACAGTACAGTATGCCAGTGTTATACAGTGAGAGACCTGTCCCCACCAGTAGTGTATCTCAGTGTAATACAGTGACAGACTGGTCCCAAGCAGTACTGTACCCCAGTGTTATACAGTGACAGACCTGTCCCCACCAGTACTGTTCCCCAGTGTTATAGTGACAGACATGTCCCCATCAGTACTGTACCCCAGTGTTATAGTGAAAGACCTGTCCCCAACAATACTGTACCCCAGTGTTATACAGTGACAGACCGGTCCACAGAAGCACTGTATCCCAGTGTTATACAGTGACAGACCTGTCCGCACTAGTACTGTTCCCCAGTGTTATACAGTGACAGACCTGTCCCTACCAGTACTGTAACCCAGTGTTATACAGTGACAGACCTGTCCCCACCAGTACTGTATCTCAGTGTTATACAGTGACAGGCCGGTCCCCAGCAGTACTGTACCCCAGTGTTATACAGTGACCGACCTGTCCCCACCAGTACTGTATCTCAGTGTGATACAGTGACAGACCTGTGCCCAGCAGTACTGTACCCCAGTGTTATACAGTGACAGACCTGTCCCCATCAGTACTGTACACCAGTGTTATAGTGACAGACCTGTGCCCACCAGTACAATACGCCAGTGTTATACAGTGAGAGACCTGTCCGCACCACTACTGTATCTCAGTGTAATACAGCGACAGACTGGTCCCAAGCAGTACTGTACACCAGTGTTATACAGTGACAGACCTGTCCCCACTAGTACTGTGCCCCAGTGTAATACAGTGACCGACCAATACCGACCAGTACTGTACCCCCAGTGTTATACAGTGAAAGACCTGTCTCCACCAGTACTGTACCCGTGTTTTACAGTGACAGACCTGTCCCCACCAGTACTGTGCCCAGTGTTATACAGTGGCAGACCTGTCCCCACCAGTACTGTACCCCATTGTTATACAGTGACAGATCTGTCCCCACCAGTACTGTACCCCAGTGTTATACAGTGACAGACCTGTCCCCACCACTGCTGTATCTCAGTGTTATACAGTGACAGACCTGTCCCCACTAGTACTGTGCACCAGTGTTATACAGTGACCGATCTGTCCCCACCAGTAATGTATCTCAGTGTTATACAGTGACAGACCAGTCCCCAGCAGTACTGTCCCCCAGTGTTATATAGTGACAGACCTGTCCACACTAGTACTGTACATCAGTGTTATACAGTGACAGACCTGTCCCCACCAGTACTGTATCTCAGTGTTATACAGTGACAGACCTGTCCCCACCTGTATTGTACCCCAGTGTTATACAGTGACAGACCTGTCCCCACCAGTACTGTGCCCCAGTGTATTACAGTGACAGACCTGTCCCCACCAGTACTGTGCCCCAGTGTATTACAGTGACAGACCTGACCCCACGAGTACTGTGCCACAGTGTTATACAGTGAAAGACTTGCCCCACCAGTGCTGTATCTCAGTATTATACAGTGACAGACCGGTCCCCACCAGTGCAGTATCTCAGTGTTATACAGTGACAGATCTGTGCCCACCAGTACTGTATCTCAGTGTTATACAGTGACAGGCCAGTCCCCAGCAGTACTGTCCCCCAGTGTTATATAGTGACAGACCTGTCCAAACTAGTACTGTACCCGTGTTATACAGTGACAGACCTGTCCCCACCAGTACTGTATCTCAGTGTTATACAGTGACAGACCTGTCCCCACCTGTATTGTACCCCAGTGTTATACAGTGACAGACCTGTCCCCACCAGTACTGTGCCCAGTGTTATGCAGTGACAGACCTGTCCCCATCAGTACTGTACCCCAGTGTTATACATTGACAGACCTGTCCCCACCAGTGCTGTATCTCAGTGTTATACAGTGACAGACCTGTCTCCACCAGTACTGCACCCATGTTATAAAGTGACAGACCTGTCACCATCAGTACTGTGCCCAGTGTTACACAGTGACAGACCTGTCCCCACCAGTACTGTGTCCCAGAGTTATACAGTGACAGATCTGTCCCCACCAGTACTGCGCCCCAGGGTTATACAGTGACAGACCTGTCCCCACCAGTACTGTATCCCAGTGTTATACAGTGACAGACCTGTCCCCACCAGTACTGTGCCCGAGTGTTATACAGTGACAGACCTGTCCCCACCAGTGCAGTATCTCAGTGTTATACAGTGACAGACCTGTCCCCACCAGTGCTGTATCGCAGTCTTATACAGTGAAAGACCTGTCTCCACCAGTACTGTACCCGTGTTTTACAGTGACAGACCTGTCCCCACCAGTACTGTGCCCAGTGTTAAACAGTGGCAGACCTGTCCCCACCAGTACTGTACCCCATTGTTATACAGTGACAGATCTATCCCCACCAGTACTGTACCCCAGTGTTATACAGTGACAGACCTGTCCCCACCAGTGCTGTATCTCAGTGTTATACAGTGACAGACCTGTCCCCATCAGTACTGTGCCCAGTGTTATACAGTGAAAGACCTGTCTCCACCAGTACTGTACCCATGTTATACAGTGACAGACCTGTCCACACCAGTACTGTATCTCAGTGTTATACAGTGACAGACCTGTCCCCATCAGTACTGTACCCAGTGTTATACAGTGACCGACCTGTCCCCACCAGTACTGTACCTCAGTGTTATACAGTGACAGACCTGTCCCCAGCAGTACTGTCCCCCAGTGTTATACAGTGACAGACCTGTGCACACTAGTACTGTGCCCCAGTGTTATACAGTGACAGACCTGTCCCCACCAGTGCTGTATCTCAGTGTTATACAGTGACAGACCTGTCCCCACCAGTGCAGTATCTCAGTGTTATACAGTGACAGATCTGTGCCAACAAGTACTGCACCCCAGTGGTACACAATGACAGACCTGTCCCCACCAGTAATGAGCCCAGTGTTATGCAGTGAAGACCTGTCCCCATCAATACCGTACCCCAGTGTTATACATTGACAGACCTGTTCCCACCAGTGCTGTATCTCAGTGTTATACAGTGACAGACCTGTCTCCACCAGTACTGCACCCATGTTATAAAGTGACAGACCTGTCACCATCAGTACTGTGCCCAGTGTTACACAGTGACAGACCTGTCCCCACCAGTACTGTATCTCAGTGTTATACAGTGACGGACCTGTCCCAATCAGTTCTGTACCCAGTGTTATAGAGTGAAAGACCTGTCTCCACCAGTACTGTACCCATGTTATACAGTGACAGACCTGACCCACCAGTACTGTGCCCAGTGTTAAACAGTGACAGAACTGTCCCCACCAGTACTGTATCTCAGTGTTATACAGGGACAGACCTGCCCCAGCAGTACTGTGCCCAAGTGTTATACAGTGACCGACCTTTGCCACCAGTGCTGTACCCCAGTGTTATACAGTGACAGACCTGTCCCCATCAGTACTGTACCCCAGTGTTACAGTGACAGACCTGTCCCCACGAGTACGGAATCCCAGTGTTATACAGTGGCAGACATGTCCCCACCAGTACTGTATCTCAGTGTTATACAGCGACAGACCTGTCCCCACTAGTACTGTGCCCCAGTGTTATACAGTGACCGATATGTCCCCACCAGTACTGTATCTCAGTGTTATGCAGTGACAGACCAGTCCCCAGCAGTACTGTCCCCCAGTGTTATACACTGACAGACCTGTCCCCACCAGTTCTGTACCCCAGTGTTATACAGTGACAGATCTGTCCCCACCAGTACTGTATCTCAGTGTTATACAGTGACAGACCTGTCCCCACCAGTGCTGTATCTCAGTGTTACACAGTTACAGACCTGTCCTCACCAGTGCTGTATCCCAGTGTTATACAGTGACAGACCTGTCCCAACCAGTGCTGTATCTCAGTGTTATACAGTGACAGACCTGTCCCCACCTGTACTGTACCGCAGTGTTATACAGTGACAGACCTGTCCCCACCAGTACTGTGCCCCAGTGTTATACAGTGACAGACCTGTCCCCACCAATACTGTACCCCAGTGTTATACAGTGACAGACCTGTCCCCACCAGTACTGTATCTCAGTGTTATACAGTGACAGATCTGTCCCCACCAATACTGTACCCCCGTGTTACACAATGACAGACCTGTCCCCAGCAGTACTGTCCCCCAGTGTTATACAGTGACAGACCTGTCCCCACCAGTACTGTACCCCAGTGTTATACAGTGACAGACCTGTCCCCACCAGTACTGTACCCCAGTGTTATACAGTGACAGACCTGTCCCCACCAGTACTGTATCTCAGTGTTATACAGTGACAGGCCGGTCCCCAGCAGTACTGTACCCCAGTGTTATACAGTGACCGACCTGTCCCCACCGGTACTGTATCTCAGTGATATACAGTGACAGACCTGTGCCCAGCAGTACTGTACCCCAGTGTTATACAGTGACAGACCTGTCCCCATCAGTACTGTAAACCAGTGTTATAGTGACAGACCTGTGCCCACCAGTACAGTACGCCAGTGTTATACAGTGAGAGACCTGTCCCCACCAGTACTGTATCTCAGTGTTATACAGTGACAGGCCGGTCCCCAGCAGTACTGTACCCCAGTGTTATACAGTGACAGACCTGTCCCCACCGGTACTGTATCTCAGTGATATACAGTGACAGACCTGTGCCCAGCAGTACTGAACCACAGTGTTAAACAGTGACAGACCTGTCCCCATCAGTACTGTAACCCAGTGTTATAGTGACAGACCTGTGCCCACCAGTACAGTACGCCAGTGTTATACAGTGAGAGACCTGTCCCCACCAGTACTGTATCTCAGTGTAATACAGTGACAGACTGGTCCCAAGCAGTACTGTACCCCAGTGTTATACAGTGACAGACCTGTCCCCACCAGTACTGTGCCCCAGTGTTATACATTGATCGACCTATCCCCACTAGTACTGTGCCCCAGTGTTATACAGTGACCGATCTGTCCCCACCAGTAATGTATCTCAGTGTTATACAGTGACAGACCAGTCCCCAGCAGTACTGTCCCCCAGTGTTATATAGTGACAGACCTGTACACACTAGTACTGTACCCCAGTGTTATACAGTGACAGACCTGTCCCCACCAGTACTGTATCCCAGTGTTATACAGTGACAGACCTGTCCCCACCAGTACTGTGCCCGAGTGTTATACAGTGACAGACCTGTCCCCACCAGTGCAGTATCTCAGTGTTATACAGTGACAGACCTGTCCCCACCAGTACTGTATCCAGTGTTATACAGTGACAGACCTGTCCCCACCAGTACTGTGCCCAGTGTTATACAGTGAAAGACCTGTCTCCACCAGTACTGTACCCGTGTTATACAGTGACAGACCTGTCCCCACCAGTACTGTACCCAGTGTTATACAGTGACAGACCTGTCCCCACCAGTACTGTACCCCATTGTTATACAGTGACAGATCTGTCCCCACCAGTACTGTACCCCAGTGTTATACAGTGACAGACCTGTCCCCACCACTGCTGTATCTCAGTGTTATACAGTGACAGACATGTCCCCATCAGCACTGTGCCCAGTGTTATACAGTGAAAGACCGGTCTCCACTAGTACTGTACCCATGTTATAAAGTGACAGACCTGTCCACACCAGTACTGTGCCCAGTGTTATACAGTGACAGACCTGTCCCCATCAGTACTGTACCCCAGTGTTATACAGTGACCGATCTGTCCCCACCAGTAATGTATCTCAGTGTTATACAGTGACAGACCAGTCCCCAGCAGTACTGTCCCCCACTGTTATATAGTGACAGACCTGTGCACACTAGTACTTTTCCCCAGTGTTATACAGTGACAGACCTGTCCCCATCAGTACTGTACCCCAGTGTTATACAGTGACCGATCTGTCCCCACCAGTAATGTATCTCAGTGTTATACAGTGACAGACCAGTCCCTAGCAGTACTGTACCCCAGTATTATACAGTGACAGAACTGTCCCCACACATACGGTACCCCAGTGTTATACAGTGACAGACCTGTCCCCACCAGTACTGTATCTCAGTGTTATACAGTGACAGACCTGTCCCCACAAGTACTGTACCCCAGTGTTATACAGTGACAGACCTGTCCCCACCAGTACTGTACCCCAGTGTTATACAGTGACAGACCTGTCCCCACAGTACTGTACCCCAGTGTTATACAGTGACAGACCTGTCCCCACCAGTACTGTGTCCAGTGTTATACAGTGACAGACCTGTCCCCACCAGTACTGTATCCCAGTGTTATACAGTGACAGACCTGTCCCCACCAGTACTGTACCCCAGTGTTATACAGTGACAGACCTGTCCCCACCAGTACTGTGCCCAGTGTTATACAGTGACAGACCTGTCCCCACCAGTGCTGAATCGCAGTGTTATACAGTGACAGACCTGTCCCCATCAGTACTGTGCCCCAGTGTTATACAGTGACAGACCTGTGCCACCAGTGCTGTACCCCAGTGTTATACAGTGATAGACCAGTCCCCATCAGTACTGTACCCCAGAGTTATAGTGACAGACCCGTCCCCACCAGTACTGTACCCCAGTGTTATACAGTGACAGACCTGTCCCCACCAGTACTGTATCTCAGTATTATACGGTGAAAGACCTGTCCCCACCAGTACTGTACCCCAGTGTTATACAGTGACAGACCTGTCACCACCAGTGCAGTAGCTCAGTGTTATACAGTGACAGACCTGTCCCCATCAGTACTGTGCCCAGTGTTATACAGCGAAAGACCTGTCTCCACCAGTACTGCACCCATGTTATAAAGTGACAGACCTGTACCCACCAGCACTGTACCCAGTGTTATACAGTGACAGACCTGTCCCCATCAGTACTGGACCCCAGTGTTACAGTGACAGACCTGTCCCCACGAGTACTGTATCCCAGTGTTATACAGTGGCAGACATGTCCCCACCAGTACTGTATCTCAGTGTTATACAGCGACAGACCTGTCCCCACTAGTACTGTGCCCCAGTGTTATACAGTGACCGATCCGTCCCCACCAGTACTGTATCTCAGTGTTATGCAGTGACAGACCAGTCAACAGCAGTACTGTCCCCCAGTGTTATACAGTGACAGACCTGTCCCCACCAGTACTGTACCCCAGTGTTATACAGTGACAGATCTGTCCCCACCAGTACTGTATCTCAGTGTTATACAGTGACAGACCTGTCCCCACCAGTGCTGTATCTCAGTGTTACACAGTTACAGACCTGTCCTAACCAGTGCTGTATCCCAGTGTTATACAGTGACAGACCTGTCCCAACCAGTGCTGTATCTCAGTGTTATACAGTGACAGACCTGTCCCCACCTGTACTGTACCGCAGTGTTATACAGTGACAGACCTGTCCCCACCAGTACTGTGCCCCAGTGATATACAGTGACAGACCTGTCCCCACCAGTACTGTACCCGTGTTATACAGTGACAGACCTGTCCCCACCAGTACTGTATCTAAGTGTTATACAGTGACAGACCTGTCCCCACCAGTACTGTATCTCAGTGTTATACAGTGACAGACCTGTCCCCACCAGTGCTGCATCACATTGTTATACAGTGACATATCTATCCCCACCAGTACTGTACCCCAGTGTTATACAGTGACAGACCTGTCCCCACCAGTACTGTACCCCAGTGTTATACAGTGACAGACCTGTCCCCACCAGTACTGTACCCCAGTGTTATACAGTGACAGACCTGTCCCCACCAGTACTGTATCTCAGTGTTATACAGTGACAGACCTGTCCCCACCAGTACTGTATCTCAGTGTTATACAGTGACAGGCCGGTCCCCAGCAGTACTGTACCCCAGTGTTATACAGTGACCGACCTGTCCCCATCAGTACTGTACCCAGTGTTATAGAGTGAAAGACCTGTCTCCACCAGTACTGTACCCATGTTATACAGTGACAGACCTGTCCCCACCAGTACTGTGCCCAGTGTTATACAGTGACAGACCTGTCCCCACCAGTACTGTATCTCAGTGTTATACAGTGACAGACCTGTCCCCAGCAGTACTCTACCCCAGTGTTATACAGTGACAGACCTGTCACCATCAGTACTGTACCCCAGTGTTATACAGTGACAGACCTGTCCCCACCAGTACTGTACCGCAGTGTTATACAGTGACAGACCTGTCCCCACCAGTACTGTACCCCAGTGTTATACAGTGACAGACCTGTCCCCACCAGTACTGTACCCATGTTATACAGTGACAGACCTGTCCCCACCAGTACTGTACCGCAGTGTTATACAGTGACAGACCTGTCCCCACCAGTACTGTATCTCAGTGTTATACAGTGACAGACCTGTCCCCACCAGTACTGTGCCTAGGGTTATACAGTGACAGACCTGTCCCCACCAGTACTGTGCCCAGTGTTATACAGTGACAGACCTGTCCCCACCAGTACTGTACCCCAGTGTTATACAGTGACAGACCTGTCCCCATCAGTACTGTAACCCAGTGTTATAGTGACAGACCTGTGCCCACCAGTACAGTACGCCAGTGTTATACAGTGAGAGACCTGTCCCCACCAGTACTGTATCCCAGTGTAATACAGTGACAGACTGGTCCCAAGCAGTACTGTACCCCAGTGTTATACAGTGACCGACCTTTGCCACCAGTGCTGTACCCCAGTGTTATATAGTGACAGACCAGTCCCCATCAGTACTGCACCCCAGAGTTATAGTGACAGACCCGTCCCCACCAGTCCTGTACCCCAGTGTTATACAGTGACCGACCTGTCCCCACCAGTACTGTATCTCAGTGATATACAGTGACAGACCTGTGCCCAGCAGTACTGTACCCCAGTGTTATACAGTGACAGACCTGTCCCCATCAGTACTGTAACCGTGTTATAGTGACAGACCTGTGCCCACCAGTACAGTACGCCAGTGTTATACAGTGAGAGACCTGTCCCCACCAGTACTGTATCTCAGTGTAATACAGTGACAGACTGGTCCCAAGCAGTACTGTACCCCAGTGTTACACAGTCACTGACCTGTCCCCACTAGTACTGTGCCCCAGTGTTATACATTGATCGACCTATCCCCACTAGTACTGTGCCCCAGTGTTATACAGTGACCGATCTGTCCCCACCCGTAATGTATCTCAGTGTTATACAGTGACAGACCAGTCCCCAGCAGTACTGTCCCCCAGTGTTATATAGTGACAGACCTGTCCACACTAGTACTGTACCCCAGTGTTATACAGTGACAGACCTGTCCCCACCAGTACTGTACCCCAGTGTTATACAGTGACAGACCTGTCCCCACCAGTACTGTGCCCCAGTGTATTACAGTGACAGACCTGTCCCCACCAGTACTGTGCCACAGTGTTATACAGTGATAGACCTGCCCCACCAGTGCTGTATGTCAGTGTTATACAGTGACAGACCGGTCCCCAATAGTGCAGTATCTCAGTGTTATACAGTGACAGATCTGTGCCCACCAATACTGTACCCCAGTGTTACACAATGACAGACCTGTCCCCACCAGTACTGTGCCCAGTGTTATGCAGTGACAGACCTGTCCCCATCAGTACTGTACCCCAGTGTTATACATTGACAGACCTGTCCCCACCAGTGCTGTATCTCAGTGTTATACAGTGACAGACCTGTCTCCACCAGTACTGCACCCATGTTATAAAGTGACAGACCTGTCACCATCAGTACTGTGCCCAGTGTTACACAGTGACAGACCTGTCCCCACCAGTACTGTATCCCAGTGTTATACAGTGACAGATCTGACCCCACTAGTACTGTACCCCAGAGTTATACAGTGACAGACCTGTCCCCACCAGTGCTTTATCTCAGTGTTATACAGTGACAGACCTGTCCCAATCAGTACTGTACCCAGTGTTATAGAGTGAAAGACCTGTCCCCACCAGTACTGTATCTGTGTCATACAGCGACAGACCTGTCCCCACCAGTACTGTGCCCCAGTGTTATACAGTGACCGATCTGTCCCTTCAGTACTGTACCTCAGTGTTATACAGTGACAGACCAGTGCCCAGCAGTACTGCCACCCAGTGTTATACAGTGACAGACCTGTCCCCACCAGTACTGTACCCCAGTGTTATACAGTGACAGACCTGTCCCCACCAGTACTGTATCTCAGTGTTATACAGTTACAGACCTGTCCCCACCAGTACTGTACCGCAGTGTTATACAGTGACAGACCTGTCCCCACCAGTACTGTAGCCCAGTGTTATACAGTGACAGACCTCTACCCACCAGTACTGTATCTCAGTGTTATACAGTGACAGACCTGTCCCCACCAGTACTGTATCTCAGTGTTATACAGTGACAGACCTGTCCCCACCAGTACTGTATCTCAGTGTTATACAGTGACAGACCTGTCCCCACCAGTACTGTACCTCAGTGTTATACAGTGACAGACCTGTCCCCAGCAGTACTGTATCTCAGTGTTATACAGTGACAGACCTGTCCCCACCAGTACTGTGACCAGTGTTATACAGTGACAGACCTGTCCCCACCAGTACTGTACCCCAGTGTTATACAGTGACAGACCTGTCCCCACCAGTACTGTTCCCAGTGTTATACAGTGACAGACCTGTCCCCACCAGTACTGTATCCCAGTGTTATACAGTGACAGACCTGTCCCCACCAGTACTGTACCTCAGTGTTATACAGTGACAGATCTGTCCCCACCAGTACTGTACCCCAGTGTTATACAGTGACAGACCTGTCCCCAGCAGTACTGTATCTCAGTGTTATACAGTGACAGAAATCTCCCCACCAGTACAGTACCCCAGTGTTATACAGTGACAGACCTGTCCCCACCAGTACTGTATCTCAGTGTTATACAGTGACAGACCTGTCCCCACCAGTACTGTACCCCAGTGTTATACAGTGACAGACCTGTCCCCACCAGTACTGTATCTCAGTGTTATACAGTGACAGACCTGTCCCCACCAGTACTGTGCCCAGTGTTATACAGTGACAGACCTGTCCCCACCAGTACTGTGCCCAGTGTTACACAGAGACAGACCTGTCCCCACCAGTGCAGTATCTCAGTGTTATACAGTGAAAGACCAGTCTCCGCCAGTACTGTACCCATGTTATACAGTGACAGACCTGTCCCCACCAGTACTGTGCCCAGTGTTACACAGTGACAGACCGATCCCCACCAGTACTGTATCCCAGAGTTATACAGTGACAGATCTGACCCCTCCAGTACTGTAAACCAGTGTTATATAGTGACAGACCTGTCCCCACCAGTGCTTTATCTCAGTGTTATACAGTGACAGACCTGTCCCCATCAGTACTGTGCCGTGTTATACAGTGAAAGACCTGTCTCCACCAGTACTGCACCCATGTTATGAAGTGACAGACCTGTCTCCACCAGTACTGTGCCCAGTGTTACACAGAGACAGACCTGTCCCCACCAGTACTGTATCCCAGTGTTATACAGTGACAGATCTGACCCCACCAGTACTGTACCCCAGTGTTATACAGTGACAGACCTGTCCCCACCAGTGCTGTATCTCAGTGTTATACAATGACAGACCTGTCCCCATCAGTACAGTACCCAGTGTAATAGAGTGAAAGACCTGTCTCCACCAGTACTGTGCCCAGTGTTATACAGTGACAGACCTGTCCCCACCAGTACTGTATCTCAGTGTTATACAGTGACAGACCTGCCCCAGCAGTACTGTGTCCAAGTGTTATACAGTGACCGACCTTTGCCCCCAGTGCTGTACCCCAGTGTTATACAGTGACAGACCTGTCCCCAACAGTACTGTACCCCAGTGTTATAGTGACAGACTTGTCCCCACCAGTCCTGTACCCCAGTGTTATACAGTGACAGACCTGTCCCCACCAGTACCGTATCTCAGTGTTATACGGTGACAGAACTGTCCCCACCAGAACTGTACAGCAGTGTTATACAGTGACAGACCTGTCACCACCAGTGCTGTATCTCAGTGTTATACAGTGACAGACCTGTCCCCACCAGTACTGTATCTCAGTGTTATACAGTGACAGATCTGTCCCCACCAGTACTGTACCCCAGTGTTATACAGTGACAGACCTGTCCCCAACAGTACTGTAACCCAGTGTTATACAGTGACAGACCTGTCTCCACCAGTACTGTACCCGTGTTATACAGTGAAAGACCTGTCCCCACCAGTACTGTGCCCAGTGTTATACAGTGACAGACCTGTCCCCAGCAGTACTGTACCCCAGTGTTATACAGTGACAGACCTGTCCCCACCAGTACTATATCCCAGTGTTATACAGTGACAGACCTGTCCCCACCAGTACTGTGCCCCAGTGTTATACAGTGACAGACCTGTCCCCACCAGTGCTGTATCTCAGTGTTATACAGTGACAGACCAGTCCCCACCAGTGCTGTACCCCATTGTTATACAGTGACAGGTCTGTCCCAACCAGTACTGTACCCGTGTTATACAGTGACAGACCTGTCCCCATCAGTACTGTGCCCAGTGTTATACAGTGAAAGACCTGTCTCCACCAGTACTGTACCCATGTTATAAAGTGACAGACCAGTCCCCCCCAGTATTATGCCCAGTGTTATACAGTGACAGACATGTCCCCATCAGTACTGTACCCCAGTGTTATAGTGACAGACCTGTCCCCACCAGTACTGTATCTCAGTGTTATACAGTGACAGACCTGTCACCACTAGTACTGTGCCCCAATGTTATGCAGTGACCGATCTGTCCCCACCAGTAGTGTATCTCAGTGTTGTAAAGTGACAGACCTGTCCCCACCTGTACTGTACCCCAGTGTTATACAGTGACAGACCTGTCCCCACCAGTACTGTGCCCCAGTGTTATACAGTTACAGACCTGTCCCCACCAGTACTGTGCCCCAGTGTTATACAGTGACAGACCTGTCCCCACCAGTACAGTATCTCAGTGTTATACAGTGACAGATCTGTCCCCACCAGTATTGTATCCCAGTGTTACACAATGACAGACCTGTCCCCATTAGTACTGTACCCCAGTGTTATACATTGACAGACCTGTCCCCACCAGTGCTGTATCTCAATGTTATACAGTGACAGACCTGTCCCCACCAGTACTGTGCCCAGTGTTATCCAGTGACAGACCTGTCCCAACCAGTACTGTATCTCAGTGTTATACAGTGACAGACCTGTCCCCACCAGTACTGTATTAGTGTTATACACTGACAGATCTGACCCCATCAGTACTGTACCCCAGTGTTATACAGTGGCAGACCTGTCCCCACCAGTACTGTATCTCAGTGTTATACAGTGACAGACCTGTCCCCACTAGTACTGTGCCCCAGTGTTATACAGTGACCGCTCTGTCCCCACCAGAACTGTATCTCAGTGTTATACAGTGACAGACCAGTTACCAGCAGTACTGTTCCCCAGTGTTATACAGTGACAGACCTGTGCCCAGCAGTACTGTACCCCAGTGTTATACAGTGACAGACCTGTCCCCACCAGTACTGTACCCCAGTGTTATACAGTGACAGACCTGTCCCCACCAGTGCTGTACCCCAGTGTTACAGTGACAGACCTGTCCCTAGTACTGTGCCCCAGTGTTATACAGTGACCGATCTGTCCCCACCAGTACTGTATCTCAGTGTTATACAGCGACAGACCTGTCCCCACTAGTACTGTGCCCCAGTGTTATACAGTGACCGATCCGTCCCCACCAGTACAGTATCTCAGTGTTATGCAGTGACAGACCAGTCAACAGCAGTACTGTCCCCCAGTGTTATACAGTGACAGACCTGTCCCCACCAGTACTGTACCCCAGTGTTATACAGTGACAGATCTGTCCCCACCAGTACTGTATCTCAGTGTTATGCAGTGACAGACCTGTCCCCAGCAGTAGCTGTATCTCAGTGTTACACAGAGGTACAGAAACTGTCCCCTACCAGTAGCTGTATCCC